>NC_140989.1:308663450-309102865 GCF_052327205.1 Somniosus microcephalus
AGAGAGGGAGAAGGAGAGAGAGAGAGGTGGAAGGAGCGAGAGGGGGGAAGGAGAGAGAGGGGGGAAGGAGAGAGAGAGAGACTGGGGGGAGAAGAGAGAGATGGGGGGAGAGAGAGAGAGAGACTGGGGGAGAGAGAGAGAGAGACTGGGGGAGAGAGAGAGAGAGAGACTGGGGGGAGAGAGAGACTGGGGGGGAGAGAGAGAGACTGGGGGTAGAGAGAGAGAGAGGAGACTGGGGGGAGAGAGAGAGAGACTGGGGGGAGAGAGAGACTGGAGGGGAGAGAGAGAGAGAGACTGGGGGAGAGAGAGAGAGAGAGAGAGACTGGGGGGAAGAGAGAGACGGGGGAGCGAGAGAGAGAGAGAGAGACTGGGGGAAGACAGAGAGAGAGAGACGGGGGGAGAGAGAGAGAGAGAGAGACTGGGGGGAGAAGAGAGAGACGGGGAAGAGAGAGAGAGAGAGACTGGGGGGAGAAGAGAGAGACGGGGGGAGAGAGAGAGCCTGGGGGGGAGAGAGAGAACTGTGGGGGAGAGAGAGAGAGACTGGGGGGGAGAGAGAGAGAGACTGGTGGATTTAGTTCGGGATTAGTCTGGAGGAAGAAGGCGAGCTCTCCCTCCCTCTCCCACCCCTTCACTCTTTCCCTCCCTCACCCTCTCTCTCTCCCTCCCCCTCTCTCTCCCTGCCCCCCTCTCTCCTGCCCCTCTCTCTCTGCCCCTCCCTCCCCGCTCTCTCTCCCTCCCTCTCTCTCCCTCCCTCTCCTCTCCCTCTCTCTCCTCTCCCTCCCTCTCCCTCTCCCTCCCCGCTCTCTCTCCCTTCCCTCTCCCTCTCTCTCCCTCTCCCCCTCTCCTCTCCCTCCCTCTCTCCCTCCCTCCCCCTCTCTCCTCTCCCTGCCCCTCTCTCCTCTCCCTCCCCCTGTCTCTGCCTCCTTTCCTCTCTCTCCCTCCCTCCCCTCTCCCTCCCTAGCACCTCAGGCCCAGCCCGACTCACCTGAGCTGAGCTCCCGCTGATGAGCTCCCGCTGCGGGCCGCCGCCCCAGAGACACCGTGGGTGGTGTAGCACCTGAGGCCCGGCTGGAGTCACCCGAGCTGAGTTCGCGCTGTGGCCCACCGCCCTGGAGACACTGTGGGCGGCGTAGCGCCTGAGGCCCAGCCCGAGTCACCTGAGCTGAGCTCCCGCTCCCTCCGACCCTAAGAGCTCGGCAGTGACATCCTGCAGAGCGGAGAGGCCCGGGTGACAGGAGAGAGGGGAGAAAGCGGAGAGAAGGAGGAGGCCAGCCTTTACCAAGATGGCAGCGATGGCGGGCCGCTGGTTTGGAATCGGGCCCAGCGGGACGGGCGGTGCCTAACTCGGGCGTGGCTGGCGAGGAGAGGCCGAGGCTTTGAGGCCTGAGGCCTGCAGGCAGCTCATCCACCGTGGATGCAAACAACCCGTGAGCGGAGAGGCCGGGGTGACAGGAGAGAGGGGAGAAAGCGGAGAGAAGGAGGAGGGTGAGGGTGGGACTGGGGCCCATGGTCGGACAGAGGCAGAGTTGCTCCATCACAAACAACAATGGCCGCCGCTTGCTTTTCAGTTTGAAAGATTAGGCCCCACCCACACACGCCCCCCGTGACGCAGCGCGCTCCCCCCGTAGGATTGGTCAACCTTCACGTCACTCAATGCTAATGAGCGGATTTCCCCCGTATGATTGGCCAACCGCTAATGAGTGGAATTTTGAACGTTTTTTGTCTACTGTCTGAACAATTTTTGAGTGACCAAAAAGTAAATACACCTAGGACACCCTCCTAATCATAACCTTTCTTTTGATATAACATATGTGTAGGTACGCTTTGAGTGATGCCCGGACAGACAGACAGACACCACTATCCTTTTATATATATATAGGTAGATAGATATACCCTTTTTTATTTTAAATGCGCTTATCTCATTATTAAACTCATCATCCAATGTCATGCCCACCTGTTCTATCTCCCTGGTAAATACTGAAGCAAAATAATGATTTAATATTTCTGCCATCTCTCTATCGTTACCTCTGGTATTATCCTGACTATCCTTTAATGGCCCTGTTCCCATCCCAACCTTCCTTTTTTATTGATGTGCCTATAAAATATTTTACTATTTTGTTTTATGTTCCTTGATAATTTAATTTCATAGTTCCTCTTTGCCTCACTAATTGTTTTTTTGACTTCTCTCCTAATCTTTTTGTATTCTCTCTTATCATGCACTCCCCTGCTGTCTATGTACTTAATGTATGTCTCTTTCCTTACCCTCAATTGTTCCGTTATGGCTTTATTCATCCATGGAGTCTCATTATTGTTTCGTTTGTTCTTTCCTTTTAGCGGAATATATTTTTCTTGCACTCTGTTGAACACCGTTTTAAATGTTTCCCATTGCTGTTCTACATCGTTGTTTGTCAATATTGTTGCCCATTTTTTTCCCCCAAGTTCTATTCTCAGCCGCTCAAAACCAGCTTTTCTCCAATCTATTAACCTGGTTTTGTCATACTTATGTCCTTCTCGATTATCCTCTTAAAGCATATTATATTATGGTCACTACTGCCTATATGTTCCCCTACCTTTACTTCTCTTATCCGCTCTGGTTCACTCCCCATTACTAGATCCAATAGCGAATCCTCCCTTGTTGGGCTTTTTACATATTTGTTTAGAAAGGAGTCCTGTACACATTGTAGGAACTCCATTCCCTTATCCCCTTTACCTACCTCTTCTGTCCAATTAATATTGGGGTAGTTGAAATCCCCCATGATTATTATTCTATGTTTTTTACTCATTTCCCTAATTTGTCTGCATATTTCTTCCTCCACCTCCCTTCCACTATTAGGTAGTCTGTGGACTATGCCTATTAGTGTGATTGATCCTTTATTATCTTTTATCTCTGTCCATATGGATTTATTTTTGTCTCACCGATATCTGCGTCACTTTTTTCTACTGCCATTATGTTATCCCTAGTAAGTACAACTACTCCACCTCCCTTTTTTCCCACCCTATCTTCTCTGAATATATGTTATACCCTGCAATGTTTAATTCCCAGTCCTGATCTTTCTGTAGCCATGTCTCAGTAATCCTTACTATGTCTGGTTCCTCGCAATGTGTGATTGCCTCCAGCTCCCACTTTATTATGGACACTGTGTGCATTGCTGTACAGACAGTTTAACTCATTTTTAATAGGATTTCCTCTCACCTTATGTTTAACCATCTTTTTAGATTTCTGTTCTATAACTCTATTTATTCCCTTGCTATGAATGTCCTCCCTTACTTTATTCTTTCCTATGCTCTCTTTTCCTGTTTTGTTTATATTTAGGCTGGTTACATTTCATGTAGATCCCCCCCCCCCCCATCTTACTAGCTTAAAGCCTTTGCCACTTCCCTATTTACCCTTTCCGCTAGGACACGGGTCCCATTCCGGTTCAGGTGGAGCCCGTCCTGTCGGTACAGCTCCTTCCTGTCCCAGAACTGGTACCAGTGCCCCATGAAAAGGAACCCCTCTTCCCCACACCAGCCCTTTAGCCACGTGTTAATTCTCCTGATCTGTCTGCTTCTATGCCAATTTGCACGTGGCTCAGGCAATAATCCAGAGATTATTACCTTCGAGGCCCTGCTTTTTAATTTAGATCCTAACTCCTGATACTCTTTCAGCAGGACCTCCTCCCTGTTCCTACCTATGTCTTTTGTTCCAACATGGACCACGACAACTGGATTTCCACCCTCCCTTTCCAAGTTCCTCTCCAGCCGCCGTGAGATATCCCTTACCCTGGCACCAGGTAAGCAACACACCTTTCGGGATTCTCATTCTTGGCTGCAAAGGACGCTATCTATCCCCCTAATTATAGAGTCCCCTATCACTACCACATTTCTATTCTGCTCTTCCCCCCCTTGGACAGTCTTCTGAGCCACGGTGCATTGGTGTGCATTGTGGCCATCCTCCTTGCAGTCTTTCGCCTTGTCCTCACAGGTAGCGGGCACATCGTACCTGTTGGACAGGACCAGTGTCTGCGGGACCTCTTTCTCAACCTCTCCTAAATCCCCGCTACCAGTCTCCCTAACAGTCACACCCTCCCTTTCCTGAACCTGTGCTTTCCTCTGGGGTGTGGCAGTATTCTGGATAAAACTGTTCAGAAATTCCTCCCTCTCCCTTATGTGTCGGAGTGTCTCCAACTCGCACTCCAGCTCAATGACTCTGAGCCAGAGAGATTCGAGATGGAAACATCTCCTGCAGACATGTATGCTCGGGACAGTCTCATTGTCCACAAACTCCCACATACTGCAGTCCAGGCACACAACCTGCCCTGCCATAATATTTTGCGGCCACTGTGTTTTGAATATCTCTCATTATTATTCCCTGCATAGACCATTTGCACATTCTTTTGTTTCTTTTATATATCTTTCATTTCTTCAATGCTGCTTTCTAATGCATGGCTGCAATGATCTTTCTCATCTGACATCTGCTTTTCTTTTAAGCATGTTACAGTTCATTCAACCAATTCCTCACTGTGCTGAAAGCATCTTTTTATTTGCATTTGCCTTCCCCTGCTCCTTTCTTCTGAATCTATTAAAATGTTCGCTTATCATTTGATTTTCATTTCTGAAGAAAGGCCCTATCCAAAATGTCATCCTATGTTTTCAATTCACAGATGCTGAACAACTTGCTGTGTGTTTCCAGCAATTTATGTTTTTGTTTCAAATTTCCAGTATTTGAAGTTGTTTACTTTCAGATAAAAAAGAAAAAATGTTCAGCCACATACTGAGTATCCATTGTGTTTTGTCATAAGTGCATTGTTCAAAAACAAGAGAGTTGATTTTTTTCTCTTTCTTTGCTAAAATGATCTGCTTTCTTACAATCATAACTTGGAACAAAGCCTCTCAAACTCTCCTTTGGTAAACAGCAGCAATCATTGTTAATTTAAGTAGTAACATCCTGTGCTTTAGAATTTAATTGCTACAAATGATATAGAAATGTATTGATTACACTAATGTCCTATTAGCAAAATTGACTTACTCCCAAATGAGTACTGATATCTTACTGAGGCACCTAAGATCTAATACAATGTGGAATGTACTCTGCTCTGTTTTTGTGAACACTCAGTTGTGAATGACTAAATGCATCATCATTGTGGTGGAGTTGAATTGCATATTTTACATTTTTGCTACTCCAATAAACTATTAATAAACTACCTCATTATTTTCTGATGCAAGGTGAAGCACTTAGCCATGTGCAGCAAGGAAGATAAAAGTTCAGAAAGTGGGAACTAAATATTTTTGTAATAAATATAAAATACTGATTGATATGTACACAATGTTATCTAAGTTTATCATTCTGTGTTTATATCGAAAAATCATCAGCTACCTCACAGAATTAGTTTATACATTTTCTGTGTCTGATTTCTGTTATTTCTGTTCTATGGAAAACATACTTCAGATCATGAAATTGAGGGCCAGATTGTGGTATCTGGTAATAATGCTCATCAGCTTTGCAAAACTCTATAAACTTTAAAAAAGGTTTTCACCTACACTAAAGCATATAGGCCTAGAAATCCAATAAAGCCCAAAATCGGGCGGTGCCACTGTGGGGCAAGATTAACTCGCGCCCGTAAAAAGATCGCAGGCAGCACCATTATTTTGGTGCTGCCTGTTGATTCGTATGATTGCAGCACACAGCCTACCATGGAATGCGCTGCTTCAGGCTGTGCGCTCAGCAGGAGGCCCAATATAGCGTGGGCGTAGCGTCCATGGAGCAAGGCAGCATTTTCTTAAAGCTAGGCTGTCATTTTAGAAAGCAGTCGCGAGCCCTTAAAGGAGAACTGCCTGCTAAAATAATTTTTTTTTAATAGGCAGTCTTTAGCCCATAGAACTCAAATGCCTTCTGAAAAAAAAATTAAAAATAATTCCAAAAAAGCTGAACTGTCTTCTGCACGTAAAAATTGGTAAAAGTGCTTCAGCACTAACACAAATGGCTCAACAAGCCAGGGAAAGGGCACCCAGGGTCTCACACGCAGCACTCCAGCTTTGTGCAGAGGGTCAACACTGGAAGAGAGGTCCTCTACTCACAGGGGGCCAGGAGGCCCTCCAGAAAGAAGGATGAGGGACCAGATCGCCAAGGTCGTCACTGCCAGCAGTGTCATCCACAGGACCTGGGTCCAGTGCCCAAAAATGTTTCATGACCTCAAATCAGTGGTCAAGGTTAGTGAATGCATCTCCTAGCAACTGCACCACTAGCCTCACACACTGCTCAATCCACAAGCCACCCCTCCCCCAATCACTCATCTACCAACAATCTCTACCAAACATAAGGCACACCTCACATTCCTAGCTTCATCTCACCCCCTTGGAGGAGATGGTGCTGGCCATTCTTGGCAGGGGCATGGCTGAAGCCTTGGCCAGTGGTGGGGCTGAAAGGATACAAGATGCTGGTATCCTCATTCTCACTTTCCACTTCCCCCTCACCACAACATTACCCTTGTGCCTTCCTCATTTCAGACACCCAGTGACCTTGGTCGCTTGGAGCTTGATTGCCTTTGGGAGGACAAAGAAGAATTTCCCACTTTTTTCCTAAATTAACCTTTTTTTTGCCTTCTCAGGAAATTGTGTGGCTGCATGGGTGGGTGGGGGGTGTGAGGTGATTGGGGGGGGATGGTGTATGGAAGTCACATTATGCTGGCATTGGACAGACTCGATGGACCAGCTGGTCTTTTCCTGTCCTTTTTCTTATGTTCGTATTTGAGTTGTTAATAGTACTGCTGTGGTTCTTTCTGGCACAAACTTTGTTGTGTTGATATAAAATGCCTGCGAGTAAAAAAATAAATCACCTACGAAAATGCTTATTTTTAATAATAACAAGCTTAAGAGCCAAGCATATGTATTTCTCAACTGTAAATCATTGATAGCATTTTATTCCATTTATAAAGATCACTCAGCTGCTCCAGTAGAATTCGTTATGGACTTAATTGCACTAACAAAACTTCTAAGTATTGTTTATTTAATCTTGAATAAAATTATGAAAAGAAAGAAAGACATGCATTTCTATAGCGACTTTCATGACCTCAGGACATCCCGAAGCGCTTTACAGCCAATGAAGTACTTTTTGAAGTGTAGTCACTCTCGTAATGTGGGAAACGCGGCAGTCAATTTGCACACAGCAAGCTCCCACAAACAGCAACGTGATAGTGACCAGACAATCTGTTTTTAGTTATGGTGATTGAGGGATAAATGTTGGCCAGGAAACTGGGGATGACTCTCCTGCTCTTTTTCGAAATAGTGCCATTGGATCTTTTATGTCCACGTGAGAAAGCAGGCGGAGCCTCAGTTTAATGTCTCATCCGAAGGCGACAACTCCAAGAGTGCAGCATTCCCTCAGTACTGCCCTGGTGAGTCAGCCTAGACTTCTGTGCTCAAGTTTCTGGAGCCCCGATAAAATAATGCTAATTCTAATGCTTGCCCAGTGTCTGCTCTAGTTTATCCAGTGAGTAGCTGAGCTTTGTAGGGATATATTTTCTTCTGTTCTCCAATATTAATGAAAAAGTAGGCATAAGTATCAACTGACTTTATACTCGTGTTAACATTTTTACTAATATTACGCAGCATTCGTAACAAAATAGATGAGTTGACGGTACAAATAACTACACATGGGTATGATCTGGTGGCCATTACAGAAACATGGCTGCAAGGCGACCATGACTGGGAACTAAACATCCAGGGGTATTTGACGATTAGGAAGGACAGACAGGAAGGTAAGGGAGGTGCGGTGGCTGTGTTAATAAAGGATGGAATCGCTGCAATAGTGAGAAATGATATTGGGTCAAAGGATCAGGATAGTGAAACGGTTTGGGTGGAGATAAGGAATAATAAGGGGAAAAAGTCACTAGTGGGTGTAGTCTATAGGCCTCCTAACAGTTGCAACTCTATTGGTCGGAGTATAAATCAGGAAATAGTTGGGGCTTGTAATAAGGGAATAGCTATAATCATGGGAGATTTTAACTTTCATATTGACTGGACAAATCAAATTGGGCAGGGCAGCCTTGAGGAAGAGTTCATAGAGTGCATTAGGGATGGGTTCCTTGAGCAGTATGTTACTGAACCAACCAGGGGGCAGGCAATCTTAGATCTGGTCCTGTGTAATGAGACAGGATTAATAAAAAATGTCCTAGTAAAGGATCCCCTTGGAATGAGTGACCATAACATGGTTGAATTCCAAATTCAGTTGGAGGGTGAGAGAGTTGGATCTCAAACCAGCGTACTAAGCTTAAATAAAGGAGACTATGAAGGTATGAGAGCAGAGTTGACTAAAGTGGACTGGGAAAATAGATTAAGGTGTAAGACGGTACATGAGCAGTGGTGTACATTCAAGGAGATATTTAACAACTTTCAAGAAAAATATATTCCACTGAGGAAAAAGGGGCGTAAAAGAAAAGACAGCCATCCGTGGCTAAGTAAAGTAATAAAGGATAGTATCCGACTGAAAACAAGGGCATATAAAGTAGCCAAATCTAGTGGGAGGATAGAAGATTGGGAAGCATTTAAAAGCCAGCAAAGAATAACTAAAAGATTAATTAAGAAAGGGAAGATAGATTATGAAAGTAAACTAGCAAAAAATATAAAAACAGATAGCAAAAGTTTCTACAGTTATATAAAAAGAAAAAGGGTGGCTAAAGTGAATGTTGGTCCCTTAGAGGACGAGACCGGGAAATTAGTGGTGGGTGACATGGAGTTGGCAGAAACGCTGAACAAATATTTTGTATCAGTCTTTACAGTAGAGGACACTAAAAATATCCCAACACTGGACAAACAGGGGGCTATGGGGGGGAGGAGCTAAACATGATTAAAATCACTAAGGAGATGGCACTCGGTAAGATAATGGGACTTAAGGTGAATAAATCCCCTGGACCTGATGGCTTACATCCTCGGGTCTTGAGAGAAGTAGCGGTAGGGATTGCGGATGCATTGGTGGTAATTTTCCAAAACTCTCTGGATTCAGGAAAGGTCCCAGCAGATTGGAAAACTGCTAATGTAATGCCCTTATTTAAAAAGGGAGGTAGACAAAAGGCTGGAAACTATAGACCAGTTAGCCTAACATCTGTGGTTGGTAAAATGTTAGAATCCATTATTAAGGAAGCAGTAACAGGACATTTGGATAAGCATAATTTAATCAGACAGAGTCAGCATGGTTTTATGAAGGGGAAGTCATGTTTGACAAATTCGCTCGAATTCTTTGAGGATGTAACAAATAGGGTGGCTAAAGGGGAACCAGTGGATGTGGTGTATTTGGACTTCCAAAAGGCATTTGACAAGGTGCCACACAAAAGATTACTGCACAAGATGAAAAATCACGGGATTGGGGGTAATATACTGGCATGGGTGGAAGATTGGCTATCTAACAGAAAACAGAGAGTTGGGATAAATGGTTCATTCTCGGGTTGGCAATCAGTGACTAGTGGTGTTCCGCAGGGGTCAGTGCTGGGACCCCAACTCTTTACAATCTATATTAACGATTTGGAGGAGGGGACCAAGTGCAACGTATCCAAGTTTGCCGACGATACAAAGATGGGAGGGAAAGCAGTGAGTGAGGAGGACATAAAAAACCTGCAAAAGGACATAGACAGGCTAGGTGAGTGGGCAGAAGTTTGGCAGATGGAATATAATGTTGGAAAGTGTGAGGTTATGCACTTTGGCAGAAAAAATCAAAGAGCAAGTTATTATCTAAATGGAGAGAAACTGCAAAGTGCTACAGTACAAAGGGATCTGGGGGTCCTGGTGCATGAAACACAGAAGGTTAGTATGCAGGTACAGCAGGTGATCAGGAAGGCCAGTGGAATCTTGGCTTTTACTGCAAAGGGGATGGAGTATAAAAGCAGGGAAGTCTTGCTTCAGTTGTACAGGGTACTGGTGAGGCCACACCTGGAATATTGCGTACAGTTTTGGTTTCCATATTTAAGAAAAGATATACTTGCTCTCGAGGCAGTTCAGAGAAGGTTCACTCGGTTGATTCCAGAGATGAGGGGGTTGACTTATGAGGAAAGGTTGAGTAGGTTGGGCCTCTACTCATTGGAATTCAGAAGAATGAGAGGCAATCTTATCGAAACATATAAGATTGCGAGGGGGCTTGATCGGGTGGATGCGGGGAGGATGTTTCCACTGATGGGTGAGACTAGAACTAGGGGGCATAATCTTAGAATAAGGGGCTGCCCTTTCAAAACTGAGATGAGGAGAAACTTCTTCACTCAGAGGGTAGTAAATCTATGGAATTTGCTACCTCAGAGAGCTGTGGAAGCTGTGACATTAAATAAATTTAAAACGGAGATAGACAGTTTCCTAGCTGATAAGGGAATTAGGGGTTACGGGGAGCGGGCAGGGAAGTGGACGTGAGTCTAGGTTCGGATCAGCCATGATCCTATTGAATGGCGGAGTAGGCCCGAGGGGCCGTATGGCCTACTCCTGCTCCTACTTCTTAAGTTCTTATGTTCTTATTAGCAAATGGAGGAAAATATGACCCACAGAGCAGGAATGTCCCAAGGCTAGATTTTACAAACCTCGGCGGGTCCGTGGCGGGCGACGTCGGTGGCGGGTTCCGGCCTCACTGCTAGCTCCAGCCCACTGTGTAGAATGAATTTCCCCTGATTGGGCTTGTTAAGCCCACCCAGCACGTTTCCCGGCCAACTGAAGAAAGCGGGTCTCATGACGTCATTTGATGACACGTCACCAGCCAGTTTCCTTAAAGGGACGATGCACAAATTGATTTTGACATTTGTGCTGTCAGTGTTCTACAGCATTGAGGTTCTGCAAACACTGACAAGCACTGCACAAAGGTGCAGGGCTGCACCCAGGCTCTCCCATGACTCCCTCCATAGGCCCAGAAATTCAGGTCGTGGCTTCCCGTGGGTGCAAGCCCCCGACCTGCACTTACCTACCGCGCCAGCCGTTGAGCTGTGGGCCTGCGTGGGATTCCGATCCTGGGCCTCCTCCAACTGCTGGCGCGCAGTGCTTGCGTATCCCAGGGGCGCAGTTAGTTCGATGCATCCCCTGGGATCACGTGGGCCATGGAGAGCCAATGGTAGCAGGGAATGCTTCATTCATAAGTTTGACCTGTCAAACCTATAAATACTATAAGCCCCAAAACATCACTAAATCTTCAAATAATTTTTTTTTAAATCACCTCTTTAAAATAAACTATAAATTACATGAAATAACTATTTTAAACAATAATTTAAATTTTTGAAAAAATTAATTACATTTTCTAACGGGGCTAAAAATAAACTTACCTTCCTTTAAAGTATTTAAAAATAATAAACCTGTGGAAAAAATGTTTTAATTTTAATTAATTCACCACTTGCCTTGTAAAAAGCAGGCCTTGCGACTGCTTTTTACATGGCTAACTTCTGGAGACTTAACCTCCCGGGAAAACCTGCAAAAAAAACGTAAGTTCGATGCGCACGCGCTGCCTCTCCTGTGCACGCGTTCAACTTCTGAACCCCTTCTTTCAGGGGAACGGAAGTGTCGGTTTCCCGTGCATGCGCAGTGCATGCACGAAACCGGCACTTCCATTAGGCTTACGGGTGAGTACCCCATGCGTACTCACCCGTGGAGACCCGAATTTCTGGGCCATTACTGCAAAGCCACACTCAACCACGTCCTGCTCGGCCTCTCATCACATCCCCATCACTCTGTCTTCCCTACCCTACTCCTGAACATCCTTACTCACACCAACTTACCTTGCGCCTCCACCCATCCCTCCCTATCTACATTATCACTTCCTCATCTCACGAGACACCCCTCACACTCACCCTCATCCTAGTCTAATCATACCAACTAACAACATACAAGGGTAGGCACTTGTGTGTTTTAGCCAATGTTCATAGGAAGTTTCTGTTAATGTGCTGTCAAACATTGAAATATTTATTTTCAACACTTTCCGTTCTTGGACAGATGTGTGTGCATCTTTGGAAGTGGCTTCATTAGTTGCAGTGAATGGTGAGACATAACAGTACCCCCCGCAAAACTGATGAGTGTGAAAGGAATGGCTTGGGCATTGTAGGGATACTGTATGGTGTTGGTGTGGTGCCAACCTGGGCCATCATGTGGCAGTCAGGGTGTGCAACATCAAGTAAAGTAAATCTGGCCATGGTGAGGTCATCCCTGGCATCCCGGGCAGCAATGTGGTCAGGTGCTGATGCCCTCTGTCCTGTGCAGCATTAGGTGATTGCAGAGAAGGTTGGTGTTGTTGTTGGTGCTGCTGGTGTGCCTGGTACTGCTGGTGTTGGGGCTGATCGTGGTAGGATTCGAAGGACCAAGGTGAGATAGTTTCAATGGCACCGATGCTGATGCAATAAATGGCAGGTGAAGTAGAGATGACAAAAGCGATCTGTCAATGGTGGGAGATGTAATGAGGTCAGGCTGGATGGAGACTTGTGTAAAGACTTACAGCATTCTGAATCTGTAGTGGAAATGCAGTTTAGAGAAGCTAGTGCCTAAGGGAACATTTCGCAATCAGCTGGGAGCTTTGACTTGACATATGAAGCTGTCAACTCATCAGCTGAAACAATGGCAAGTGACCTCCCGCCTCAGCTTCACTGACGAGGTCTAAGCACAGCGGGAAACCGGGGGCGACCTGTCAAAAATCAAAAAGCTGGGGAAAAAAACATTAAGTGGCTGTAAACAAGCCACTAATGATTTCAATTGCCTCCCCCACTGCTGCATGTCGGGTCTGCTCAGCGCTGGTAGACCCGACATTTGAGAAAGGCGCATTCCCGACCCGCTGTCAAAAAAAACCAACATTTTCCCACTCGACCCGCCACCAATCACGCCCGGTGACCCGCCAAAAAATTCTGCCCCCGGGTTCAATCCTAGTCCATGCTGAGTTAGCCGATCTCAGCTAGGCAACAGTTAGGGGGACTATCATTGATCTCAGCACTCCTGGATAGGGAGGCCAAAACCAGGTAAGATTGATGCTCCTGGTTGCTATCCAGTGAACTCTTCAACTTTATGGGTACAGTATTGTCCTGGCTGTGATGACTCCATTGTCAAATAGCCTGTCACTATCACTGCCCATGCTCATGCATGAATAATAATTTGAGTAAGATACTGCAGGAGACCTGCACCCATGCAATTGTGTCCGAGTAAAGAATCAGTTAACTCAGAAGAGGAGGATTAAATGACATTGAAAGTTATTGCTGGAGATAAAAAGGACATAGAATCTGAGGCTATTTTTAAAGCCACTGCACACTGGCTTCTCATTGGGCAATCAGAGCTGCTCTGTAGAAAAATCAGAAAGATACTGAAACATGCAGTGTCGTAAAGATTCTGAGGGTGTAGGTATATGGCCACTTTTGCGTCAATGCCAAGCAGTTTCAGGTGGGGATCAATGCGAAAAGTGGCGATATAACCCAAATGTCAAGTCTCATCATAAGAAAGTGTCTCATGCCCTCTTGAGTTTGCACAGAATGTAGTGTAATTACAACTCATTACAGAACTACATCTCAAAAATGCCCAGGCAGTCTGTTGAATCTTCCAGAAACTTTAAAAGGAATGTTATGAATTTGCACACCACACTCTTAAAATTGGCTGCCAGGGGAGTGGAGCTCTGCAAATCTGTCAAAGCTCACAGTATGTTACAATGATTCTTGAGGCTCTCGTTGGGTTGTATTGCAGTGCTTCACCAGATTTATCCAGGCACCTAAAATGAGACTTGGGAATTATTAAAGTCTGCCCTATCACACTTCTTGTAATGGTATGGTTCTTATTGTACTTGTTGTCTCTTGCTGCCTGCAGAGGCCTTACTGGAGTAATAAGCCATGACAGCAAAGGATAGTCCTAATCACCAAGCAACCATCCAGATACATGGCTCCAAGCTTTGAGGGGTGGTATAATGGATTGCCACATAAAAGTGTCATGGCAACTTGGCATTCACATGCAAGATTAGGTGAATGGTGATACACTAACATACATTATTAGAATTAAAGTCTTTCCTGTTCATAAAAATGAGGGGGTTGTCAAATGGGGATCGGTGTGGCATATGTGTTTCATCAATTACTCCTTGCACCTGTGGGAATTCTGCCAATTTGTAGAACTCAATTGCTTTACCTTTCTGTTTGGTTCCATTGGGAAGCATATAAATTGTGTAGCCATCCTGAATAGAGCATCAGTAATCTTCTTGGTGCAGTGGTGAGCAGCTGCCTCACTAATGTAGCCAAAATCATATGATGCTGGCAGGAAGGATCCAGTCACAATGAAATTCAAGGTAGCGGTGACCTTGATTGGTCTTCTGGTGGAAGTGGGCCACAGGCCGCACCTTGAGTATTGTGTGCAGTTTTGGTCACCTTACGTGAGGAAGGACGTTCTTGCCATGGAGGGAGTGCAGCGAAGATTCACCAGGCTGATACCTGGGATGGCAGGAATGAAGTACGAGGAGAGATTGTGTCAATTGGGCTTATACTCACTGGAGTTTAGAAGATTGAGAGGGGATCTCATTGAAACCTATAAAATTCTGTCAGGTCTGGACAGACTAGATGCAGAAAGGATGTTTCTGATGGCTGGGGAGTCCAGAACCAGGGGTCATAGTCTAAGGATAAGGGGTAAGCCATTTAGGACTGAAATGAGGAGGAATTTCTTCACCCAGAGAGTGGTGAACCTGTGGAATTCTCTGCCACAGAGGGCGGTGGAGGCCAGTTCATTAAATATATTCAAGAAAGAGTTGGATATATTTCTTGAGGCTAAAGGGATCAAGGGATATGGGGAGAAGGCAGGGACAGGGTACTGAATTTGGATGATCAGCCATGATCTCATTGAATGGCGGAGCAGGCTCGAAGGGCCGAATGGCCTACTCCTGCTCCTATCTTCTATGTTTCTATGTTTCTATGACATATTTCAATATCCTCCTAGAAAAAGCACAACTTTCTGAGATACAAATGATCAGAAAAGTCTAATACCTTCTTGATTTGTAGAGTTTGGTGAATGGGCATGTGTATGTGTAGGGAAGGGATGTCTTCTATGGTGCCTCACTCCAAAAGCTCCAACCAGCTTCTTTCATGTCCTCCTCCTCCTCCTCCTCTTCATCGCGCAAGAATATAGGCATTGCTATTGGGAAATCCAGGTCCCCAAAATAAAGCGGAAGTTTGAGCAGAGCTGAGTAAAACTAGCAGAAAAAGTCCTGATTGAACCTCCAAAGTACTAGAGAGATTGATATGCAGGTAAACACTAACCTTCAGTGGCAGCATACAAAATGGCCTCCTCAATGTAGTATTTGTCTTAGAAATACCTTGCTGCAGCTCCTACTGCAACTTACAGAGTGGCAGTAATTATTTGGGGTGTGTTTGGGCAGAACTTGGAGAGAATGGGTTTACCATAAACCCCTCAACCCCAGTTACCAGTGGCAGATTGGGCTGCCAATGGGTCTTAAAGAGTACAGGTAATATTGTGGGGGGATAATTCTGGTGTAGGTTTTTAGTGGCAGTAGCCTTGAAGAACCCAGGTTACACCCCCAAAATCCTCCCCAAAATGGGTGGTAATTCACAGGAGAATCCAGCCTTGAGTCTATAATTCCCTGCATATCCACTTACAAAAGAACCCAGACGACAGAAAGGGGGCAATTTCCACCTCACTACAGCCCTATTTGCACTTAAAAATGGAGCAAGAGTGGAAACAAATGTTGTTGCACTGACTTACTGCAGCATTAACTTCTGTCCTGAATTTTGGGCAGATCTGCATCCTGACAACCGAAGCTGCTGTCGGAAACAGGGAGGATTCTCATACATATATGCAAATAGAGGTCAAATGACACAATTAAGACCACAACACCATTTTCGTCTCTGCCTACGTGACTATCACCAGTTTCTGCTCATGCCCACCAACCATGGGCAGTAGCAGTTGGGAAGCAACCAGGAAACAGTAGCGTAGTGGTAATGTCACTGGGCTAGTAATCCAGAGGCCTGGACTAATGATCCAAAGATGCAAATTCAAATCCCACACTGGGGATTTTAAATTCAGTTAATTAAATAAAATCTGGAATAATTACTACAATCAGTAATGGTAACAATGAAACTATCGGATTGTCCTTTAGGGAAGGAAATTTGCCGTCCTTACCTGGTCTGGCCTATATGTGACTCTAGACCCACAGCAATGTGGTTGACTCTTAACTGCCACTCAGTTGTAACAAACCGCTATGAAACACAATAATAAGAATGAAACCAGATGGACCACCCAGCACCAGCATACCCAGCCCATTGACCCTGCAAAGTCTTCCTGACCAACATCTGGGGACTTTTGCCAAAATTGGGAGAGCTGTCCCACAGACTAGTCAAGCAGCAGCCTGACATAGTCATACTCACAGAATCATACCTTTTAGCCAATGTCCCAGACTCCTCCATTACGATCCCTGGGTGTATCCTGTCTCACCGGCACAGTGGTATACAGTTGGGAAGGAGTGGCCCTGGGAGTCCTCAACATTGACTCCAGACCCCATGAAGTCTCATGGCTTCAGGTCAAGCATGGGCAAGGAAACCTCCTGCTGATTACCACCTACCACCCTCCCTCAGCTGATGAATCAGTACTCCTCCATGTTGAACACCACTTGTAAGAAGCACTGAGAGTAGCAAGGGCACAGAATGTACTCTGGGTGGGGGACTTCAATGTCCATCACCAAGAGTGGCTCGGTAACACTACTGACTGAGCTGGCCGAGTCCTGAAGGACATAACTGCCAGTCTGGGCCTGCGACAGGTGGTGAGAGAACCAACACAAGGGAAAAACCTATTTGACCTCGGCCTCACCAATCTACCTGTCGCAGATGCTCTGTCCATGACAGCATTGGTAGCAGTGACCACCGCACAGTCATTGTGGAGATGAAGTCCCGTCTTCACACTGAGGACATCCTCCATCGTGTTGTGTGGCACTACCACTGTACTAAATGGGATAGATTCAGAACAGATCTAGTAGCTCAAAACTGGGCATCCATGAGGCGCTGTGGGCCATCAGCAGCAGCAGAATTGTATTCCACCACAAACTGTAACCTCATGGCCTGGCATATCCCTCACTCTACCATTACCATCAAGCCAGGGGACCAACCCAGGTTCAATAAGGAGTGTAGAAGAGCATGCCAGGAGCAGCACCAGGCATACCTAAAAATGAGGTGCCAACCTGGGGAAGTTGCAACACAGGACTACATGAAAGCGGAAGCAGCATGCTATAGACAGGGCTAAGGGATCCCACAATCAACGGACCAGATCAAAGCTCTGCAGTCCTGACACATCCAGTCATGAATGGTGGTGAACCATTAAACAACTAATGCGAGGAGGAGGCTCCCTGAATATCCCCATCCTCAATGATGGTGGAGCCCAGCACGTGAGTGCAAAAGACAAGGCTGAAGCGTTTGCAACCATCTTCAGCCAGAAGTGCCGAGTGGATGATCCATATCAGCCTACTCCTGAGGTCCCACCATCACAGAAGCCAGTCTTCAGCCAATTCGATTCACTCCACGTGATATCAAGAAACGGCTGAGCGCACTGGATACAGCAAAGGCTATGGGCCTCGACAACATCCCAGCTATCATGCTGAAGACTTGTGCTCCAGAACTAGCCGCGCCTCTAGCCAAGCTGTTCCAGTACAGCTACAACACTGGCATCTATCTGACAATGTGGAAAACTGCCCAGGTATATCCTGTCCACAAAAAGCAGGACAAATCCAACCCAGCCAATTACCGCCCCATCAGTCTACTCTCAATCATCAGCAAAGTGATGGAAGGTGCCGTCGACAGTGCTATCAAGCAGCACTCACTCACCAATAACCTGCTCACTGATGCCCAGTTTCGGTTTCCCAAGACTGCATAAATGACTGCTAACCCAGACACCACCAACAGACAATAGCAAATTCATCTTAAAATTCCTCAGGTCAAAATCCCAACAGTTATGCCTCCAGCCGGAGTTTGTGCAGTCAATGGGAAGGCGCCATATTAGATGGGTTAGGCGGGTACATTCGCTACTTTGGGCACATCTCCAACACATGCTGCCTGAAACTTAAGTGTCCACCCACTCCAGACATAATCCTATTGGCCCCCAGTAAAGGGGCCAACCTGCAATCTCTTATTTTAATGTTTAAGTTTTCAGGTATCCAGACCACTTGCCTGATTTTGACCCTACCAGTGGGACCCACATCTGGCCTTGGGGAGGCCTGTGCACCTCCACTCACTCAGCGTACTGTAATACACTGGGAGTCTTTACGATTGGCTCCACCCCCAGTTGTCAATTGTGTTGTAAGGGATAAATGGAAGATGCACTCCTTACCTTAAAAGGCAAATCGGAAATTCTCGGAAACCTGTTGCAACTGGGTCTCCACAGTTTTCAGAGGATTACGCTAGTTGCCCATTGGAATTGTGGCAGGAGACCAGTGGAAACCCCACAGAATTTGCACCCATTCTTTTCAAATCTAATTAACATGCATTATCTGTTCTTACAAGTACGTGTGGTAAAGTGGACTTGACATTTATTTCCAGTAAAGAAAATTATAAAGTGCCTTTTTGAAAAACAGAAAAGAGTGGTTGCTGGTTTTCTGATCGGGGTTAAGAGGATGAAATTAAAATTAGATTGATTGCCTGATTCTGATTCATTTGCAATGCACTGCACTACACAGCACTATCAAGATGCATTGGTATTTATTCAGGTTTATCACTGCCTATTGACCCTCATGAAATGTCACAAATACAATTGTTTTTCTTATTCACTACAGCTGGTACATACACAATTGAAGATTACAGTAACAAAAGATGATCCAGTTTTCCATGATGACATTTTTCGATATAAAATGTGTTTACCAAGGTATAGTTTCAGAATTTACTTAGACATTTGATGTTGTTAAAATTGCAGCATCTTCATAGAAAATTCAGTTATTTTTTCATATTTTTGTTTGTCTAATAGGGACAGTATTTGACTTGCATCCACCAGAGTTCAGCCCCATTATAGTGGTCTGCATAAATACACATTGTTACTAACTAAAAATATACACTAAATATGAATTTAACCAAGCTGCATGTTTTTTCTTTGTCAGTAACAGTTCTGTCTTAGTGTTAGTGTTACTGTGTTATTATTGTAGTACATTATGGCCTAGAGATTAGAGTAGGCCGGAAAACTGCCGGTGCCACTGCGTCTGAAGTTAACGGCTACCCGCAATAATACCGCAGGCAGCACCAGTATTTGGGTGTGGGATGTGGGACCAGATCGCTGAGGCCGTCACTGCCAGCAGTGTTGCCCCCATGACCTGGGTCCAGTGCCCAAAGAAGTTTCATGACCTCAGACGAGTGATCAAGGTCAGTGAATGCATTTTCAAAAGCAGTCTCCTACCAACTACACCACTAGCCTCACACACTGCTCAATGCACGACTCCCCTTGCAACCCCCATCACTCACCTAGCAATAATCTCTACTAAACATGAGGCACACCTTACATTCTTAGCTTCACCTCACCTGCTTGGATGAGACAGTGCTGGCCATTCTTGGCAGGTGCATGGCTGAGCCCTTGGCCAGCAGCAGGGCTGAAAGAGTACAAGATACCGGTATAGTCATACGTTATCCTCCTTCTCACATCCCACTTCCCCCTAATTCCACATTCTCTTCTGATTTACAAGCTGCACATGGTGTAAGCATGCACCACTTGCTTTCCCCCCTCCCCTCATTACAATCCTACCCTTGTGCCCAAGAAATCCAGCCTGCCCAGCCAGTGGTTGACCAAGAAGTGGGAGAGGAGAATGAAGATGAAGAAACACCGTCACTTGATATCACACTCCCAGCCACCAGCTCCACAAGGTCGTCCTGCAAGGCCATCTGCAGTGCCTCCCACTGAAAGTCTGCAGCCTTCTACCAGCCATTGGTGTAGTACTGTGTAACATCACAAGGATAGGCAAAGGTACATGCACAAGGTGTGATTAGTTGATTTTTTGATGTAATATTGGATGCATATATAGATAAAGTTGGATTGAAAAGTTTGCTTTGTGGTGGCTTTTATTTTAGCCTTGTGCCAAAAGGACACGGGTCAGTAACAGAGAGAAGGTAAGGTGTGGGACAAATGTTGAAAGGGGAATTGGGGTTTTCTTCCCTGGTACCATAGGCGGATGATTCGACCCTAGATATCCCGGCCAGAAAGGGGCCGACTGAGTTGCCTCCTTCCTTCTGCTTTTTCCTTTTCTGCTTTTTCATCTTCTGCTTCCTCCTCCCTCTGTGTGCAGCTTGTTCCCTTTGCTGCCTCTGCTCCATCTCCATGTGATGCTGCAGCCCAAGGGGTATGATAGCCCCTGTAATGATCAGTAACATGCCATTCTAGAATGGTACACTAGGTGGAGCTGTATGTATATAAGAGTGGGGCTACCCACGATGCACTAGGCTACCCACAAGGCAGTAGTCAAGATGGATGTCTGTACACTAGTCCACATGGCTGAATAAATGACTAGCTCAAGCTAGCTGTTCATAATGAAAACGTCTATTTATTTATGAACATAACATGGTACCAGGATTGGTAATATCTGCTGAATGTTGTGAAATGCGACATAGAGAATTTGAAGCCACCGGAGGGTTTGAAACTCACGGGGAATGTTGACTGCAATTGGCGGACTTTCAAACAACAATTCGAACTCTACGTTGCTGCCATCGGGTTCGGTACGATGCCAGACGCAAGGAAAATAGCGTTACTGCTCACGGTTGCAGACCCGCAGGCGATAGAGGTATTTAATACGTTTGTATTTGATCAAGAGGAGGACAGAGAAAAAATGGATGATGTGCTAAAGAAGTTTGATACACATTGTTCTCCCAAAAAGAACGAGACCTATGAGAGGTACGTGTTCCGTTCACGGACACAGCAGCAAAATGAGACTTTTGATAGCTTTGTGACTGATCTGAAACTGAAAGCACAGACATGTAATTTCTCTGAACTGAAATCATCCATAATTCGTGACCAGATTGTGTTTGGTATTCATGATAAAAAGGTCAGGGAAAGTTTGTTGAGAGAAACTGAACTAACATTGGAGAAAGCTGTGAAAATATGCCATGCCAGTGAGCTAGCTCAACAGCACGCAAAGACTTTCAGTGAAATTAATAACAATGTGACTGTAGTAAGTGATAGTGCTGCTGTCGGAGCTGTGTCCTACAAGGGGAAGAAACGTGGGCAGAACAGAAATGAAAAGCAATCGGAGGAAGGAATTTTTAATTATAAACGCTGTGGTTACAAACACCAGTCACGACAATGCCCAGCGTTTGGAAGAATGTGCACAAAATGTAATGGAAAGAATCACTTTGCCAAACAATGCTTTTCAAAATTAAAAACAAAGAAAGGGCAACAAGTCAATGTGATTGAGGACACTGATTTAAGTGAGACATTTTTTATAAGAATGATGTCATGTGACAATATAGAAAAGGATACA
Organism: Somniosus microcephalus; assembly: GCF_052327205.1. Taxonomy (NCBI): domain Eukaryota; kingdom Metazoa; phylum Chordata; class Chondrichthyes; order Squaliformes; family Somniosidae; genus Somniosus; species Somniosus microcephalus. The sequence continues at coordinate 308,684,842 of NC_140989.1, forward strand.
GAAAATGTGCAGCCCTCAGGAATGGACAACGCTGAACATAAAGTTAATGCAGTAAAAGAGGACAAATGGATGATGCCACTGCAGGTAAATGGAGCATTAGTTACATTGAAACTAGACACTGGGGCAAAAGCAAACTTAATCAGTATGAGTGACATTAAAAAAATGAAAGAAAAGCCCAAAATACAGAAAAAGTCAGTACTACTGAAGAACTATAATGGACAGAAAATAGATAGCTTAGGTGTATGCAGACTTAAAGTGACAGTCAAAGACAAAGTGCATCATCTCATGTTTTCTGTTGTGGCTGAAGGACTTGATTCACTACTAGGTGACAAAGCTTGTGAGGACTTAGAACTGGTCAAGAGAGTCTACCCTGTAAACTGTGCCATAAGCAAACCAGATGACTCAGTGGATTCTGTAGTGAGTAATTTCCAGGGTGTGTTCAAAGGATTTGGAGTTCTACCATTCACTTACAAGATCCAGCTAAAGGAGGATGCTCAGCCAGTGATACATGCTCCATGAAGAGTTCCAGCACCCCTGCGTGACCGGCTCAAGAATGAACTGGACAGAATGACCACACTAGGAGTCATCAGGAAAGTCGAAGAGCCAACAGACTGGGTTAACTCCATGGTATGTGTAAAGAAAAAGAACAATGATCTAAGAGTATTCATGGATCCAAAGGACTTAAATGCAAACATAAAACATGAACACTACCAGATTCCCAAGCGAGAAGAAATCACCAGTGAAATGTCAGGTGCCAGATACTTCACAAAGCTCGATGCCTCACAAGGATTTTGGCAACTAAAATTGGATGAAGAGAGCACCAAATACTGTACCTTCAACACACCATTTGGCAGGTATTGTTTCGTCAGAATGCCTTTCGGGATAATATCTGCATCTGAAATCTTTCATAGAGCGATGGAACACATAATTGAAGGTCTGGAAGGAGTTCGGGTCTATGTTGATGACATCATCATCTGGGGCTCCACACTGAAAGAACATAATGAGAGACTGACTAAAGTGCTACAGAGCATACGCCGGAATGGACTGAAGCTCAACAAAGCCAAGTGTCAGTTTGGCGTCCAGGAAGTCACTTTCCTAGGAGATAATCTATCTGGTAAAGGAATAGAGCCAGATATGGAAAAAGTAAACACCATACTCAACATGCCCCGACCCATTGACAAAAAAGGAGTGCTACGCATCATGGGGATGATAAACTTCATTGGAAAGTTCATTCCTAACTTGTCAGCCAAGACAGCCTGTCTGCGAGACCTGCTACATAAAACAAATGAGTTCGCATGGACAGAAAGGCATGAACAAGAGTGGATGAACCTCAAAACAGTGCTGACAACCACAGCTGTACTCACCTTCTTTGACCCAACAAAGAGAATCAAAGTGTCAACGGATGCACCAAAGATGGCCTAGGCGCGGTCTTGCTACAAGCAGAGGGTGAAGATTGGAAGCCTGTTGCCTATGCCTCCAGGTCTATGACTGATTCTGAGTGTCGATACGCCCAGATTGAAAAGGAATGTCTAGGCTTGGTAGTTGGACTAGAAAAGTTCCATGGCTACATATATGGACTTCCCACCTTCACAGTTGAGACAGACCACTGCCCACTGGTTGCCATCATAAAAAAAAACCTGAATGAGATGTCTCCAAAGATTCAACGACTCATGATGAAGCTGCAAAGATATGAATTTGAACTTATCTACACACCAGGCAAACACATAGGCCTAGAAATTCGGTGGGCTTTGCGCCCAGTTACAGCCCAAAGAGGGCTTCTGCACCAGTAGGGGTGGTAGCGCTGATTTTGAGGGCCGCGGTAATGGCGGCGGTAGCCGGTAGCGCTGCGCCGGCACCGATGACGTCATCGGTGTGCGCAGTGCCCCGGTTCCGCCCCGCTACCGCCCCGACCCCCATCTTCAGTAGCGGCCGCCTCTTCCGTGGCGGCTGCTAACAACATCGGGAGACCGGGTCCTTACTGCAGCCTTAGCGGGGCGCTTTAAGGTGGAGGTGTGGCTGGCCGCTTTTCCGGCAGCCGCCTGCCCGCACCTCCTTCCCCGGCCTCCTCCACCACCCCCCCGCGGCATTGCCGGCTGGTTTCCGTGGAGCCCGGCACTTCTCCGTTGTGCCGGGCTCTTTTGCCGGCACTCGCGATCGGGGCTCCGGCCGTTGCAGGCACCTCCTCCTTAAGAGAAGGAGGAGGCCTGCAGTACAGCAGCCTGCCACACCGCATCGGGTGGTGCAGCGGCACCGGGAGCGCTGAAATTCACTTTCAGCGCCCCAAGCGGGGGCGGGCACACCCTGGAACAGCGCCTGGTTCCGCCTTGGGGCGCTAAAAGTGAATATGGGACGGGCGCAACTGGCTCCGCGGCCAGTGCAAAATTTTTGCCGCAAACGAGCTGGCGGGGCTATACCCAATTTCCAGGCCATAGTGTTAGCAGATGCACTATCCCGAGCACCCACAATGAGTCATGTGAGCTCTACTGAGGAAGACGTGGATATTCATGTGAGTATGGTCACTGCTGCGCTGCCCATGTCAGACACAAAATCAAAGCAAATAGCAGAAGAAACAGTAAAAGATACAGGGCTAGATTTTCAGTTGCTTGCGCCAGCAGTTAGCGCCTTAAGAGAAGTGATTTTCGGGCGCTATGCGTGTAGCGCCCGGGCGCAGCGCAGTTTGCGCCCCGCCCCAAATTAAGTTGCCCGTTAGCGCCGGCGCAAAGTTTAGCGGCCGCCCGGATGCGCGCGCAGAAAATGACGTCACATCCTCGTGCAACGCCCTTTGGCCGCCCCGAATACAAACTTCAGTCGGACCGCCCCATTGTGCGGCTGGCGTCCAGAGCGTTTGTAAAATGAAACGCAACACACCCTGGGGAGCGCAAATTAAAGGGCACTCCTCCTGCACTATAAAAGGCAGTCTGCATGTGTTGTGTGGAAGGATCCAGTGTGTTGTTGTGAACGGTGTATTTATGTTTCCGGCCTCCTCCTCCTCCTCCTCCTCCTCCTCCTCCTCCTGTCTTCCCCCCCAGACTCTGCTTTGAAAAAAACACATGCACCCTTCCCCTTTAAGAGCTCACTGGCACCAGAGTGTCTGCCGTGCGCTGCGCCCGAGCTCGGGTGTTGCGCTCTGCACCGCCGGCTTAGCGCCTAAAGATAGTAGTGGAACGCCTCTTTTAGCGCTCCACCAACCTCTTAGGGCGAAGCCACTGAATTTCCGGCAACGGGGCGCTACTTTGGGGCGGGCGCTAACTTCGGGCAGGCGCTAAGGTTAGCACCCCAAAACTGTCTATACTGAAAATCTAGCCCACAGTGTTACAAACAGTAATAGAGAACATTCATCATGGTTGGCCAAAAGATTCCTGTCCAAAGTACTATCACATAAGGTCAGAGTTGAGTGTCGCAAGTGGACTATTACTAAAACAGAACAGAATAGTCATTCCACAGGCTCTACGTCAAGACATGCTCAAAAGGATTCATGAGGGACACCTCAGAATTGAAAAATGCAAAAGGAGTGCAAGAGACCCTGTTTATTGTCCTGGCATAAATAATGACATTGAGAACATGATAGGCAAATGTGAGACATGTCAGAAACACCAAAACAAACAAGCAAAGGAACCAATGACAGTAGCTGACATACCAACAGCACCATGGCAAAAGGTTGGTATGGACCTCTTTCATTTGAATGGTAAAGACTATCTAATAGTGATTGACTACTATTCTAACTATCCTGAGATGGCGCTGATCTCAAGCACATCAGCAAGCAGTGTCATAATGCATGTTAAATCCATCTTCGCCAGACATGGATTTCCCAGGATTGCCGTTAGCGACAATGGTCCGTGCTTCAACTGTAAGGAGTGGCAACAGTTTGCAGCACAGTATGACTTTCAGCACATCACATCCAGTCCTCTGTATGCTCAGTCGAATGGTAAGGCAGAGAAAGGTGTTCAAGTTCTCAAACAGCTACTGAAGAAAGCAACAGAAAGCAAGTCTGATCCTTATCTCGCCCTGCTGAGCTACCGAGCCTCCCCTTTAGACTGTGGTTCTTCACCTGCTGAACTCCTAATGAGTCGCAAGTTGCGCACCACGCTACCTTGCTGTGCAAAAGAAAAGCAGAGTAAGGAACTGAGACAGAGACTTCAACTGTTAAAGCTGAAACAGAAATCACACTATGACAAGTCATCCAAAACTCTGAAACCATTGACAAGGGATGATGTTATCAGGATTGAGGATCCAGATGCATGGAACAGGAAAGCTACAGTTCTTGAGGAAGTAGGACCAAGGTCATACACTGTTAGAACTGAGGAAGGACAGATTCTCAGGAGGAACCGCCGTTCCCTCCTGAAAACACAAGAAACCATCCAAGAGCAAATCGATGACAATGCCGCAACTGAATCTTGTCACTCACCGCCAGAACAATCTAACACAAACACACATACAGGCTCTCATGAAAACACATCAGACTTACCTGTGCTGAGAAGATCCACACGTGAAGTAAAAAAGCCTGATAGACTTAATCTTTGAGTGTAAAGTAAAGCTTTGAAAATGTGTTGACTGTTGTGAAATTGTTTATGTTTATAGAGCACTAACAAAAGTGTTACTGATATCATTTTTATCGTGTTTCTTGAAAGTTGATTGATATTGATTGATATTGATTTTGTTTAACCTCAAAGAAAGGGGGATGTAATGATCAGTAACATGTCATTCTAGAATGGTACACTAGGTGGAGCTGTATATAAGAGTGGGGCTACCCATGATGCACTAGGCTACCCAAAAGGCAGTAGTCAAGATGGATGCCTGTACACTAGTCCACATGGCTGAATAAATGACTAGCTCAAGCTAGCTGTTCATAATGAAAACGTCTATTTATTTATGAACATAACTGTAGTGTCCGTGTGTTGATAAAGACACTGAAGACAGGAGTTGGTTCATAGGTATTTACTAAGCAAGTCTGGGGGGGGGGGTCTAAAGGATATACACAATACACAGGCTTATATAGCCCAAGTGGCAATTACTGGCATTACGCACACCTGGGGCTCTTAAAGGCACATACACCACCATTGCTCTTAAAGGCACATACACCACAATTCCTCCCCTTCTAGCTAACTAGTACATCATATTTTAAGTAATTATTAATTAAATGTTATATGCAAAATAAGATACATTGCTGTATTAATTAATTATAAGTTAGTCTCTCAGGAGGCTTCCTGACTTGGTCCGGATAACGCCTTGGGGGTGTAGTAGTTTCTGGTGGTGTAGTAGGTTCTTCTGGCAAGGCTGATTCGGCTTGAATGCCAGTGTCGGGTTCATCGGGTTCCAGTCTCACCGGATCGGAGGTAGATATGGGTATATCTGCTTCATCGTTAGATGTATAGAGTGGTAGTGTAGGTTGTCCCTTTTCGGATGACTTGATGATTTGGTCAGCATGGCGTCTTATTATGCTTTCTCCGATGTCCACGGTATACATCAGTGGTCCTAGTCATGTGCAGATAGTTCCAGGCTGCCATTTCTCGGTACGGTAGTCCCGGGCCAAAACCGGTTGGCCTATCTGGAAGGTCCTAGTTGGCTTTTCATTCATGCCCTGAAACTGCCGGTTCTCCACGTCCCTTCGGATGTTGGGCTTGACCAAATCCAGCCGGCATCTTAGGTTTCTATTGTAGAACATCATGGCGGGAGTTTGGTTAGTAACCATATGTGTTGCATTCCTATATGCAAATAAGAAGTTATCCACCTTGTGCTGAAGTTTTGTGTCTTCATTACTCATGGCCTTTATGGCCTTCTTGAAGGTCTGGACAAACCTTTCAGCCAATCCATTGGTGGCGGGATGGTATGGGGCGGACGTGTAGTGCTTTACCCCATTGTTCTTTAAGAACTTTCTGAATTCTTCGGACACAAATTGCGGTCCATTATCAGAACATATCTGTTCCGGCAGCCCATTCCTGGCAAATATGGTCCTTAATACTGTGGTGGTTTTTTCCGTGGTGGTGGAGGACATCTTTATTACCTCCGGCCACTTGGAGTGTGCATCAACTGCGATTAGAAACATTGGGCTAGATTTTCAGTTGCTTGCGCCAGCAGTTAGCGCCTTAAGAGAAGTGATTTTCGGGCGCTATGCGTGTAGCGCCCGGGCGCAGCGCAGTTTGCGCCCCGCCCCAAATTAAGTTGCCCGTTAGCGCCGGCGCAAAGTTTAGCGGCCGCCCGGATGCGCGCGCAGAAAATGACGTCACATCCTCGTGCAACGCCCTTTGGCCGCCCCGAATACAAACTTCAGTCGGACCGCCCCATTGTGCGGCTGGCGTCCAGAGCGTTTGTAAAATGGAACGCAACACACCCTGGGGAGCGCAAATTAAAGGGCACTCCTCCTGCACTATAAAAGGCAGTCTGCATGTGTTGTGTGGAAGGATCCAGTGTGTTGTTGTGAACAGTGTATTATTATCCTCCTCCTCCTCCTCCTCCTCCTCCTCCTCCTCCTCCTGTTTTCCCCCCCAGACTCTGCCTTTGAAAGAAACATATGCACCCTTCCCCTTTAAGAGCTCACTGGCACCAGAGTGTCTGCCGTGCGCTGCGCCCGAGCTCGGGTGTTGCGCTCTGCACCGCCGGCTTAGCACCTAAAGATAGTGGTGGAACGCCTCTTTTAGCGCTCCACCAACCTCTTAGGGCAAAGCCACTGAATTTCCGGCAACGGGGCGCTACTTTGGGGCGGGCGCTAAGGTTAGCGCCCCAAAACTGTCTATACTGAAAATCTAGCCCATTGGGTCCATAAATGGACCAGCAAAGTCGATGTGCACCCTTTGCCAGGGAGATGAGGGCCACTCCCATGGATGTAGAGGGGCTTGTGGTGGAGCATTTTGGACCTTCTGGCATCCTAGGCAGCTCTTGGTCATTTCTTCAATGTCTCCATCGATACCTGGCCACCATACAAACGCCCTAGCTAGGTTCTTCATTTTCACTCCACCCAGATGCCCCTCGTGAAGCTCCTTTAGCACTTTATCCTGGAGTTTGGGTGGAATCACCACTCTGGATCCACACATCAAGGTTCCTCGGCACACTGACAGCTGTTCTCTTCTTTGCGAGAATGCTGGCAACAGTGGCTCGCCATGTGCTGGCCATCCCTTCACTGTTAAATCGTAGACCCGTGAGAGATTAGGGTCATTTCTTGTCTCCCTTTCACTGGCAGAATTTGTCACCGGTAGACATTCCACTATGGTAGAGTGGAATATCTCTACTGGGTCTACTGTAGGTGCCTCTTCTATCGTTGGCAATGGTAGGCGCGATAAACCGTCAGCATTCCCATGCTGTTTTGACCCTTTGTATTCAATGTTGTATTGGTGTGCCCCTAGAAAAAGGGACCACCTCTGTAGTCTTTGTGCCGTCATAATGGGGACACCTTTTTTAGGGTTGAATATGGAGATGAGGGGTTGATGGTCAGTCAGCAAGGTAAATTTTTGTCCGTGTAGGTAATGGTTGAATTTCTTCACTCCCCATACCAGGCTGAGTGCTTCCCTGTCTATTTGGGCATAGTTACGCTCAGCTGAGTTTAATGAGCGTGACGCAAAAGCTATCGGCCGTTCTGAGCCATCAGGGAATCTATGGGATAATACCGCTCCTATGCCGTAAGGGGATGCATCGCACGCCAGTCTGATTGGTAGTGATGGGTTGTAATGAGCCAAAACTTTCTCGGATGTGATTAAGTCTTTACATTTATGGAAGGCACGTTTACAGTCTTCGTTCCATTTCCAAATCACTCCTGTCTGTAGAAGATCATTAAGAGGGTGTAGAATAGTTGATAAGTTCGGTAAAAATTTATGATAGTAATTTATTAATCCCAGGAATGACCTTAATTGTGAAACATTTTCAGGTGCTGGGGCTTTTATAACTACTTCAATTTTTTCAGGTGACTTATGCAACCCTTCCTTATTAATTATGTGGCCACAATATGATATCTGATTTTGGAAAAATTCGCACTTGGGGCGATTTGCTCCTAGACCCCGTTCTTTCAGCCTAGTGAGCACCTGCTCCAAATTGGCAAGGTGCTCGTTGTCGTTTTCTCCTGTTATAAGGATGTCGTCTAGGTAGCATTGAGTCCCCGGAATCCCTTGCAGGACTTGCTCCATAGCTCTTTGCCAGATAGCTGGAGCTGATGCTACTCCAAAAACCAGTCGATTGTACTGGTACAGGCCTTTGTGTGTGTTTATTGTGAGATACTTTTTAGAGGTCTCCTCAACCTCCATCTGTAGATATGCCTGTGCCAAGTCAATTTTTGTGAAACGTTTCCCTCCGGATAGTGAGGCGAAAATATCTTCAATCCTCGGAAGAGGATACTGTACCGTGTGAAGGACCGGGTTTACAGTCACCTTGAAGTCCCCACAGATGCGAATTTTTCTCTGTTCCTCAGAGTTATTTTTCAATGCTTTTTTCATGACTGGAACGATGGGTGTTGCCCATTCGCTCCAATCTGCTTTGGATAATACGCCTGCCTTTTCCAAATTCTCCAGCTCTGCCTCGACTGCCGGACGTATTGCGTATGGCACCGGTCTTGCCTTAAAAAATTTGGGAATTGCTGCATCTTCCACTTTTATTGAGGCGGTGATGCCTTTCAAGGTTCCTAGTTTCTCTTGAAACACTTCTTTGGCGTTGGCCAAGATGTCTTTTAATCGTTCAGGTATGATGTCATCATTGTTTTTTTCCTTACTGGTCACCGTCAGTGCCTGAATGGAGTGCCAGTCTAAACGTATCTTCCTTATCCATTCACGTCCCAACAACGGTGGACTACCATCTTGTAGAATGTATAAATACAACTTTTGTATTTCTTTGCCGTTGTATACCACGGGCACCCTTATTTTTCCTTTGGGGTAGACTTTCTGCCCCGTATATGTTTTTAAGATAATGGATGTGTCTTTTAGAGGTATATGCGAAAATAGCCTCTCGTAATCTCGTCGATTTATCACGGTTAGAGCTGATCCTGTATCTAGCTCCATTTTAACTGGGGACCCTGCTATTGTGAGGGTAACCCAAATGGTTTGGTAATCTTCATTGGCAATTACATTGTGTAATTTGAGAGAGCTTAGTCTCTTGTTCCCAGAGTCGCTATCGCTCTTCTGGTCTTTGGAGCTACTGTCCGTCATCATTTGTACCTTTCTGTGCTTTTCCTTATTGATTCTTTTCCCGTTGGTGGATTTTTTATTTTCAGATCGGCATACACGTGGAATGTGTCCTATCTTTCCGCATCGCTTGCATGCTTTTTCTTTGAACCAGCAATCCCTCTGGTCATGGTTGGATCTGCCGCATCGATAACATTTCTTGAAACCCCGTGTCATTTCATGGGTGCCGAAGTCCTGTGGCCTTTGCTTTATCTTTGCCACTCCTATTGCACTGAAAGCCTTGTCCAGTGTTAAATCTTTTCTAGAAGATACCTTCTTTTGTGTTTCTACACTTAGGGGATCGCAGATGAATTTGTCTTGCAGAGAATCTGCCAGTCCTGCCTCGAATTGGCAATGTAGGGTATCAACAATCTCTTCAAAATTCTTGTCCATCGGTTCGGCTGGAGTGATTAAGTTGCGTAACAGCTTGTATGTTTCTGCACCCATTAGATCCAGAAGAACTGAAACTTTTTTTTCATCTTCTATTCCATTTGCGGTGCAAAACACCTCCACTCTTTCTACATATGTGGTCCAATCCTCTATCTTGTTATCAAAAACATCAATATTGCCAAAGTTAGGCTCTGTTTCGTTATCAAAAGCATCAATATTGCCAGACTTAGGCATTTCAAAAAAAAGATATGGCGCTTCCCGCGCTTTTTTTTTCTCTGTAGCAACGATATGGCGCTTCCCGCGCTTCACCGCCGCTGCTACTGATAACAACGCTGTTTTACTGTGGTTTCCGTTTATTTACTGTTGGAGACTCGTTCCCGACGGAGGTCTAAATGCTGACCTGCTTGCCGCGCCGGCCGTCTCCCGAGTGCACCCTCCCAGTCCGTTATTGCTTGCCTCCGATTTCGCTGCTTGTCTCAGCTGTAGAGCCCGCCGCTGGAGCCCCAGCCTGACGCCCAGGAAGGATTAGCGCAGTACCTGCCACCAGCTTGGCCAGCCGGTGAAACCACAGTTTCTATTACTTCCTTGAGTCTTCTGGACGCTGGAGGAATCGATGTCCTTGAGTGCTGCCGAATTGCAGGTAAGTCCGTTTCCACTTCGTCGCCACTGTAGTGTCCGTGTGTTGATAAAGACACTGAAGACAGGAGTTGGTTCATAGGTATTTACTAAGCAAGTCTGGGGGGGGTCTAAAGGATATACACAATACACAGGCTTATATAGCCCAAGTGGCAATTACTGGCATTACGCACACCTGGGGCTCTTAAAGGCACATACACCACCATTGCTCTTAAAGGCACATACACCACAATAACAGCCCCCAGGACTGGGAGTAAGTGGTCTTCTCAGAGGCCTTCCTTTAAGAGCCAAAGCCTTGCAAACATCCAGCAGCACTCCCTGCACACTTTAACAACTTTTTTAATGTAATGCACCAAGCCACTACTCCAATAAAATGTAAAAAATAGTCCAAAAGCAAAAACCTAAACTTACCTGAAAGATATGTGTGTCCCTTTAAGAAGCGCAGACAGCGTCTCTGTTGTACTGCTGCATGCACATTCTTCTGTGTGTGGTTTGGAAAGGGAGGTATTAAGAGTGGTGAAGTTGAAAATCACATATCGTGCGTCAATTCAGGCATTGCATGCCGATTGATGCCATGATCTGCATCATTTAAATATGTGCAGCAAGCGCAGGCAACGCTGACAACATGCCCAAAATGGCGGCCGGTGTTCTACGTCAGAAGTGGGCAGAAGCCATTTTTTCTGTAAAACCAGCCTTAATGGCAGCCATTAAAGGTCCCTATTTCACGGTCAATGTATTGTTGAATATACAGTAACCAGCTGGTGTTAAGTTTCTCAGACCACCAGCACTTTTAAATTCAGATTTCTTAATGTTTAGCTGCTCGGTACTCGCCATAATGCATTCAAGTATGGAATCTATTGCCCCCAGACGGATGAAACAGCTAGGTCTTATATAATTCTTAGAATCATAGAATTTTACAGCACAGAGGAGACCATTTGACCCATTACACCTGTGGCAGCTGTAGGGGGTGGTGTGTGGGTCAGCTTCGCCTCTGACTTATGAGCGGTTCGAATCGCTCCCACTCCCTTGGTTCTAGACCTGGGACTTATTTGGGGGTTGTGATGAAAAGTGCAGCAGACAACTGAATATTGGTGAAAGGAATAAGATCTTTATTTGAGAAAGAAAATATACAACACAATAATCTTAACACTCTAAATTGGGGGAACACTTCGGAATATATGAGGGAAAATAACAATAGACAGAATACTTCACCCCTCCCAACCCCACTTCACTAGCTAAATTAGGCTCCAGAGGACCAGGGATAATGCTCACCAAAATGACTTCTTTTGACAGTTGTAGAGGTTCGCGATTTCGGGGTTCTCTAGATGCGTCGGTTGGGGCCTGCCATACCCCGGACGCAGTAGAGGACTTCACCTGCGTGGCTGGTCAGTCTTCGCGAGTCCGCTGATGCGGTAGGGTGCGTATTGGATCTATCAGGTGAGTACCCAATTTCTTTTGGTTAGAAGTAGGGTTTATAGTCTTTTCAGTAAAATCTTACCCAGGGGTAAGTCAGGATAGTTTGTAGAGTGGAAAAACTTGCGGATCTTCGGTTTTCTTCCGAGTTGGGCCACCGCAACCAACAAAAACCCAATATTACCCGGTTGCTAGTAATACTTGGTTGTTTGTTTCGTGGGGCCCTGGTCTGCTGCGAGGTCTCCGACGGTGTGTTACTTCTTCGAGAGGGAGCTGCTTCTTGGACTGAGCTTGGTGATTTAATTTGACATGAATGATGAAGCGAACTTCCTCCAGCGCTGCTTTCTTGAACTCTTTTCTTCAACTCGACTCAACTCCTTGAACTCTCCTTTCACTCAACTGCTTGAACTGCTTGACCCGAACTGGACCCGCATTCCTTGAACCGAACTCTGAACCGCACTGCACCTTTGTTGAACTTTGTTGAACTTGCTGTTGTAAAAGCAGGCCCTCAATTATACTGTTTGAGGCCTGCTAATCTGCATGCCAAATCAGTTCTGTGTCTTTGTTAGTTTTGGCGGGCTCATTAACATTGATGGGTTAAAAATTGTTTAATATGTTTCGGGATGGTCCCATCGATCTTAATTGGTTTAAGATTGCATGAAGTGGTTTCGGGGTGGTCCCGTCGATTCTTAATTGGTTTAAGATTGCGTGAAGTGGTTTCGGGGTGGTTCCATTGATTCTTAATTGGTTTAAGCGATTGTTTAACCTCTTGTTTAATTGCAGTAACATTTGTCTTTTCCTGTGGGGCCCAAGGTTCTTTTGTTAGTTGGTGGCATGTTCTGCATTATGTATGCTTTGGATGGTTCTGTTCTGCATTATGTATACTTTGGATGGTTCTGTAATTTTGGGCAGGAACTGCTCTTCCGTATGTCTATTGTCATTATGTAAAATGACTGAGACAGTCCAGATAGTCCCCAGACAGCTTGGCTAATGCCAATACTCAAAACTGTCCATTTACAGAGGCCAATCCCAATTCCTTTGTTGCAGCCCCCTGTTCTTCCACAGGCTCGAACATGCTTTTAAAATAAAAACCAAAATCCTGGGGTCTTTGATTTTAAAATCTCCCTTTAGGCCCAATATTCTTATACCATTCTGACATGGTTTATTAACAGTCCAAAAATCCCTTCTTACGGGTAATCTTCTTGGTTTTGGGGAATCTGTTGAATTTTGCAAATCTTACACAGCTCTCTGAAAGAGCTAACTACTTAATCCCATTTCTCTGCCCTTTCCCATACCCTTTTAAACTTTCCATTACCAAATATTTATCCACATCCCTTTAAAAAGTTATTATGGATTCTGCTTCCACCAAGGTCTCTGGTAGAGCATTCTATGTCCTAACAACCAGCTGCATAAAAGTAAATTCCTAAGCTCTCCCTTTGTTCTTTTAATGACTCACTAACCAGTACTTTATCAAAATCTCTCATAACTTTGAATTACATCTCTTCTTAACCTTCTTTGTTCTAATGAAAAAAGTCCCAGTTTCTCTAGTCTCTCCTGGTAATTAAATTCTCTCATCCCTGATATCACCTTAGTGATTTATTTCTGCATATTTACCATGGCCTTAATATCCTTCCTAAAGTAAGACTTCTGAAACTGGACATAATATTCTAATTGCAGCCGAGCCATCGATTTATATAGGCTTAGGTATTTCCTCTTTGCTTTTGTACTCTATACCCTTATTTCTAAAACCTAGGATCGCATTTGCTTTATGAGCTTGTCCTCCTACTTTGAAAGAATTGTGTACATAATTCTCTCTGGTCCTCTACTTTTAAAGTTTTACGATTTAGTATATATTTCTCTCTTTATTCTTCCTCCCAAAATGTATCACCTCATATTTCTCCACATAAAATTTAATCTGACATTTATCTGTGCAATCTACTAAGCTAATCAGCAGCCTGTTTTACACCTCTCATTAACTTCACTGGAAATAAAAATCGGGAAGATATAGAATGGGCTGCTGATTCACTATTACCCGTTTTAAACTATTGTACAAAGTCAAAATTACCTCAACTCAGTTATTTCCTCAAATAATTCTATTAAGTTTATCAAACATGATATGCCTTTTATAAATCAATCTCAGGCTGTCCTTAATTAATCCACTTTTTTCTGAATGAGAATTAATTGTATTCCGTATTATGGTCTGACTAGTCTAATTGGTTTTGCACTTTTTCCCCTTTAGAACAAAAGTGTTACATTTTCAACCCTCCACTCCTTTGTTTTTATTTGTTCATGGGATGTGGGCGTCGCTGGCAAGGCCAGTATTTATTGTCCATCCATAATTGCCCTTGAGAAGGTGGTGGTGAGTCGCCTTCTTGAACCGCTGCAGTTCGTGTGGTGAAGGTACTCCCACAGTGCTGTTATGGAGTGAGTTCCAGGATTTTGACCCAGCGACGATGAAGGAACGGTAATATACTTCCAAGTCAGGATGGTGTTTAACTTGGAGGGGGACTTGCAGGTGATGGTGTTCCCTAGTGCCTGCTGCCCTTGTCCTTCTAGGTGGTAGAGGTCGTGGGTTTGGGAGGTGCTGCCGAAGAAGCCTTGGCGAGTTGCTGCAGTGCATCTTGTAGATGGTACACACTGCAGCCACGGTGTGCTGGTGGTGGAGGGAGTGAATGGTTAAGGTGGTGGATGGGCTGGCAATCAAGCGGGCTGCTTTGTCTTGGATGGTGCCGAGCTTCTTGAGTGTTGTTGGAGCTGCACTCATCCAGGCAAGTGGAGAGTATTCCATCACACTCCTGACTTGTGCCTTGTAGATGGTGGAAAGCCTTTGGGGAGTCAGGAGGTGAGGCACAGTATTTATGTGGCTAGTCCAGTTAAGTTTCTGGTCAATGGGGACCCCCAGGATATTGATGGTGGGGGATTTGGCTATTGTAATGCCATTGAATGTCAAGGGGCGGTGGTTAGACTCTAGCTTGTTGGAGATAGTCATTGCCTGGCTATTGTGTGGTGCGAATGTTACTTGCCACTTATCAGCCCAAGCCTGAATATCATCCAGGTCTTGCTGTGTGCAGGCATAGACTGCTTCATTATTTGAGGAATTGCGAATGGCACTGAACACTGCAGTCATCAGCAAACATCCCCACTTCTGACCTTATGATGGAGGGAAGATCATTGATGAAGTAGTTGAAGATGATTGGGCCTAGGACACTGCCCTGAAGAACTCTTGCAGCGATATCCTGGGGATGTGATGATTGACCTCCAACAACAACAACCATCATCCTTTGTGCTGGGTATGAATGCAGCCAGTGGAGAGTCCCCCCCGCCCCGCCCCCCCCCCCCCCCCGCCATGATTCCCATTGACTTCAGTTTTACTAGGGCTCCTTGGTGCCACACTCAGTCAAGTGCTGCCTTGATGTCAAGGGCAGTCACTCTCACCTCACCTCTGGAATTCAGCTCTTTTATCCATGTTTGGACCAAAGCTGTAATGAGGTCTGGAGCTGAGTGGTCCTGGGGGAACCTAAACTGTGCACCGGTGAGCAGGCTATTGGTGAGTAATTGCCGCTTGATAGCACTGTCGACAACGCCTTCCATCACTTTGCTGATGAGTGAGAGTAGACTGATGGGGCGGTAATTGGATTTGTCCTGCTTTTTGTAAACAAGACATACCTGGACAGTTTTCCACATTGTCGGATAGATGCCAGTGTTGTAGCTGTACAGGAACAGCTTGGCTAGAGGGGCGGCTAGTTCTGGAGCACAAGTCTTCAGCACGATAGCCGGAATGTTGTCGGGGCCCATAGCCTTTGCTGTATCCAGTGCGCGCAGGACTGCAGAGCTTTGATCTGATCCGTTGATTGTGGGATCGCTTGGCTCTGTCTATAGCATACTGCTTCCACTGTTTAGCGTGCATGTTGTCCTGTGTTGCACTTTCCCCAGGTTGGCACTTCATTTTTAGGTACACCTGGTGCTGCTCCTGGCATGCTCTTCATCACTCCTTATTGAACCAGGGTTGGTCTGCTGGCTTGATGGTAGTGGTGGAGTGAGGGATATGCCAAGCCATGAAGTTACAGATTGTGGTGGAATACAATTCTGCTGCTGCTGATGGCCCACAGTGTAGTGTCCATGTGTTGATAAAGACACTGAAGACAGGAGTTGGTTCATAGGTATTTACTAAGCAAAGTCTGGGGGGGGGGTTCTAACGGATATACACAATACACAGGCTTATATAGCCTGAGTGGCAATCACTGGCACCACAGCACACCTGGGGCTCTTAAAGGCACATACACTACAATTCCTCCCCTTTTAGCTAACCAGTACATCATATTTTAAGTAATTATTAATTTACATGTTATAAGCAAAATAATATACATTGCTGTAGTTAATTAATTATAAGTCAGTCTCTCAGGAGGCTTCCTGACTCGGTCCGGATAACGCCTCGGGGGTGTAGTAGTTTCTGGTGGTGTAGTAGGTTCTTCTGGCAAGGCTGATTCGGCTTGAATGCCAGTGTCGGGTTCATCGGGTTCCAGTATCACCGGATCGGAGGTAGATATGGGTATCTCTACTTCATCGTTAGATGTATAGAGTTGTGGTGTAGGTTGTCCCTTTTCGGATGACTTTATGATTTGGTCAGCATGGCGCCTTATTATGCTTTCTCCGATGTCCACGGTATACATCAGTGGTCCTAGTCGTGTGCAGATAGTTCCAGGCTGCCATTTCTCGGTACGGTAGTCCCGAGCCAAAACTTGTTGACCTATCTGGAAGGTTCTAGTTGGCCTTTCATTCATGCCTTGAAACTGCCGGTTCTCCACGTCCCTTCTGATGTTGGGCTTGACCAAATCCAGCCGGCATCTTAGGTTTCTATTGAAGAACATCATGGCAGGAGTTTGGTTGGTAACCATATGTGTTGCATTCCTGTATGCGAATAAGAAGTTATCCACCTTGTGCTGAAGTTTTATGTCTTCATTACCCATTGTGGTAAACCACTGTTATCGTTCACAACCGTTCACTATTGTTACACTGTTGTTATCACTGTTTACACTGTTGTTATCACTACACAAGGTTACCTCTTGCCACGCACGCTGTTATACCTAGGCATACCTCAGCTGACTCCGCCCATGGCTCCGCCTGCTTGCCCAGGTATAAAGGTGACCGCTTGGCTAGTATTCTTCCTTGTTGGAACCGATCACCCACGAGGGTGGGCTCTGTTATTTAGCCAATAAAAACCTATAGTTACTATCTTAACTCATCGCTTTTCATGGAATGAATTGATAGGTGTATCAATTTTATTGGCTAAATTTTGAATTTACTTGTACGGTTGAATCTCACTTACAATAAGGAGAAATGTACGTTTAACACCTCGCGCCTTGCCATCCTCGGCTGCGTAGTAGAGAACGGAGTCATCGGCCCCGACCCCGAAAGAATGCGCCCCCTCATGGAGCTTCCCCTTCCCCACTGTCCAAAGGCACTGAAGAGAACCCTGGGGCTCTTCGCCTACTATGCCCAATGGGTGCCCAATTATGCGGACAAAGCCAGACCCCTCATGAAGTCCACCTCCTTCCCCCTGACAGCAGAAGCATGCGCAGCCTTCTCCCTCATAAAAGGAAACATTGCAAAGGCCACAATGCACGCAGTGGATGAGTCCATCCCTTTCCAAGTGGAGAGTGATGCATCCGACTTCGCCCTAGCTGCAACCCTTAACCAGGCGGGGAGACCTGTGGCCTTCTTCTCAAGGACCCTCCAGGGCCCTGAGATCCGACACTCTTCTGTCGAGAAGGAGGCCCAGGCGATTGTGGAAGCGGTACGACGCTGGAGGCATTACCTGGCAGGCAAACGATTTACCCTCCTCACCGACCAGCGTTCGGTTGCTTTTATGTTTAATAACAAGCTGAGGGGCAAAATCAAGAACGACAAGATCTTGAGGTGGAGAATTGAGCTCTCCACCTACGATTACGATATCTTGTACCGGCCTGGTAAACTCAACGAGCCCCCAGATGCTCTATCACGAGGTACATGCGCCAACGCGCAAGTTGATAGACTGCGGACCCTCCACAACGACCTCTGCCACCCCGGGGTCACTAGACTTTACCACTTCATTAAGGCCCGCAACCTGCCCTACTCCATCGAGGAGGTCAGGACCATGACCAGGAACTGCCAAGCCTGTGCCGAATGCAAACCGCATTTCTATAGGCCGGACAGAGCAAGCCTGATCAAGGCCACCCGCCCCTTCGAGCGCTTGAGCATCGATTTTAAGGGGCCCCTCCCGTCCTCTGACCGTAATGTGTACTTCCTCAACATTATTGACGAGTACTCCCGTTTCCCCTTTGCCATCCCCTGCCCAGACATGACCAGTACCACGGTCATCAAATGCCTGAACGACCTCTTCGCCTTGTTCGGGTTCCCGAACTATATACATAGCGACCGGGGCTCATCCTTCATGAGCGAGGAACTTCGCCAGTTTCTGCTCGTGAGAGGTATTGCTGCGAGCAGGACCACCAGCTACAACCCCCGGGGGAACGGCCAGGTGGAAAGAGAGAACGCGACAGTTTGGAAGGCCGTCCTCTTAGCCCTAAAGTCTAAGGGCCTCCCAACCTCTCGCTGGCAGGAAGTCCTCCCGGCAGCGCTCCATTCCATCCGGTCACTGCTTTGTACCGCCATTAACGCCACCCCTCATGAGCGAATGTTTGTTTTCCCCAGGAAGTCGACTACGGGAACCTCGCTACCAACATGGCTGACTTATCCGGGGCCCGTCCTGCTGCGGAAGCACGTAAGGACCCATAAAATGGACCCCCCTGGTCGAGAGGGTGGACCTCCTGCACGCCAACCCCCAGTATGCCTATGTGGCATACCCAGATGGGCGGGAGGACATAGTCTCCTTGCGAGACCCTCGGGCACCCCTGAGATACCACCGTTATCCCCCACCACTCCCCCAAATCCAGCTCCTGTAGGCGGCATGCCGGAACCCCAGGAGCCTTCGTCGACCATGCAGACACCAGCATTAACATCGGATACTGCACCACCGCCGCCGCTGCTGCGCCGATCAGAAAGGCTTACGAGGCCTCCTGATAGACTGACATACACGAACTGGTAGTACACTTCACCCCGCCGGACTCAATTTTAAACAAGGGGTGAATGTGGTAAACCACTGTTATCGTTCACAACCGTTCACTATTGTTACACTGTTGTTATCACTGTTTACACTGTTGTTATCACTACACAAGGTTACCTCTTGCCACGCACGCTGTTATACCTAGGCATACCTCAGCTGACTCCGCCCATGGCTCCGCCTGCTTGCCCAGGTATAAAGGTGACCGCTTGGCTAGTATTCTTCCTTGTTGGAACCGATCACCCACGAGGGTGGGCTCTGTTATTTAGCCAATAAAAACCTATAGTTACTATCTTAACTCGTCGCTTTTCATGGAATGAATTGATAGGTATATCATCCATGGCCTTTATGGCCTTCTTGAAGGTCTGGACAAACCTTTCAGCCAATCCATTGGTGGCGGGATGGTATGGGGCGGACGTATAGTGCTTAACCCCATTGTTTTTTAAGAACTTTCTGAATTCTTCGGACACAAATTGCGGTCCATTATCAGAACAGATCTGTTCCGGCAGCCCATTCCTGGCAAATATGGTCCTTAATACTGTGATGGTTTTTTCCGTGGTGGTGGAGGACATCTTTATTACCTCCGGCCACTTGGAGTGTGCATCAACCGCGATTAAGAACATTGAGTCCATAAATGGACCAGCAAAGTCGATGTGTACCCTTTGCCAGGGAGATGAGGGCCACTCCCATGGATGTAGAGGGGCTTGTGGTGGAGCGTTTTGGACCTTCTGGCATCCTAGGCAGCTCTTGGTCATTTCTTCGATGTCTCCATCGATACCTGGCCACCATACAAATGCCCTGGCTAGGTTCTTCATTTTCACTCCACCCAGATGCCCCTCGTGAAGCTCCTTTAGCACTTTATCCTGGGGTTTGGGTGGAATCACCACTCTGGATCCACACATCAAGGTTCCTCGGCACACTGACAGCTGTTCTCTTCTTTGCGAGAATGCTGGCAACAGTGGTTCGCCATGTGCTGGCCATCCCTTCACTGTTAAATCGTAGACCCGTGAAAGAGTCGGGTCATTTCTCGTTTCCCTTTCAATGGCAGAATTTGTTACTGGTAGACATTCCACTATGGTATAGTGGAACATCTCCATTGGGTCTACTGTAGGTGCCTCTTCTACCGTTGGCAACGGTAGGCGCGATAAACCGTCAGCATTCCCATGCTGTTTTGACCCTTTGTATTCTATGTTGTATTGGTGTGCCCCTAGAAAAAAGGACCACCTCTGTAGCCTTTGCGCTGTCATAATGAGAACACCCTTTTTAGGGTTGAATATGGAGATGAGGGGTTGATGGTCAGTCAACAAGGTAAATTTTTGTCCGTGTAGGTAATGGTTGAATTTCTTTACTCCCCATACCAGGCTGAGTGCTTCCCTGTCGATTTGGGCATAGTTACGCTCAGCTGAGTTCAATGAGCGTGACGCAAAAGCTATCGGCCGTTCCAAGCCATCAGGGAAGCACTCAGCCTGGTATGGGGAGTAAAGAAATTCAGTAGACCCAATGGAGATGTTCCACTCTACCATAGTGGAATGTCTACCAGTAACAAATTCTGCCATTGAAAGGGAAACGAGAAATGACCCGACTCTTTCACGGGTCTACGATTTAACAGTGAAGGGATGGCCAGCACATGGCAAACCACTGTTGCCAGCATTCTCGCAAAGAAGAGAACAGCTGTCAGTGTGCCGAGGAACCTTGATGTGTGGATCCAGAGTGGTGATTCCACCCAAACTCCAGGATAAAGTGCTAAAGGAGCTTCACGAGGGGCATCTGGGTGGAGTGATTACGCTTCGTAACAGCTTGTATGTCTTTGCGCCCATTAGATCCAGAAGTACTGAAGCTTTTTTTTCCTCTTCTATTCCATTTGCGGTGCAATATACCTCCACTCTTTCCACATATGTGGTCCAATCCTCTATCTCGTTATCAAAAACATCAATACCTGTATTGCCAAAATTAGGCATCTTAGAAAAGATATGGCGCTTCCCGCGCTTTTCTTTCTTTTCTGTAGAAAAGATATGGCGCTTCCCGCGCTTTCCCGCTGCTGCTACCGATGACAACGCTGTTTACTGCGGTTTCCGTTTGTTTTATTTTTTATTTATTGTTGGAGACTCGTTCCCGCCGGAGTTTCTCTCCAGGTCTGAACGCTGACCTGCTTGCCGCGCCGGCCGTCTCCCGAGTACTCCCTCCCAGTCCGTTATTGCTTGCCTCCGATTTCGCTGCCTGTCTCAGCTGTAGAACCAGCCGCTGGAGCCCCAGCCTGACGCCCAGGAAGGATTAGCGCAGTACCTGCCACCAGCTTGGCCAGCTGGTGAAACCACAGCTTCTCTCACTTCCTTGAGTCTTCAGGACGCCCGAGGAATCGATGCCCTTGAGGTGCTGCTGAATTGCAGGTAAGTCCGTTTCTACCTCATCGCCACTGTAGTGTCCGTGTGTTGATAAAGACACTGAAGACAGGAGTTGGTTCATAGGTATTTACTAAGCAAAGTCTGGGGGGGCGTTCTAACGGATATACACAATACACAGGCTTATATAGCCCGAGTGGCAATCACCGGCACCACAGCACACCTGGGGCTCTTAAAGGCACATACACTACACACAGCGCCTCATGGATGCCCAGTTTTGAGCTGCTAGATCTGTTCTGAATCTATTCCATTTAGCACGGTGGTAGTGCCACACAACACGATGGAAGGTGTCCTCAGTGTGAAGACAGGACTTCGTCTCCACAATGACTGTGCGGTGGTCACTGCTACTAATGCTGTCATGGACAGATGCATCTGTGACAGGTAGATTGGTGAGGACGAGCTCAAGTAGGTTTTTCCCTCGTGTTGGTTCTCTCACCACCTGCCACAGGCTCAGTCTGGCAGCTATGTCCTTCAGGACTTGGCCAGCTTGGTCAGTAGTGGTGCGATGAACATTGAAGTCCCCCACCCAGAGTACATTCTGTGCCCCTTCCTACCCTCAGTGATTCTTCCAGGTGGTGTTCAATATGGAGGAGTATGGATTCATCAGCTGAGAGAGGGTGGTAGGTGGTGATCAGCAGGAGATTTCCTTGCCGATGCTTGACCTGAAGCCATGAGACTTCATGTGGTCTGGAGTCAATGTTGAGGACTCCCAGGGCCACTCCCTCTCGACTGTATACCACTGTACCGCCACCTCTGGTGGGTCTGTCCTAGCAGTGGGACAGGACATGCCCAGAGATGGTGAGGGAGGAGTCTGGGAAATTGGCTGAAAGGTATGATTCTGTGAGTATGACTATGTCAGGTTGTTGCTTGACTAGTCTGTGGGACAGCTCTCCTAATTTTGGCAAAAGTCCCCATATATTCGTGAGGAGGACTTTGCAGGGTCGACTACGCTGTGTGTGCCGTTGTCATGTCCCTAGCCGATGCAGAGGTCAATGCCAGGTGGTCCGTCCAGTTTTATTCTCATTATTGTTTTTCGTAGCGGTTTGTTACAACTGAGTGGCTTGCTAGGCCTTTTCAGAGGGCAGTTAAGAGTCGACCACATTGATGTGGGTCTGGAGTCACATATAGGCCAGACCAGGTGAGGATGGCAGATTTCCTTCCCTAAAGGACATTAGTGAACCAGATGGGTTTTTATGACAATCCGATAGTTTCATGGTCATCATTACTAAAAGTACCTTTTTATTCAGATTTATTTAATTAACTGAATTTAAATTCCACAGCTGCCGTGGTGGGATTTGAACTCACGTCCCTGGATCATTAGTCCGGGTCTCTGGATTACTAGCCCAGTAACATAACACGACGCTACCATTCCTCTGGCACAACTTCCATATCTAAGGATATTTGAAAGACTGCAGTCAGAGCCTCTATTTCCTCTCTGAATTATTTCCACATTCTCAGATGCATACCATCATGCCTTTTCTACTTTTAGTCCCACCAATTATTTCAGCACTACTTTCTTATCTAATGTTATGCTATCTAATTGCTCCACCTCCTCTTTTTATAACTTTACATTCCCACTATCACGCTTCTTCAGAGCTGCTCCCACTCCGCTGTTGTAACTTCACCAGAAGTGTGGCAGAAACACCATTTATGCGTGTAAATGGGGTAAATATTCCCTGCATATTCAGTGAAGTTATTGTGGTGGAGCTGAAGCAGCTCCGAGAAACCTGGCTAATTAATTACTTTTTTGGTGTGTTTTAGTGCTAAATGGCTGTTAGGTGTTAAGTGGCAGTCAAGGGTTGAGTGGCAGCTCGTGCAATATTGTGAAATATCTTATCAGAATGGGACGAAAGGCTGACTGTCCATCAGGAACTGTCAAAATCTGTGCATTTAAATGGGATGTATTTTAAACCAGAGTGCGTTTAACTAGAATATTTGACAGAGTTAATGGTAAAAGAAATGTAATATTGAAAAGCCTGTGCATTTTAATGGATATGTGCATTTGATTAATATGCATTTTAGTAGGCTTCATTCCTATATATTCTTAATTCTGTCCAGTTATTTTACAGGTAACTGGAAAACTAATTTATATACAGAAATTGGATGATCAATTATAGTTGGATCACACAGGGAGCTAACCAGAGAATCTACGAATTATAGAAGAATATGGGTACATTGAGGTCAGGATTACAGACAGTCCAGGAGGTTTGAGTACTCTGAATCTGAGCTCTGAAATCCAAATTAACTGGCTAACAATTTTAAGAACATGGGAGCATAAAAAGCTAGCCATCCAGCTATTCAGCCTCCTTCTTCTCTAGACCATGTACAATTAACCCCATCTATTGTATTTCATGAGGCAAAGTCCTGCATATGTATTTCCTGATCACCAAGTGAATCTCTAAACTATCTATCTATACAGCTCCCCTATTTAGTCTTGGCTAGTTGTCCTCTTCAGATGTTATGCCCTCCCTTGGTCACAGCAGTACAGGAACCATTGTGTCCCATGGATTAATTGATGTTAGATATTTCGATAAACATATATGATCAAATATTTGAAGCAAAGAAAGACACAATATTGTGGAGAGACAGTAGGATTACTTTTGGATTGCTTTAGCAAAGAGCCCACACTGATGCAATGAAAAGCCTCTTGTGCAAGTTCTTTTGTTCTATGTTTATCTCAGTTCACCCTTATTATCACTACAGCAATCAATTTTTTCCTAACCAAATATTTATCCAGTTATTTTTGAAGAATTTATTTAGGAAGCAATATTTTGGTTATTCTTTAAATCCTCTCCAATTACATCAATGTCCTATTCCGGACTCCAATAAATTTGTCGGCCAAGTCCAAGGGCTTCAGCAAATGAATGCTAGGCCCAAGTTGGAGGAAGAAGAGGCCTCTACCAATCTCCCTTTCCCTCTATTCCTGACCTTGCATCACTTCCCAAGGTCTACCACCATCTTCTGCATGGCAGAACGTGTGTCAAACAACAGGAAAATACACCATGAACCCAGGCCCCACCACCCTGCTGCCATTTGAATGTGGCAAGAAGGGACTGAGCAGCAGTTCCAGCAGGAGGGGGGGTTAAGGAAAATCCAGGTTTGAGCAGTGAGGCAGCAGTAGGCCTCCATGTTGGAATTTTCCCTTATTTCATACCCCTATCCTGCTTGCTTTTAGGCAGGATTGTGGAGGAGAATCCAGCCCTACAAGTCTGGTTAAGGACCCAATATTCAGCTTCCAAAAACATCCACAGTAAGGTTGGGGAGGGGTTTCAAAACAAAAAGAGTTCAATTACAATGGTTTGCCCATCTCCCAATTAATGGGAAAATAATTAGGGTCTATTTCTACAGGACTGTGATAATGCAAATTTATTAACAACTTTTTCTGATATTTCATGTAATAAATTAATGGATTTATGATAACGATAGCTCATTTAACTAGAGTAAACAAGAAGTAACTCTTTAACTCTCCCAAAACTAATGAAGTTATAAAAAATATTATTAATCCTTCCAAATGACTAAACTGTTGTATGGCCAGGTAGCTCAAGGTCTTCTACCCCGGCCACCCACCCCCCCAACCCCCCACACCCCCTGCCCCATCCCACCATTCCATCCAGCTATTACGCCTTGGGGTCTTTTTTGCCCTCCTTATTCTTGATAATTTGGCTTCTGTATTTTAGATTACTCTCATAAGTGAGTTTTAGCTCCTTACAGTCTTGAGGGGATCTTCATTGGCCCTGGTCTCGAGGTAAATTTTTATTTTGTTAGGTGACTTTCTTTTGAGAATAAAGCCATGTTACAAGGACAGCATCTGTTAGACAATGGAAATCCTTTAAACTTTCCCTTATTAATTTTATAGCCCATAAGCTTTCCGAAACATCAATTATTCTCAGTAAATGCTGAGACGACAAATAAGGATTTGTTATAAACATTAAAATGTCAACACTTATTATCATATAGTGCTATTTTGTGAACCACAGTGCCAGTCCCTATGCCCTTGATGCTGGGACAGGCTCTGTTAGCCTTGAGCAGTAGCTCAAGCTTTAATACAAATAATGGAAGGGAAAATAAAATATGTGCTGTTTCTAACTAACTGAAAACAGAAGACTATTTTATTTTTTACCTACATGGTGAACTGTATACCATATAGGCAGATAATTTAACAGGAGATAAATTAACTCATGCTATACTTGTCTTTCTCTTTACTGGAAGAAAATTGATGGGATTTGCATAATATTGTATCACAATATTAAAAATGCAATAGATATTGGCCCAGAAATTCGGGTCGGGGGCTTCCCGCGGGTGAAAGCCCCCGACCTGCGCTTACCTTGCGCGCCGGCAGTTGAGCTCTGGGCTCCCGTGGAATTCCGCTCCGGGGCCTGCTCCAACTCCCGGCGCGCTGTGCTTGCGTGTCCCAGGGGCATAGTTAGTGCGATGCGTCCCCTGGGATCACGTGAGCCATGGGCAGCCAATCAGAGGAGGGAAAAGCCCATTCATAAGATTGACAGGAAGACCTGTCTAAACTTATGAATATACGGGCCCCAAAATAATAGTAAACCTTCAAATAAATTTAAAAAAAACATCACACTTTTTAAATAAACTATAAATTACATTAAATAACAATTTTAAACAATAATTTAAATTTTTGAAAAAAATAATTTGATAAAAAAACGGGGCTAAAAATAAACTTACCTTGCTTCAAAGTATTTAAAAACAATAAACCTGGGGAAAAAATGTTTTAATTTTAATTAATAGACCACTTACCTTTTAAAATGCAGGCCTTACGCCTGTTTTTTACATTTCTAAAATCTAAAGACTTACCCTCACGGAAAAACCTGTAAAAAAAACATAAGTTCAAAGCGCACGCGCAGACTCCCACGCGCACGCGTTCAACCTCTGAACCCCTTCGTTCAGAGGAACGGAAGTGCCGGTTTCCCGCGCATACGCAGTGCATGCACAAAACTGGTACTTCCATCGGGATACTGTCAAAATGTTTCATACCAATAATACAATGAGGAAAAGAACCTGTTCATAAGTCAAATGTAAATTTCCTAGTATGGGATAACTTGCATTTGTACAATAAGAAGAACTGAGATGGAAAATGCACACATTTTCTACTTAGAGAAAAATATGCCCTGAAGAAACAATCTATTTTACTGTAACAATAAAATATTGTAATGCAGGCACACTAAGGTTTGTCAACAAACTGTTTCATATTTACTTTATTATAACACTAGAAGCCTGGACTGATTATCCAGAGAACGTGGGCTATAAATTGGTTAGCCCCTGAAAATAGGCGCAAGGATCGTGATACGCGATTAACCCGCACCCATTGAGTGGGATGCAGGCAGCTTGCCAACATAATTATAATGATTGCTGTGTGCAGCCAGCATTCCCAGCGCTGTTCATTGGCTGCACGCATCAGCAGGGGGCCCAGTATCGTTTGTAACTTGCACTACTTAAAGCAAGCCTGCACTACTTAAAGTTAGCCTCCACCACTTAAAGGCAAGGTGCATTGTGGCTGGAGCAGGTGCTGGAAGTCGTTCTGCAACTGAATCTGACCTGGGAAAGAGAGAAGAATGGCTGACCATGGGAGAAAGTGGGTCCTCAGGTTTTTGGACGCTGCACTTGAGGTCTTGGTGGAGGTAGAGGAGAGATGGCCTGTATCCTCAGGGGGGGCAGGAGGCCCTCCAGACACACGATGGCCCTGATTTTCCCCCAGCCGTCGGGCGGGGTTTCAGGCAGGCGGGGGCTGAAAATCCCGAATTTGGGGGTCCCGACACCATCCCGCCCAAAACCCCGCCCCACGTAAGTTTCAGGGGCGGCGGGTACCCGCCCCGCACTGGGACCTGTCGAAACCAGGCGGGAAGGGATTAGTGCCAATTAACTGCCTGTTAACAGGTAGTTAACAGGCAGTTTTTAGCCTAATCCCTATTTTGAGGGTGTCAAACACTGACAGTCTGAGTTCTGACATGAGTCATTCGTGTGGGTTTCCCGATGGCTCCAAACCACGCCAGGTTAGAGCAGGCGGGCCGTCGGGTTGAAGGAGTTGGAGGGGTCGCAATGTTGGTGCTCAGGTGAGTGATGGGTGCATGAGTGTAAAGGTAAGTGTGTTTGGTGTGTCTAAAGTGTGTAAAGAACTTTTACTTACCTGTACTTACCTTTACAGCCTTTCTTCCTGTAGCCGTCGGGAGCCCATCACTCAGCCGGAACTGAAAGCTGAACGGCTGCGATCTGTCAAAAGTGACAGCCTTCAGCTTTGAGTGCCGGTAAGAGTTCTAACTGAGTCTGTGCAGATTGACTCATGTCAGAACTCAGACTGTCAGTGTTTGACAGCTTCAAACAGCTGTAAAACACTGATATTTCATCTGTCAAAAACTCTTGACAGATGAAATTTCAGTCTGTGACGTCACCTGTTGCCGGGTGGCCCTTAATTGGCCTGCTGAGCCCGCTGGGCGGGCTCAACAAGGTCAATCAAGGGAAAATCGCGCGGCTTGGCCGGGCGTCGAAGTAGGCGGGTCAAAAACCCGAAAGGGGAAGTCCCGCCTTCTTCCCGACAGGTTCGGGAAAATCTACCCCGATGAGAAGACAGTGGGAACACATAGCCACGGAGGTTAATGCCAGCAGTGTAGCTCCAAAGACCTGGATGCAATGCCGGAAAAAGTTTAATGACCTCACACAAGTGGTCAAGTTCAGTGAATGCATCTTCAAATGTCATATCCTACCAACTGCGCCACTAGCCTCAGCCACTGCTCAATTCACAACTCCCCCATCACTTGCCTACCAACAATCTCTATCAATCAGGACTCGCACCTACATTATATGCCTCACTTCACTCTCACACACTGTTGCAAGCCTCACACTCACATTTCACAGCTTGCATACACTGCCAGCTAATCAGCCATGACAGCCACATCATCCAATAAGATAAGAACATAAGAAATAGGAGCAGGAATAGGCCACTTGGCCCCTCAAGCTTGCTCCACCATTCAATAAGATCATGGCTGGTCTTGGGCTCAATGCCACTTCCCCGCCCACTCCCCATAACCCTTCACTCCCTTATCTTGCAAAAATTTGTCTGTCTCCACCTTAAATGTATTTAATGACCCAGCCTCCGCAGTTCTCTGGGGCAGAGAATTTCACAGATTTACGACCATCTGAGAGAAGAAATTCCTCCTCATCTCAGTTCTAAAAAGGCGACCCTTTATTCTGAGACTGTGCCCCCACATTCTAGATTTCCCCACGAGGGGAAACATCCTCTCTGTATCTACCTTGTCGAGCCCCCTCAGTATCTTATATGTTTCAATAAGATCACCTCTCATTCTTCTAAATTCCAATGAGTGTAGGCCCAGCCTGCTCAACCTTTCCTCATAAGTCAACCCCCTCACCTCTGGAATTAACCGAGTGAATCATCTCTGAACTGCCTCCAATGCAAGTATATCCTTCCTTAAATAAGGAGGCTAAAACTGTATGCTGTACTCAAGGCGTGGTCTCACAAATACCCTGTACAGTTGTAGCAGGACTTCCCTGATTTTATACTCAAACCCCTTTGAAATGAAGGCCAACATTCCATTTGCCTTTTTGATTACTTGCTGTACCTGCATGCTAACTGTAGTGTATGTGCCTTTAAGTCAGAACTACTTTTACAGCTCCTGTATACTGTAGTACCAGCAGTGACCACACCGGTATATAAGCTGTGCGCATGCCTCTTTACCCCAGTCTAGAGTTTACCCTCCTCCAGTAAAGACTTGTTATTTGTTTATGTACAGCATCCGTGTGATTATTTATCCACTGAACCATGGATCTAACAGTGGCGATGAGTGTCGATGCGAATCTACCTGCAACATAAAACAAAAAAAAACAAAAAAATAGTCGAGTCCAGGAACACGGGCGTCGACCGCGAGCAACCGCCCAGCAGTCAGGCAGAGATCCAACTTCGCTGGGGAGGCTG
Organism: Somniosus microcephalus; assembly: GCF_052327205.1. Taxonomy (NCBI): domain Eukaryota; kingdom Metazoa; phylum Chordata; class Chondrichthyes; order Squaliformes; family Somniosidae; genus Somniosus; species Somniosus microcephalus. Next base: position 308,713,864 of record NC_140989.1, read on the forward strand.
TGGAGAGCCGGGCTTGGTTCCCCAGCCACAGCGAGCAGTAAGAGACCGATGACAGGTCCAGAGCAGACCCTTGCCGAGCAGCGGCGGCTGGAGCCGACCGACGGCAGAGAGCGAGAGAGCAGAGCAGCGTCGACGGGGTAAGAAAGAGGGTGAAGAGAGCAGGGCGTAGCCGGGGGTTGATCACCGAGCGGCGTCGAGGAAAAATACTGCAAACCGGAGAGAGAGAGGGTAAGAAACAGCCGGGTTCTAGGCTGAGCGGCGTCGACAAATATCAAGAGAAGAACGCGCAGAGCACAGCCAGAGATCACGGGCTGATCAGGGTCCACGGGGCGAAGCAAGGGGAGACGCCATTGAGCCGCGGAGAAGCAGGGAGAGCGCGGGAGACGCCATTGAGCCGCGGAGAAGCAGGGAGAGCGCGGGAGGCGCCATTGAGCCGCAGAGAAGGAAGAGCGCGGGAGACGCCATTTTGCGAAGCCGCAGCGGAGAAGACGGGCGAGCGCGGGAAGGAAGGGAAGCGTGGGAGACGCCATTTTGTGCCAGCGGAGAAGAAGGGGAAGCGCGGGAGGCGCCATTGGTGATAGTTAATGCACAACCAAGGATGCCGAAGAGTGGCAGTATCTCTACGTTCGACAATGAAGTCGAAGATTGGGCGACATATGTGGAACGTATTGAGGTGTACTGCAGGGCGAATGAAGTGCCAGATGCTAATAAAGCACTGGTTCTGTTAAATTCCATGGGTGCAAAAACTTATGGGTTACTGCGAAATCTAATAACCTCAGAGAAGCCGGTAAACAAGAATTTTGAAAGCATAGTGGAAATCCTACAGGACCACTTAAACCCCACACCGCTGCTGATAGCAGAACGATTTAAGTTCCATAAAAGGAACCAACACAAAGACGAAAGCAATGCTGAGTACCTAACGGAACTGCGCAAGCTATCGAAATACTGCCAGTTTGGAGCGGGACTAGCAGACACGTTAAGGGACAAGTTTGTGTGTGGGCTACAAAGTGAAGGAACCCAGAAACGGCTTCTATCAGAAAAGGACCTTACGCTGGACAAAGCTTTCAGTGTGGCAGTATCACACGAAGCAGCCGCAAGGGGCGCTGCAGAGATACAACGGAGACCGCAAGAATATGGCACCAACGAAATGACCTATGGAACAGGGAAGTGCTATCGCTGCGGCAGAACAACACATGACCAGAAAGATTGTTGGTTCAAGGACCAAGTGTGCAGACAGTGTGGGAAAGCAGGACACATAGCAAGAGTCTGCAGGTCTGGGAAGAAAACCAACAGTAAGAAATCTCCACAGGAGAAGTACAAAAAGGTATACCAGGTGATGGACAGTGGTTCAGACGAACAGAAAAGTGACACAGACTCCGGAAGCAAGGAGCTGGGTTGTCTGAAACTACATAATGTAACCGAAATGGAGGATCACCAGACTATCTGGGTTACACTCAAGATAGACGGAGTCCAAGTGGAAATGGAATTGGACACAGGGTTAGCTCTAACAGTTATAAATCAAAGAGACTACAAGCGGCTATTTTCACACATACCCTTGAAAGCTACAGAGATTGTCTTGAAGACGTATACGGGGCAAAAAGTCTACCCCAAAGGAAAAATAAGGGTGAAAGTGACATATAAAGGTCAGGAAATACCTAAAATGGATATATATGTATTGCCAAATGGAGGACCACCACTGCTAGGACGTGAATGGATCCGGAAGATACATTTAGATTGGCATTCCATACAGGCGCTGAAGGTGGAGGCCAAAAAGGATGACGACGTCACACCTGGACGACTGTCAAAAATGCTAACTGACGCAAAAGAAGTGTTCCAGGAGGGACTAGGAACACTAAAAGGAATAACAGCAACAATTAAAATAGAGGATAATGCAAGCCCAAAGTTTCTGAAGGCCAGACCAGTGCCTTATGCGATCAGACCAGCAGTTGAAGCAGAGCTGGAAGGGTTGGAACGTTCAGGAGTACTGTCCAAAGTGGACTGGAGTGAGTGGGCTACACCCATCGTTCCTGTAATGAAAAGGCCGTTGAGTAATATGCCTGGGGAACCAAAGAAGGTCCGCATCTGTGGGGATTTTAAGGTGACAGTGAACCCAGTCCTTCACACGGTGCAATATCCGCTTCCACGAATTGAGGATATTTTCGCCTCGCTATCTGGTGGTAAGCGCTTCACAAAAATTGATCTAGCCCAGGCGTACTTGCAAATGGAGGTAGAAGAAGCTTCGAAACATTACCTTACGATGAACACCCATAAAGGTCTCTATCAATACAACCGGCTGGTGTTTGGAGTAGCCTCGGCTCCGGCTATCTGGCAAAGGGCGATGGATCAGGTCCTGCAAGGGATTCCAGGGACCCAGTGTTATTTGGACGACATCTTGGTCACGGGCGAAAATGACGGTGATCACCTCGCTAGCTTGGAGAAGGTGCTCGCCAGATTAAAGGAATATGGGCTACGAGCTAATCGCCACAAGTGCGAGTTTTTCCAGAAACAGATCTCGTATTGCGGCCACGTCATCGATGAAGAGGGGTTACATAAGTCCCCTGACAAGATTGAGGCAGTAGTCAAGGCTCCAGCACCGGAAAATGTGTCACAACTGAGGTCGCTCCTCGGACTGGTAAACTATTACCACAAGTTCTTACCAAATTTGTCTACGATATTACACCCGCTGAATACCCTACTGCAAACAGGGGTACCATGGAAGTGGATGACGAACGTAGACGAGCTTTCCAGAAGTGTAAAGAATTGATCACATCAAAAGAGGTGTTGGCCCATTTCAACCCAGCACTACCAATTCGTTTGGCATGTGATGCATCACCCTACGGCATTGGAGCGGTGCTGTTGCACAAATTCCCAGACGGGTTGGAGAGGCCAGTAGCCTTTGCGTCTCGGTCACCAACCTCAGCCGAGCGCAACTACGCCCAGATTGACAGGGAGGCCCTCAGCCTAGTATGGGGAGTAAAAAAATTCAACCACTATCTGTATGGACAGAAGTTCACCTTGCTGACTGACCACCAACCACTTGTCTCCATCTTTAATCCTAAGAAGGGCGTGCCAGTAATGACTGCACAGCGGTTACAAAGACGGTCCCTGTTTCTAGGGGCGAATCAATATGAAATAGAATATAAAGGCACGAAACAGCATGGGAACGCTGATGGGCTATCGCGCCTGCCACTGCCTACGGTGGAGGAAGCACCAGCAGTGGACCCTATCGAGATATTTTATTCGTCGATAATTGAACGATTGCCAGTAACAAACGCGGATATAGAGAAGGAGACCCACAATGATCCGACGCTGTCACGGGTATATGAATTGATGGTGAGGGGATGGCCAACACATGGCGACTCACTGTTGCCAGCATTCTCACCCAGAAGAGAACAGCTGTCAGTATGCCAGGGGACAGTGATGTGTGGATCCAGAGTGGTGATTCCACCCAAGTTAAGGGAGAGAGTGCTAAATGAGCTACATGAAGGTCATCTGGGGGGAGTGAAAATGAAAAGCCTAGCTAGGGCTTATGTGTGGTGGCCGGGAATCGATCAACAAATCGAAGACCTAACTAAGAGCTGCTTAGGATGCCAGAAGGTCCAAAATGCACCACATGCCCCTCTACACCCATGGGAGTGGCCCTCCTCTCCATGGCAATGGGTGCACATTGATTTCGCTGGTCCATTCATGGACTCAATGTTCCTAATAGCAGTGGATGCTCATTCAAAGTGGCCTGAGGTGATTAAGATGTCTTCAACCACTACAGAGAAAACGATTGCAGTCCTACGGACCATATTTGCCAGAAACGGTTTGCCAGAGCACATCTGCTCTGATAATGGACCACAGTTTGTGTCCGACGAGTTCCAAAAATTCATGAAAAGTAGTGGGGTAAGGCATTACACATCCGCCCAGTATCATCCAGCCACCAATGGATTGGCTGAGAGGTTCGTACAAACCTTTAAGAAGGCGATAAAGGCCATGTGCGACGAGGAAATTCCACTACAGCATAAGATGGACAGGCCTAGAAATTCAGTTGGTTGCGCCAGCCATTAGCGCCTTAGGAGGAGTAGATGTCGGGCGCTAGGCGGCTAGCACCCGGGCGCAGCGCGAACTGCGCCTCGCCCCAACTTCACTAGAGATTTAGCGGCGGCGCAAAGTCTTTGCGCGCGCTCAGCTGCGCGCGCAGATCATGACGTCATTTCCTCGTGCAACGCCCTTTGTGCGCCCCCAACCGGAACTTCAGTGGCGACGCCCCATTGTGCGCCTGGCGCCCCTAGTGACTGTTAGAGTGGAACGGTGCTCAGCCGATGCGGGGCGCGGGGGGCGCAAATTAAAGGGCACTCCTCCTGCAATATAAAAGGCTGCCATTTCGCAGAACTCCTTCTTGAGAAACGGATCTTTGGAGAGAGACCAAGGTAGATAGCTTTCTGCGTTGGCACAACACTCGGACAGGTACTTCTGGCTTCAGGCCACAGCTTTCCACTAGTCTTTGCCTTCATTGACATCTCATTGTTTGCCAGCATATTATGGGGGCTGCAATGGGTGTCAACGCTGGCTTTCTCAATTACATCCAAAGGGCTCACAGACGCCGTGAGAGAGTGGCAGCCCTGGCTAGACGGAGAGGGGGCAACAGGCGTCGGCAAAGGAGGCCTTACCCACCCAGGGTATACCGCCAGCAGTTCTCCTATCTCAACATGTCTGAGGAGCAGTGTGTTCGGAGGCTGCGATTCAGAAGGGACGTGGTCACAGAGATCTGCCAGCTGCTTGGCGGTGATCTGCAGCCACAGCTGAGGAGCAGGACGTCTCTGTCGGTGGCAGTGAAGGTGACGGTGGCTCTCAACTTCTATGCCACCGGCTCCTTCCAATCCGCTACTGGGGGCATTGCCAACATCTCCCAGTTCGCCGTGCATTGCTGCATCCGCCAGGTGACCAATGCCCTTTTCAAAAGGAGACGTCAGTTCATCTCCTTCTCCATGGCCCTTGCCAAGCAGCGACAGCGTGCAATGGGCTTTGCAGCATTCGCGGGCTTCCCCATGGTGCAGGGCACCATTGACTGCACGCATGTGGCTTTGCGGGCACCTCTGGAGAATGCCGAGGATTACCGCAACCGGAAGGGCTACCATTCGCTGAACGTCCAGCTGGTGTGTGACCACAGGCAGCTCATCCTAGCTGTCAATGCCCGCTTTCCAGGCAGCAGCCACGATGCCTTCATCCTGCGACAGACTTCTGTGGCAGACATGTTCCAGGCACAGCCTCACCCACGAGGATGGCTTATCGGGGACAAAGGCTATCCTTTGTGTACCTGGCTGATGACCCCGCTCCGTGCGCCCAGCACCCCTGCTGAAGAGGGATACAACGAGAGCCATCAAGCGACCAGGAACATCATCGAACAAACAATCGGCGTCCTGAAGCAACGGTTCCGCTGTCTGGATCGTTCCGGTGGAGCCCTACAGTATTCGCCGGAGCGAGTCTCCCATTTCGTGGTCGTTTGCTGCATGCTGCACAACCTGGCTATCCGCAGGACTCAGGCACTGCCACCAGAGATTGGAGGACCCCCTCAGGAGGAGGAGCAGGAGGAGGAGGAGGAGGACCAGCACAGGAGGGAGGCACAAAGTGCAAGGGCCGACCGTCGCCGGCTTATTGAACGTCGGTTCTAGGCCCCCTCTCAGGGACTGGCTTGTGCCAATGTCAGCAGATGAATGTAGCCGCTCCACAAGCCCTCAGCCGAGCAGGGCAACCAGGACTTAACCAAAAAACCATGCACACTGCAATTTAACAGCAATAATTTATTGCAAACCTCTGCCCTTCCCACATTACATGCTCATGTGGAGAAGCCCCCTCCAAAAACAAAAAACTACCAGTCTCGGCCTTACAAAAAGAAAGAAAGACACCAGTCTCGGCCTTACACAGAAACAACTGCACCAGTGTCGGCCTTACAACAAGCACCAGGCCTTTGTGCATACCTCTACTTTTTGCCCTGCGAGGGCGATGCCTTGCGCATCCTTGCCTGGCCCCTGCCCGCCCTGCTGCTCCTCCTCAATGGGAGCCCAGTGGCTGCAGCAAGGCTGGGGGGAGGCTGCTGAGGGGCAGATGGCGAGACGGCAGATGCCCTTGGGGGTCGGCCTGCACCAGCTCTGGCCTTGGAGTGGCCGGCTGCTGACTGCTCCAACTCTGGCTGGGTGGCAGCAGTCTGTCCAGCAGCTCGTGGCAGCTGCAATGGCGGAGTGGCAGTGTCGGCTGCAGGAATGGTGGCAACCTGGCAGATCGCAGGTGCTCGCTGGTCGCCTGAGACATTGGCACTCGCACGGGCCAGCACTGCAGCATGCGCAGCAAACAGCTGAAGAACAGACTGCTGGGCTGCTGCTGCGCGGCGAGTGCCCTGGCGATGCCTGGCTGATCCAGCGAGGGTGGCAGCAGTTAGTGCCCGTGTGGCCCTGGTCTGTGTCCGCATGACACCAGCCAGTGAATGGATGGCACGACTGAGCACTTGGCTAGAAGCCGACTGTGCTGCCGCGAAGTCCTGCAGACTCCTGGCCTGTGCTGCACTGAATAGTTCCAGACTCCTGGCCTGTGCTGCACTGAATTGTTGCAGACTCCTGGCCTGTGCTGCTCCGAATTGCTGCACACTCCTTGACAGAGACTCTATGGAGTCAGGCATCCTTGCCACTGCAGCCATGAGCTCAGTGTGCCTGCGCTCAGCCTGGACGGCCATTTCCTCTAGGAGGCGCACCTCCTCTGCGCTCACCGTCGCAGGACTGGAGGCCGCACTCACCCTCTGGGGAGAAGTCCGCCGAGCTTCCCCACCCCTCCCGCGTTGCTGCAGGCCGCTGGGCCCCGGAGCTTCACTCTCCTCCGACCCTTCCCCCCGGCTCCCCTCCAGGGAACCAGGGAAGACGTGTCCCCTACATCGCCATGGGCTGGCGCGGCTGAGGGTGGCACTGATGGGCCGGCTTCCTCTTCCTCCTCCTCGTCTTCCGAAGGGCTGACAGTGGCAGCTTGAGGGCCTGCCTCCTCACCTGGCGATTCACCATCTGAAAGCAGGAAGGCACAAGAGTAGCTTTAGAGTGAGGACAGGGCGGCAGCGAGGGAGGCATGAGTGGTGCCATTCACCGCGTTGGTCGGACAGTGGCAAAGGATGCTGATCTGATGCGCAAGTGGAACGAGAGAGGTCCAAAAGGTGATGCCCTTACCATTGGTGCCCAGAACAGGGTTGGCATCTCCACTGGCGACGGGGCCAATCAGCCGGCCTACCATAATGCGCTCCACATGCTGGTCGAGGTCGGAGAGCTCTTTGAGGTCAGGACGGCCTCCCCCGGTCTCAGTTCGGTTGTGCCGGTTGTGCGCCACCTTGACCTGCAAGAGAAAGGACGGCTTCGAAGTACAGTGTGAAGCCCTGATCTTGTCTGCACTGCCTCCCATGGTCGAATAGCTTGTACAGTGTGTAGCCCTGATCTTGTCTGCACTGCCTCCCATGGTCGAATAGCTTGTACAGTGTGTAGCCCTGATCTTGTCTGCACTGCCTCCCATGGTCGAATAGCTTGTACAGTGTGTAGCCCTGATCTTGTCTGCAATGCCTCCCATGGTCGAATAGCTTGGACAGTGTGTAAAGTGCTGAATGTGCAATTGATTTTCATGCCAGTCCCATAGCTGCTGGATGAGGGCTGGCCATGAGGGCTTTCAGGTCCCTTTGCCCATAATGTGAGGTGCACATGCAAGGATGAGGAGGACACTGGAAAGGGTACTCACCCTGACAACCCGAGTGAGGTCGTTGAACTTCTTCCGGCATTGCACAGGAGTCCTGGCAACCACGCTGTTGGAAGACACCCTGTTGGACACCTCCCTCCAGGCTTTCCGGTAGGCACTGGGCAGCGGCCTCTTGCCACCTTCTGGGAACAAAACATGGCGCCTGCGCTCCACTCCGCCAACCAGCAGCCTCAGGTCACCGTCGCTGAAGCGCTGCGTTCTCTCCCTGGCCTTCTCCATAGTCCTGGGCGTTGTACAGGTGAAGCTGAAGTGGTCAGGCCTAGGTTGAGGGCTGCAGTGTGCAGGGCGTGGCAGGCAAACAAATCCACCCTCCCCCTTTAAGAGCTGACCGTCAATCAAGAACTCGCTGCACCTGCGCTGCGCCCGGCCTCGGGGGTATCGCTTAGCACCGCCGGCTTAGCGCCTAAAGATAGTCGTGCATCGCCTGTTTTAGTGCAGCAGCAACCTCTTGGGGCGATGCGACTGAATATCGGCGAAGGGGGCGCGACTTTGCGCCGGGCGCAAACTTTAGCGGCCGCCCGACTTTACCGCCCCAAAAGTGGCTATACTGAATTTCTAGGCCACAATTTCTTATTAGCCTACCAAAACGCGACACATGCAGTTACCAACCAGACCCCGGCCATGATGTTCTTTAACCGAAGGTTGAGATCTCGTCTGGACTTGCTCAGACCAAATGTGCGAAGAAATGTTGAGGACAAACAATTCCAGCACATCAACGAGAAGCCGACAAGGAGCTTCAATGTAGGGCAACCAGTCTTGGCCCGGGACTATCGAACAGAGAAGTGGCAACCCGGAACGATATGTACAAGGCAGGGGCCATTAATGTACACAGTGGATGTCGGGGAGAACATTGTGAGACGTCACGTCGATCAGGTCTTAGCATCACAGGAATGCGTCAACCCCATGTCTCGAGTACCTGGGGATGAACCCAACATACCGGTAGCATCTACTTCAGACCCAGTAACAGTGGAACCCGATGAACTACCCGATGAAAGGGGGTCAGAATCGCCTCTGCCCCAAGAACAAGAACCTCCGGAAAGGCGCTATCCCGAAAGGGTCAGGAAGCCGCCCCAAAGACTGAATCTATAATAGACTTTTGTTATTGAATACATATAAAAATATAATTGTTATTTGAATATTAAGGGGGTATTATTAATCTAAAAAGGGAGGAATTGTAGTGTATGTGCCTTTAAGTCAGAACTACTTTTTACAGCTCCTGTATACTGTAGTACCGGCAGTGACCACACCGGTATATAAGCTGTGCGTATGCCTCTGTACCCCAGTCTAGAGTTTACCCTCCTCCAGTAAAGACTTGTTATTTGTTTATGTACAGCATCCGTGTGATTATTTATCCACTGAACCATGGATCTAACACTAACTTTTTGTGTTTCATGCACAAGGACCCCCAGGTCCCTCTGAACTGTAGCATTTTGTAATTTCTCTCCATTTAAATAATAATTTGCTTTTTTATTTTTCCTGCCAAAGTGTATAACCTCGCACTTTCCCACATTATACTCCATCTGCCAAATGTTTGCCCACTCACTTAGCCTGTCTATATCCCTTTGCAGGTTCTTTGAGTCCTCTGCACAACTTGCTTTCCCACCCATCTTTGTATCATCTGCAAACTTGGCTACATTACACTCGGTCCCTTCATCCAAGTCATTAATGTAGTTTGTAAATAGTTGAGGTCCCAGCACTGATCCCTGTGGCACCCCACTAGTTACCGTTTGCCAACCGGAAAGATTGCACAATACTTCACTGACACACTTCCCTCTCTCTTGCAGGAGAAGGTGGCACACAACCGAAGGCAGCAGAAACTAGCTGGAGGGGGAAAGATGCACCTGCATGTTCTAACCCCCATGGAGGAGATGGTGCTGGCCATTGTGGGAAGGGCCATTTCTGAGGCCGTGGCCACCGGCGGGGCTGAATCCATTGAAGTTGATGGTATCCTCATACCTAATCCTCCTTCTTACATCCCACTTCTCCCTCATCACTAACTCTCTTTGGAATTAAAAGCTGCAGTTGGTGTAAGCATGCACTTCTTACTTTCTCTTCTCCCCTCAACATAACCCAACCCTTGTCCCTTTTTCATTTCAGATACCTAAGAACTGAAACCTGCCTAGGCAGTGATGGAAGAGTAGTAAGACAGTGTATATGAAGACATACCGTCACTTGATTTCACAGTCGCAGCCACCAGCTCAGATACTGACACTGCACGTAATTTAGAGGCTAGCATAGAGACGGGATCTGCACGTGGTGAGACACCAGGCACAAATACGCAGCTGCCAGGGCACAGGGAAAGGAGGTCGCAGGTGCCAGTTTGCCGGAGGGCGAGGTCACACACTAGTTCTGTTGCAGATGACTCAGATGAGGATTTCGATGGGCCAGACGACAGAAAAAGACTCCTCTACATTGGGGAGACCAAATGCAGATTGGGTGACCGCTTTGCGGAACACCTCCATTCAGTCCATAAGGATGACCCCGAGCTTCCGGTCGCCTGTCATTTCAATTCACCGCTCCATTCCCACTCAGAACTCACCGTCCGCGGCCTCTTGCATTGTTTCACGGAAGCTCAGCGTAAGCTCGAGAAACAGCACCTCATCTTCCGATTAGGCACTTTACAGCCTTTGGGACTCAATATTGAGTTCAACAATTTCAGATCATAACCTCGGCCCCTATTATATTTTTATATATTTTTATCCACACCTTTGGTTTGTGCCTTTTCCTTTTTTTCTCTCCCACATGGCAGCTGTCTCTCATTCTGCCAGCGCATTTCACACTTCATCTAGAGCCATCTTTTGTCTCTTTACCTGTCCTGTTACCATCTCGTCTCATCTTGAACATCTCTTAAAGTCTCTTCACCTCTCAGACCTTCCCTTTTGTTCTTTCATCCCCTCCCCCATTTCCCAGCCCCCAAATTAGCCTTTTAATCTGTTTCATTTCCTGCTTTTTTCTCAGTTCTGAAGAAGGGTTTTGACCTGAAACATTAACTCTGTTTCTCTCTCCACAGATGTTGCCTGGCCTGCTGAGTTTTTCCAGCATTTTCTGTTGTTATTTTGGATTTCCAGCATCCGCAGTATTTTGCTATCGTACAGAAAAAGACTGATGGGTGTACGCACCAAAATGCTTGGTGCATTAGGAAGCCTGCCAGAAAGCCTGTGTGCAATGTCAAGTAGCATGGAGGAGTCCGGCACCAACTTGGCACAGGGCTTTACGCAGAGCTTGGTGTCCATCCTTTCCAGCATGGAATAAGTAGCCAACTCCATCAACACACTTGTGGACTCAACCATGATTCAGCGTCTGATGGCCAATATCTCAATATTTTTGCATTGTGGCCAAGAGGACGATATGATCGTCAGTGACAGAGGGAAGATAAGGAGTGTGGGACAGTTGGTGAATGAGAAATTAGGTTTGAAGATATTGTTATTGCCGTTGAATTAGCAGTTAATGTACAGCCCGAGCAGAAAGGGGCCGTCTAGGTTCTCTTCCTCTTCCTCCACTTTGTCCTCCTCCTTGTGCTCCTGCTCCTCAGCTTCTCGCCTGTTAGATGGTGACAAGGGCTGATCTCTCATGATGCCATGGTTATGCAGCATGCAGCATTCCACAACAAATCTTAAGACCCGCTCAGCCGAGTATTGCAGGACTCCTTCAGAGCAGTCCAGGCAGTGGAATCATTGCTTCAGGACGCCAATGGTCTGCTCCATCAGGTTTCTTGTAGCAGCATGGCTCTCGTTATACGCCTGCTGTGCACCAAAAAATCTAAAAACTCTAAAACAGCCTAGAATAGAAGCCTATAATATGTGAAAAAAGCAATTACACTGAAAGTACAGTGGGACATGGGATTATAACTTAAGCTGTAGGTATTGTAAGGTTATTTGATTAAAAGAAAACCTGGCTGGAATGTACCTTAAAAACCCAGGGCATCAAAAATGGCTGTCAGGCCTCGTGGCAGAAGACAAAGGCAGCCTGTCTGAACATCTCCCATCACTGACTGAAGTACTTGAGGTACTTAAAACTGACAATCAACTGCGGTTTAGGAAGTTCAACAGAGGAACAAAAGGATGGTTTGTTTACATGAGCTCTCTACAATGTTGACTCAAGGGCTTAAGTACTTAAAGCTGTCAATCAGTTGCGGTTGGGCGGTGACCACAAGACAATGGATTGTTTACAAAGCACTTGAGTGCTGTTGACTGAACACTTAAGGATTTGTTTGTCCAGCACTTGAGACATTCTAAACTGAGCACAAACCAGTTTAAACAAATGGGAAACACATTCAAACCCATTACAGTCAATGGGGACAGATTGTATAGCCCAGATACATCCAGATTTGGGCGAGAAGATAACGGCTCCCAATGGGGTATAAAGATAGCCCCTCAGGAAGCCACTCTCTCTCTCTCTGCCGCCTTGCTTCCGATGCCCTGCCTACAAGAGGAACAGCTCAACAGCCCACCCAAAGAAGTGGAATACCAGCAGTTACTTTTGAATTACTGGGGTATCTCTACTTCGGGGTGGTGAAGAATCTAAGACAGACCGCAGGGGCACGGAGCAGGCGTTCACTGGTGAGCATAAGCTTTCTGGCCCATTACAAGGCAACCTAGATAGGTATTAGGGGTGGGAATTAAAGGGGAATTTTGTTAAATTGTAATTTTAGTCAATTTTCCCTTGATGTGTCCGTTTCTCCTCCCCTATTAAGTAAAGGTGTGCTGTATTGAGTAAAAGTGTGCTGTATTCATCATTATTTTCAATTTATTCTTTATTTCAATAAATACTGGTCTTCTTTGCACCCAACCACGAGTCTCGTTTTGCCTACATCACTACTGAAATAAGTCTGGCGGTCAGAACCAGAAAAGGGAGTGATTCGAAACCGCACGGGGCCTGGAGCAGCTCAGATACTTCTGACTGGCCAGAGACAAACCCCAGGGGCAACCAAAAACCACACCCCACCTTCCAGCATTCCTTCACTTGTATTGGAGGAATAAAATATAAATGCATGAAAGCCTAAAAAGGAATAGAAGTGCTGAAGACATAAGAGCCTAGAAAATCCACAGAGGAGGAATGAGAGAAATGTAGGACACTTCCATGGCCTCTGCCATTAACCCTGCCAAACTTTGCAAGGTCAAGGGGAAGAACTATAAGTAGCAGGGCTTTGGTGGTTTGAGCACACATCTGAGGCACCTCCTACCGAACATGATCAGAAATGCCAGCTGGGGCGGGGTGCCAAGTTCTCCTCGACTACGCTATTAGAAAATACCGGCTTGGCTCCATGACGGAGCCACCAGATTTCCTGCCTGTCGCCCACATTGATAAGCTGTTCGTCACCGCTCCAAACATGCAGACAGATAACTGTGAATATTAAAATGAGGCCAGACCATGAAAATGGTTCGGGCCTCTCGCTTGTACTATCGGGTAGGTGTCCCAATCACCCCATCCACCGCCTGCCTGATGTGCACTAAGCATGAAAATCGCGCCTATAGGTCCTCTCTTTAGTCTTCCTCCAAAAATGTAATATCTCACAGTTCTTTGCATCATGTTTCATCTGACATTTATCTGCCCAATCTACAAACTTGTCTATGTCCTCCTGAAGTCATTTACAGTTCTCTTCACAGTTAATCACACTCCCCATTTTTGTGCTATCTGCAAATTCTGATATTGTGCCATATATATACCCAGATCATTTATATAGTAGTAGGGGAACTTTGGGAAATAGTGACTACAATATAATTAGGTTCATTGCAAGAATAGAAAAAGAAAAAAGTTGAGGGCAAAAGTTCTTGACTGGAAAAAGCAAATCATAAGATAAAAAGGAACATTAGAATCATAGAATCCTACAGCACACAAGGAGGCCATTCGGCCCATTGTGCCTGTGCCGGCTCTTTGAAAGAGCTGTCCAATTAGTCCCACTCCCCAGCTTTTTCCCCATAACTTTGCAAATTAGTCCTCTTCAAGTACATGTCCAACTGCCCATTGAAAGTTACTATGGAATCTGATTCCACCACACTTTAAGGTAGTGCAATCCAGATCTTAACAACGCTCTGTGTGAAGAAATTTCTCCTCGATTCCCCTCTAGTTGTTTCGTAAATTATTTTAAATCTATGACCTCTGGTTACTGACCCACTTGCCAGAGGAAATAGTTTCTACATACTTGCTCTATCAAAACCCCTTATAATTTTAATACCTCTGTTAGGTCTCCCCTTAATCTTCGCTGCTCTAAGGAGATCAATCCCAGCTTCTTCAATCTCTCCACACAACTGAACTCCCTCAACCCTGGTATCATCCAAGCAAACCTCCTCTGTACGCTCTCCAGGGCCTTGACATCCTTCCTAAAGTGTGGTGTTCAGAATTGCACACAATACTCCAACTTAGGCCTAACCAATGATTCGTATAGGTTTAGCATGAATTGCTTGTTTTTGTATTCAATGCCACTATTTACAAAGCCAAGTATCCCACACATTTTCTTAACTGCCTTATCAACTTGTCCTGCCATCTTCAAAGATTTGTGAATATGCACCCGCAGGTCCCTCTGCTCTTGCACCCCGCTCAAAATAGTAGCAGTTAGACTATACTGCCTCCCCATGTTGTTTCTCCAGAAGTGCATCACGTCACATTTATCTGCATTAAATTGCATCTGACATGAGTCTGCCCATTTCACCAGTCTATGTCCTCTTGAAGTCCGTTACTATCCTGTTCACTATTTACTACGTTGCCAAATATTGTATCTTCCACAAACTTCAAAATTGTATTCCCTATACCAAAGTCCAGGTCATTTATATATAACAAGAAGAGCAATGGTCCTAACATTGACCCCTGGAGGACCCCACTGCATACTTCCCTCCAGTCAGAAAAACATCCATTCACCACTGCTCTGCCTCCTATCCCTTAGTCAATTTCGTACCCAAGTTAGCCCCATCCCTTTTATACCATGTGCTGTTTTCCGAATAAGTCTGTTATGCGGTACTTTATCAAATGCCTTTTGAAAGTCCATATATACACACAACATCCACTGCACTATCTTCATCAACCTTCGCTGTTACTTCAAAGAACTCAATCAGGTTAGTCAGACACAATTTGCCTTTAACAAATCCATGCTGGCTATCACATGTTAACCCATGCTTCTCCAGGTGAGAATTACTTTTATCCTTGACAATGGTCTCTAGTAATTTTCCCACCACTGGCATTTGACTGATTGATCTGTAGATAGCAGGTTTATCCCTCTCCCCTTTTTTGAACAGGGGTGTAACATTTGTAATGCTCCAGTCCTCTGGCACCATTCCATTGCCAAGGAGGATTGAAAGATTGTGGTCAGAGCTTCTTCTATCTCTAACCTAGCTTACCTCAGCAACTTAGAATGCATCCTATCTGGAGTGGGTGACTTTTTAGCTTTGAGTGATGCCAGCCTATTTAATACTTCCTTTCTATCTATTTTTATCCTATCCAATATCTCTATCTCCTCTCCTCTACTACAACATTAATTTCATCCTCTTTTTTGCAAAGACAAATGCAAAGTACTCATTCTGTACCTCAATCATGCCTGCTGCCTCCACAAGAAGATTTCCTTTTTTGTTCCAAATCTGCCCATTCCTTTAACTAGCCTTTTACATATTATATGTTGATAAAAAGATTTTTGGGTTCCCTTTTATGTTACCAGCTAATCTTTTCTCATATTCTCTCTTTGCCCTTTTTATATCCTTTTTCAATTTCCCCCTGTATTCTCTGTATTCTGCCTGGTTTTCTACTGTATTCTGTACCTGACATTTGTCATAAACCTCCTTTTTCTGTTTTATTTTAAACTCTATGGCCTAGAAATTCAGTATCGCCACGTTTGGGGTGCTACAGCCGGGCATTCGCTAAATTTAGCGCCTGGCGCAACTTAGCGCCACCTTCGCCGAAATTGAGTTGCATCGCCCCAAGAGGTTGCTGCTGCGCTAAAGCAGGCGATGCACGACTATCATAAGGCGCTAGGCCGGCGAGCCGAGGCGCTAACACCGAGGGCGGGCACAGCGCAGGTGCGGAGAGTTGCTGATTGAAGGCAGACACGCTGGCGCCGGTCAGCTCTTAAAGGGGGAGGGTGGACTTGTTTGGCTGCCACGCCCTGCACACTGCAGCCCTGAAGCAAGGCCTGACCACTGCTGGATCATCATTTCTACGCCCAGGACCATGCAGAAGGCTAGGGAGCGAGCGGAGTGCTTCAGCGAGGGTGCCCTGAGGCTACTGGTTGGCGCAGTAGAGCGCAGACGACCTGTCCTCTTCCCTGACAGTGGGAAGAGGCCGCTTCCCAGCGAATACCGAAAAGCCTGGAGGGAGGTGGCAAACAGGGTGACCACCAACAGCATGGTTGCCAGGACTCCACTTCAATGCAGGAAAAACTTCAACGACCTCACTCTGGTTGTCAGGGTGAGTACCCTTTCTACTATCCTGTTCACCCCTGCATGTGCACCTCAATTTCAGGCCAAAGGGACCTGAAAGCCCCAGTGCCCAGCCCTCATCCAAGAGCTATGGGACTCTCATGAAAACCACTTGCACATTCAGCACTTTACATACTGTCAGGGCTATTCCACCATGGGAGGCAGTGCAGGCAAGATCAGGGCTTGACACTGTCAGGGCTATTCCACCATGGGAGGCAGTGCAGGCAAGATCAGGGCTTGACACTGTCAGGGCTATTCCACCATGGGAGGCAGTGCAGGCACGATCAGGGCTTGACACTGTACTTAGAGGCCGTCCTTTCTCTTGCAGGGCAAGCTGGCCCACAATCGCAGGCAGCAGCGACGGACCAGGGGAGGCCGTCCTGACCTCAAAGAGCTCAGCGACCTGGAGCAGCGCATGGAGCGCATTATGGCAGGCCGGCTGATTGGCCCCGTCGCCAGTGGAGGTGCCGACCCTGTTCTGGACAGCAATGGTAATGTCATCACGGTTTTGACCTCTCTCTTTCCACTTGTGCCTCACACCAGCATCCTTTGCCACTATCGAACCAATGCAGTGCATAGCAGCACTCATGCCACCCTCGCTGCCGCCCTGTCCTCACTCTGAAGCAACTCTTGTGCCTCCCTGCTTTCAGATGCTGATTCGCCAGGTGAGGGGGCGGGCCCTCAAGCTGCCACTGTCAGTGATTCTGAATTCGAGGAGGAAGAAGAGGAAGCCGGCCCATCAGTGCCACCCTCAGCCGAGGCAGTCCATGGCCATGATGGGGACACGTCTTCCCTGTAGGGGAGCAGGGGGGAAGGGTCTGAGGAGAGTGAAGCTCCGGGGCCCAGCGGGCTGCAGCAACGCGGGAGGGGTGGGGAAGCTCGGCGGCCTTCTCCCCGGAGGGTGAGTGCGGCCTCCAGTCCTGCTACGGTGAGCGCAGAGGAGGTGCGGCTCCTTGGTGAAATGGGCGCCCAGGCTGAGCGCAGGCACACTGAGCTCATGGCTGCAGTGGCAAGGATGCCTGACTCCATAGAGTCACTGGCAAGGAGTGCTCAGGAATTCGGGGCAGCACAGGCCAGGAGTCTGCAAGAATTCAGTGCAGCACAGGCAAGGAGTCTGCAGGACTTCGCGGCAGCACAGGCGGCTTCCAGCCAAGTGCTCAGTCATGCTGTGCATTCACTGGCTGGTCTGATGCAGACACAGATCAGGGCCACACAGGCACTAACTGCTGCCACCCTTGCTGGATCGGCCAGGCATCGCTGGGGCCCTCGGCGCGCCGCAGCAGCCCAGCAGTCTGTGCTTCAGCAGATTGCTGCGCATGCTGCAGGGCTGGCCCGTGCGAGTGCCAG
This sequence comes from Somniosus microcephalus, assembly GCF_052327205.1. Classification (NCBI taxonomy): domain Eukaryota; kingdom Metazoa; phylum Chordata; class Chondrichthyes; order Squaliformes; family Somniosidae; genus Somniosus; species Somniosus microcephalus. The sequence goes on from NC_140989.1 coordinate 308,731,377, forward strand.
TGTATCAGCCGACCAGGGAGTGCCTGTGCTCTGTCAGGTTGGCAGCATTCCTGCAGCCAACACTGTCACTCCTCCACTGCAGCTGCCGCCACCCATAGGACAGACTGCTGCCGCCCAAGCAGAGTTGGAGCAGTCAGCAGCCGGGCCCTCCAGGCCCAGAGCTGGTCCAGGCCGTCCCCCAAGGGCATCTGGCGTCTCACCATCTGACCCTCAGCAGCCTTCCCCCAGCCTTGCTGCAGCCACTGGGGTCCCATTGAGGAGGAGCTGCAGGGCGGGAAGGGGTCATTCACAGAAGCGAGGCAGATCACCCTCACAGGGGAAAAAGTAGAAGGTGTGGCCAAATGTTGTGTTTATATATGAAGGCCGAGAATGTTAATTTTATATATGAAGGCCGAGACTGTTGTATTTGTTTTTTATATGAAGGCCGAGGATCATGGTCATTTTTGTTTAACTGTTTTTTTCATTTTCTGAAGGTTGTGAGAGCCAGTTATGTCTCTGACTGTTTTTTGGGGGGTTTATCTGAATTAGTTTGTCATGCGGGAAGGGCACAGAGTTTGCACAGCAAAAAATTTTCTTTAATCACATTGTCCATGTTTGCACTTTGAACTATTTGTTGCCTTGACCGGCTGAGGGCTTGCGGAGCGGCTCCATTCATGTTCTTTCATTGGCACAAGCCATTCCCTGAGCGGGGCCCTAGAACCGAGTTGCAATAAGCCGCCGATGGATGGCCCTTGCACTTTTTGCCTCCCTCCTGTCTGGGTGCTCCTCCTCCTCCTCTGGTGGTCCTCCAATGTCTGCTGGCAGTGGCTGAGTCCTGAGGATAGCCAGGTAGTGCAGCATGCAGCACACTACAATGAAATGGGACACTCACTCAGGCGAGTACTGTAGGGCTCCTCCAGAACGGTCCAGACAGCGGAACCATTGCTTGAGCATGCCGATTGTGTGCTCAATGATGTTCCTGGTAGCTTGATGGCTGTCATTGTATCGCTCTTCAGCAGGGGTGCTGGGCGCACGGAGCGGGGTCATCAGCCAGGTACACAAAGGATAGCCTTTGTCCCCGAGAAGCCATCCTCGTGGGTGAGGCTGGGCTTCGAAAATGTCTGCCACAGAAGTCTGGCGCAGGATGAAGGCATTATGGCTGCTGCCTGGAAAGCGGGCATTGACAGCTAGTATGAGCTGCCTGTGGTCACACACCAACTGCACGTTGAGCGAATGGTAGCCCTTCCGGTTGCGGTAATCCTCGGCATTCTCTAGAGGTGCCGCAAAGCCACATGCGTGCAGTCAATGGCACCCTGGACATTGGGGAAGCCCGCTATTCCTCCAAATCCCATTGCACGCTCTTGCTGCTTGTCCAGGGTCATGGGGAAGATGTACTGACGTCTCCTTCTGAAAAGGGCATTGGTCACCTGGCGGATGCAGCAATGTACCGCGAACTGGGAGATGTTTGCAATGTCCCCAGTAGCGGATTGGAAGGAGCCGGTGGCATAGAAGTTGAGAGCCACCGTCACCTTCACTGCCACCGACAGAGACGTCCTGCTCTTCAGCTGTGGCTGCAGATCTCTGCGAAGCAGGTGGCAGATCTCAGTGACCACCTCCCTTCTGAATCGCAGCCTCCGAACACACTGCTCCTCAGACATGTTCAGATATGAGAAATGCTGGCGGCATACCCTGGGTGGGTAAGGCCTCCTGTGCCGATGCCTGTTGGCCCTTCTCCGTCTGGCCATGACTGGCACTCTCTCACGGCATCTCTGAGCCCTTTGAATGCAATGCAGTAAGCCAACATTTCCACCCATTGCAGCCCCCATTATATGTGGTGACTCAAGGCTATGGCACTGAAAGTTAAATCCAAGTGCAAAGCTCTGGCCTGAAGCCACAAGTACCTGTGCGAGCGTTGAGTCAAAGCAGAAAGCTCTCTCCCTTTGTCTCTCTCCAAATATCCGTCTCTCACACAGAAGGATTGCCACAAAATGGCTGCCACTTATAATGCAGGAGGAGTCCCCTTTAAATAGTGTCCCCTGCGCCCCGCAGCGACTGGGAACTGTTCCCCTCTATCAGTCGCTGGGGGCGCCAGGCGCACAGAAGGGCGGCGCCACTGAAGTTCCGGTTCGGGGTGCACCAAGGGCGTTGCACGTCAGGATCTGCGCGCGCAGCTGAGCGGGCGCTGCGGTTTTGCGCCACCGCTAAATCTTGAGTGAAGTTCGCGAGAGGTGCAGATCGCGCCACGCCCGGGTGCTAGCCACTTAGCGCCCCACTTCTCCTCCTCCTAAGGCGCTAGCGGCTGGCGCTAACAACTAAATTTCTAGGCCCATTTCTTTTGTTATCCAGGAGCTCTAGCTTTGGATGCCCCTTCTTTCCTCCTTATGGAAATATGCTTGGTTTGTACCTGAAGTATCTCCGGCTTGAAAGCTTTACTGTTTTCCTGGCCAATCTTGGTTTCCAGTCCACCTATGCAAGATCCCTTCTCAAACCATTGAAATTGGCTCTCTTCCAGTTGGTTATTTTCAATTTTGATTTTTCTTTGTCCCTTTCCATAACTGTATTAAACATAATTATATTATGATCATTATTACCCAGATGTTCTCCCACTGCAACACACTCCACTTGCCCTACTTCATTCCCCAGAACTAGATCCAGCACTACTTCCTTAATCGTTGGGCTAGTAATATACTGATTAAAGGAAGTTCTCCTGTACACATTTTAGGAATTCCTCACCCTCCTTACTCTTTACTCTGTTTTTCCCCCCAGTCTATATTAGTAGGAGTCTTCAATTACCCTATTACTGCTCTATTATTTTTACATTTCTCTGAAATTTGCCAACAGATTTGCTCCTCTATCTCCTTCTCACTGTTTCGAGGTCTATAGTAGACACCCAGCAATCTAACAGCTCCTTTCTGTTCCTTAACTCTAACCAAATAGATTCAGTCTTTGAACCCTCCAGTATATCATCCTTCTGTAGAGCCGTAATATTATCCTTAATCAATACTGCCATCTCCCCCTCCTGTCTTTTTTGCTTCCCGATCCTTCCTGAATACATTGTAGCCAGGAATGTTGAATTATAGACTAATAGAAATTTATGGCACAGAAGTAGGCCATTGTGCCGGCCGAAAAAGAGCTATCTAGCCGAATCCCACTTTCCAGCTCTTGGTCTGTAGCCCTGTAGGTTACGGCACTTCAAGTGCATATCCAAGTACTTTTTAAATGCGATGAGGGTTGCTGCCTCTACCACCCTTTTAGGCAGTGAATTCCAGACCCCCACCACCCTCTGGGTGAAAAGATTTCTCCTCAACTCCCCTCTAATCCTTCTACCAATTACGTTAAATCTATGCCCCTTGGTTATTGACCTCCCTGCTAAGGGAAATAGGTTTTTCCTATCCACTCTATCTAGGCCCCTCATAATTTTACACAACTCAATTAAGTCTCCCCTCAACCTCCTCTGTTCCAAAGAAAACAACCTCAGCCTATCCAATCTTTCCTCATAGCTAAAATTCTCCAGTCCTGGCAACATCCTCGTAAATCTCCTCTGCACCCTCTATAGTGCAATCACATCTTTCCTGTAATGCAGGGACTAGAACTGTATGCAGTACTCTAGCTGTGGCCTAACTAGTGTTTTATACAGTTCTAGCATAACCTCCCTGCTCTTATATTCCCATTTCCGAGCATGTTTATAGCTCCATGTGGCAATTTGCGCCTGTACCTCGTCAACCTTATTTGTAACACTCCTCGCATTAATACACATGCATTCAAACACCATATGAGTCGCCTGTCATTTCAATTCACCGCTCCATTCCCACTCGGACCTCACCGTCCTTGGCCTCTTGTACTGTTCCACGGAAGCTCAACGTAAACTCGAGGAACAGCACCTCATCTTCCGATTAGGCACTCTGCAGCCTTCCGGTCTCAATATCGAGTTCAACAATTTCAGATCATAACCTCGGCCCCTATTTCATTTTCACTTATATTTTTCCACTCCTTTCCTTTCCCCCCCCCCCTTTCCTTTTGTTTCTCTCTCACACCTGGCAGCTATCTTTTGCCCTGCCAGTACACTTTACACCTAATCACAGCCTATTACCATCTCGTCTAGCTTCTAATCTCTTTTACTTCTTTTGGTTCTTTTATTCTTTTGTCCGATCGCAGCCCTGCCTTCGATCTAGTTCCTTTTCTCTCCAGTTTTGAAGAAGGGTCAAACCCGAAACGTCAACTCAAATTTCTCTCCACGGATGTTGCCTGACTTGCTGAGTTTTTCCAGCATTTTCTGTTGTTATTTCGGATTTCCAACATCTGCAGTATTTTGCTATCGTACCATATGAGTCAGCTTTGCTTTCTTCCTTCATCTAATTCCTGCTCTTTCTACACTGGTTCTATTTGCACCGTTTACATCTCCTATTTAACTACGTCCTCTTGTTCTGTTGCTGTTTGTCCCTCTTAGTTTTATACTCACCTTGGGCAGGATTTTCATTGAGCCGTGGAGGCGGACTTGGAGGCGTGCGGGTGGTTAAAATCGCAAAAATTGGCGGGCGGGTGGGCGGGCGGGACCCCCCCCCACCCACCCCCCCGCTTGGTTCCCGACTCCGAGCAATTTTAACTCAGGCGTGTCTGATGGTCCCAACTCCGTCCCGCATCCAACAGGCGGGACTGGTCTTTAAGGTCCTTAATAACCACTAAATGGCCTCTATAATCCTATTTTAAAAGGCCCTTACAAATTTAACCCTTCTCCCACGTGAAACACGCCTGGTGGGAAACACGAATGTGAAACCTGGCGGGAGCACTATTGGATTGCTGACTATCAACTGCAGGTCAACCATTAAAGAGGAGATTTGATCAGCCATCATTTGCAGGTGGCAGGACTTAGTGGTCTCAGGTCTGGGGCAACTTTTAGAAGGGCTTAACCACACCTGTGGAAGGTTGGAGCCTCACACCCATCTCCAGTGTGACCTCCTGGGAAACCCCTCTCGCCACCTTCACTCAGCACTTCGTCAACAGAGGCGTATACCAGAAGCATGGGAGCCATTTATTTCCTTCCCATCTGGGCATTAGAGGAGCTCGAGCACCAGCCGCGGCACCAGCAGAACTAGGAACAACAGCAGCACCAGCAACAGCAGCAGGCGCGCCAGGCTGCTGCTCACCCACCTGAGGCTGCACAGGCCAGAAGGGGCCAGCGCCTGGAAGCCTGTCGGCGCAGGAGATGCCCCCCAAACAGGGTCTACAGATGCAGGATCAGCTATCTCAACATGTTTGAGCAGCAGTGCCAAAGGCGGCTCCGACTTTCGCGAGAGGTAGTGACTGACATCTGCGCAATGCTACAGCAAGACCTGCTGCCCAGAGGACCAGGTGGACAAGCATTACCAGTGGCCATCAAAGTCACCATCGCACTCAATTTTTTTGCCTCAGGCTCATTCCAGGGGTCAGCAGTAGACATCAGCGGCATCTCACAGGCGGCCGCAAACACTTGCATCACTCAGGTAACCGATGCCCTCTTTGCCCTCACGCACAATCACATCCATTTCACCAAGGATCGAGCAAGTGACACGGCGCGAGCGGTTGGATTAGCTCACCTGGCAGGCTTTCCAAGGGTGCAGGGCATCATTGACTGCACACATGTGGCCCTTAAGGCACCCCATCGCAATTCAAGTATTTTTGTCAACCGCAAGGGCTTCCACTCCCGTAGCGTTCAGCAAGTGTGTGACCACAAGAAGGAAATTTTGCATGTTTGTGCCATGTACCCTGGCAGTTGCCATGACTCCTTCATGCTGCGCCAGTCTAGTGTGCTTCCGCTATTCAGTCCGCCAGACCAATTTAACGGATGGCTACTTGGAGACAAGGGCTATCCCCTGAGGACATAGCTAATGACGCCGCTGAGGAGACCATCCAACGAAGCTGAGGTGAGCTACAACTCCAGAGCCATAATTGAGCAAACCATCGGTTTGCTGAAGATGCGCTTCAGATGCCTGGATAGATCAGGTGGAGCCCTGCAGTACTCAGCAGCCAGGGTCTCCAGAATCGGCGTGGTTTGCTGTGCACTTCACAACATGGCACAGCATCGTGAATTGCAGATTCCTGAGGACCAAGTGACTTCTCACATATCCTCCTCAGATGCTGATGAGGAGGAGGAGGAGGAGGAGGTAGTGGAGGAGGAGGAGGAGGGCGAAAATGAACATCCTGCAGATGCCCATCAACCAGCGGCGGCGTTACGCGAGAACATTGCTGCCCGGAATGCAAGGAACGCACTCATCTTGGCCAGATTTGATTAGCCTAGTCAATCAAACACTTTTGCCTCACAGCTTCTTACCAGAGCATTGACAATGGCCAAGAACCAGAGGATTCCTAGCACTCTGACCACCATACTGACAGTTGCAAGTATTCCTAAGGCCTCAATGTGGAAGTCCCAAAAGCGAAATGACAGACGCCACAACTGCAACATTTGCCATCAGAATTTTTATGTACAATTACGATGTGATGGCATTTTTACACTAAACACAAAATTCAACCCAAGTGACTACCCTTGTGACTACTTGTGCTTTATCTTCCTCTTACGCGTGCTCCTATGTAGATCTTCCCCTGTGGCTTCAGCAGATGTGGAGGCCCCTTGCTCATTTTCCTGCTGCTCCTATCTTGACACCTTTGGCGGGCGTCCTCTGGGGTTGCGAGCCTGTGAGGGCTCATCAACAGTCTGCTGCTCCTGCGGCTGTGCAGGGGTTGAGACGTCTATCTCACTTGGGTGTGGACTCTGGTAGGGCTCTGACCGAGGGCTGTGCAGTGGCATGGAAGTGTGAGCGCTTGGAGAGGAGCCCTCACTTCCTTGAGGTCTGCCACCAACCTCCCTCTCATGGGTCAGGTCCCCCTCAGCGCCTGCATGTGCTGGAGAGCACCTTGCTACACATCAAGGGGGCCATGGGGACCCGCATCTGCAATGGCAGTCCTACTCAGAAGGGCTTCCATGAAGGTCTGGTTTCTCTGTTCAATAGATGCCCATCGCTCCTCAAGAGACGTCATTCTATTCTGACCATGTTTTCCATACCCTGGCGGCTAATCTCCTCCATGGCCGTAGCCCTCCTCTCCTTTACCATAGCCATCCTCTCCTCTATGGTAGCCAGCCTTACCATGGAGGTAGCAATCCTTTCCATGGAGGTAGCCATCCTTTCCGTGGTGATGCGTTCATGCGCCAATGACTCCACAAAGGCTCTGCTCAAGTTCACTATGGACTACTCCATTCGCTCCACACTTGTAGCGACCCTAGAGACAAAACCTGCCAGAGACTCCTGCATCTGTGCCTGGTGCTCAATCACCTCTGATCTTATGGATGGACCCAGAGGCAGAGGGATGACATGTTGCTGAGCCGAGCTGGCAGAGTCCTGTGCCCTCCGACTAGGACTCTCCACTCCTGTCCCTGTCTCCACAATCTGCTGATGCTCACTTGTGAGCTGTGATACATCAGGTGACAACACTACTCTATGTCCCGAAGGTCCCACCGAGGTGTAAGTGTCTGCGCTGGTGGTGGGTGCGCTGAATTCTGCTGACGCTGCGCCCTCAGAGGTTGCAGCTTCCTCTGAGGAGTCTGGCTGCTCAGCCTCTTCTTCCTGGCTAGGGGGGACGGATGCTTGTGATGGTCCTGTGGGGGAGTAAAGGAAAGAGTCAGAGATGTGATGCAAAGGCTACATGCACATAGCTTTTTGCAGATGCTCATAAGTGCATCTGTTACAGCTTCACAATAATTATCAGCGACTCATGCAATGTCAAAGAGAGAGATGGGGAACTTTTCTGTCACCAGCTTGCTCTGTTGCACCCGTCTGTCCATCCCCCACGCGCGAATCATCCTCAATGCCCATAATTTCCAGGACGGCCACCTCCCAGGGGGTCAGGTGCGCTATTGTGGCCGTCCCTCCTCCTGTCCTTTTTTTTAAATTCATTGATGGGATGTGGGCGTCGCTGGCTAGGCCTGCATTTAGTGCCCATCACTAATTGCCCTTGAGAAGATGGTGGTGAGCCGCCTTCTTGAACTGCTGCAGTCCATATGGTGTAGGTACACCCACAATGCTGTTAGGAAGGGAGTTCCAGGATTTTGGCCCAGCGACAGTGAAGGAACGGCGATACAGGTCCAAGTCAGGATGGTGTGTGGCTTCGAGGGGAACTTGTAGGTGGTGATGTTCCCATGCGTCTGCTGCCCTTGTCCTTCTAAGTGGTAGAGGTCGCGGGTTTGGAAGGTGCTGTTGAAGGAGCTTTGGCGAGTTGCTGCCGTGCATCTTGTAGATGGTACACACTGCAGCCACAGTGCGCCGGTGGTGGAGGGAGTGAATGTTGAAGGTGGTGGATGGAGTGCCAATCAAGCGGGCTGCTTTATCCTGAACGGTGTCGAGCTTCTTGAGTGTTGTTGGAGCTGCACTCATCCAGGCAAGTGGAGAGTATTCCATCACACTCCTGACTTGTGCCTTGTAGATGGTGGAAAGGCTTTGGGGAGTCAGGAGGTGAGACACTCGCCGCAGAATTCCCAGCCTCTGGCCTGCTCTTGTAGCCACAGTATTTATATGGCTGGTCCAGTTCAGTTTCTGATCAATGGTAACCCCCAGGATGTTGATAGTGGGGGATTCAGCGATGGTAATGCCATTGAATGTCAAGGGGAGATGGTTAGAGTCTCGCTTGTTGGAGATGGTCATTGCCTGGCACTTGTGTGGTGCGAATGTTACTTGCCACTTGTCAGCCCAAGTCTGAATGTTGTCCCGGTCTTGCTGCATATGGACACGGATTGCGTCAGTATCTGACGAGTCTCGAATGGTGCTGAACAGTGTGCAATCGTCAGCGAACATCCCCACTTCTGATCTTATGATGGAGGGAAGGTCATTGATGAAACAGCTGAAGATGGTTGGGCCTAGGACACTGTCCTGAGGAACTCCTGCAGTGATGTCATGTGATTGAGATGAATGACCTCCAACAACCACAGCCAACTTCCTTTGTGCTAGGTATGATTCCAACCAATGGAGAGTTTTCCCCTTGATTCCCATTGACTTCAGTTTTGCTAGGGCGCCTTGATGCCACACTCGATCAAATGCTGCCTTGATGTCAAGGGCAGTCACTCTCACCTCACCTTTTGAGTTCAGCTCTTTTGTCCATGTTTGGACCAAGGCTGTAATGAGGTCAGGAGCTGAGTGGCCCTGGCGGAACCCAAACTGGGCGTCAGTTAGCAGGTTATTGCTGAGTAAGTGCCACTTGATAGCACTGTCGACGACACCTTCCATCACTTTGCTGATGATTGAGAGTAGACTGATGGGACGGTAATTGGCCGGGTCGGATTTGTTCTGCTTTTTGTAGACAGGACATACTTGGGCAATTTTCCACATTGCCGGGTAGATGCCAGTGTTGTAGCTGTACTGGAACAGCTTGGCTAGGGGCGCAGCTAGTTCTGGAGCACAAGTCTTTAGTACTATTGCCGGAATGTTGTCAGGGCCCATAGCCTTTGCAGTATCCAGTGTCTTCAGCCGTTTCTTGACATCACGTGGAGTGAATTGAATGGGCTGAAGACTGGCATCTGTGATGCTGGGGACCTCAGGAGGAGGCCGAGATGGATCATCCACTCGGCACTTCTGGCTGAAGACAGTTGCAAATGCTTCAGTCTTGTCTTTTGCACTCACGTGCTGGGCTCCACCATCATTGAGGTGGGGATATTTTTGGAGCCTCCTCCTCCTGTTAACTGTTTAATTGTCCACCACCACTCATGACTGGATGTGGCAGGACTGCAGAGCTTTGATTTGATCCGATGGTTGTGAGATCGCTTAGCTCTGTCTATCGCATGTTGCTTCCGTTGTTTGGCATGCAAGTAGTCCTGTGTTGTAGCCTCACCAGGTTGACACCTCATTTTTCGGTATGCCTGGTGCTGTTCCCGGCATGCTCTCCTGCACTCTTTGTTAAACCAGGGTTGATCTCCCGGCTTGATGGTAATGGTAGAGTGAGGGATATGCCGGGCCATGAGGTTACAGATTGTGGTTGAATACAATTCTGCTGCTGCTGATGGCCCACAGCGCCTCATGGATGCCCAGTTTTGAGTTGCCAGATCTGTTTGAAATCTGTCCCATTTAGCACAGTGGTAGTGCCACACAACACAGTGGAGGGTATCCTCAACATGAAGACGGGACTTCGTCTCCACAAGGACTGTGCGGTGGTCACTTCCACCAATGCTGTCATGGACAGATGCATCTGCAACAGGCTCGCTCTCTTTTGTTGTGAGCTCTCTTTTCCTGCAATGAGGGAGACAAGTGGAGGTTGAGTGAGAATGAAGGAGTGAGTGTAGAGATTGCAAAGCATAGATACTTAGAAGGAGACAAAGATGGAGTGAGGTTGCAAGACCAAGGGCTCTCCCTGTGTGTTGTCAGTTGTGTTCAAAGCATCAGAGTGATAGGGAGTGTGAGGGCTGCATGGTGGAATAGTTATGTGAATGTGAGCATAGAGAAAGAGGGAATGGGTAAGGGTGCATGGATGTCAGTGTCAAGTGGGATGTGGAGGAAGAGATTGCTAAAGCTGAGTGCTGTTGAGGAAAGGCAATGGGGATCAGATTGAGGGTGATGGGAAATTCATACTCACTTTTCCCGCGCGCTGAAGGTCATGAAATCTTTTCCTGCACTGTATCCAGGTTCTGCGGGTGACTCCCAAGGAGTTGACCTCCTCAGCCACCTGCATCCACACTGCCTTGGTCTGAGTGGGAGGCCTCTTCCTCCCTGATGAAGGGAAGAGCACCTCCCTGTTGGACCTAGCCCCATCGACTAATGCCTGCAGTGCCACCTCGTCAAAGCGAGGAGCTGCTCTTGCCCTCCCACTTGTCATTTTTGCTGCAGCTCCCTCACACTGCACAGTCAAGAAGCTTGGCAGTCTGCAGAAGAAGTAAGGCTTGCTGTGGACCTTAAATGCAGAAGCAATGATGACGTCATCGAAGGGGACTTTCAGTCATGAAAATCCCATTTGCAAAGGCTTCCCACACATTGGAAATCAATTGGCCAATTAAGTTAAAATTGCATCAATCTCCCACATCCATTTAGATTCGTGTGGGAAACACGAAATTCAGATAACACGACATCAGCCCGCACCTGAGTTAAAATCCAGCCCTGTCTCTCCTATCTGCTGCTATGTCCTGGTGCCTCTCCTCCTGCCAAATTTGTTTAAACCCTCCCCCATGTAGTGTATGTACCTTTAAGAGGAGAACTACTTTTACAGCTCCTGTATACTGTAGTACCGGCAGTGACCACACCTGTATATAAACCCTGTGTAGGGATCTGTACTGTTAGTTTTTAGACTACCCTCATCTAGTAAACACCTGTTGATTGTTAATCTGCAGTCTCCGTCTATTTATTGAAGAACACCATACCTTAAGATTCACGGATTTAACAGTGGCGACGAGGTCGATTCGAACCTACCTGCAACTCTGCATTTCCTCCCAGGGATTCGCTCCTGGAGGACAGTGGAAGAAAGTCGAGGCCAGAAGCACGGGCGTCGACCACGAGCAACCGCCCAGTCATCCGGCAGAGAGTGAGCATCGCAGGGGAGGCTGTTGAGAGCTGGGCTTGGTTCTCCAGCCACGACGATCCAGCAACAGGCTGGCAACAGGTACAGCGCAGACCCTTCCCGGACAGCGGCGGCTGGAGCCGACCGACGGCACAGAAAAGGCCGAGCAGCGTCGATGGGGTAAGAGAGAGGGTAAAGCGCACAGGGCGCAGCCGGGGGTTGAAGACCGAGCGGCGTCGACGGAAAACAAAAAGAGAGAGAGGGTAAAGCACAGCCAGGGTTCAGGACCGAGCGGCGGCAACGAGAGAGGCGCACAGGAGAACGTGCAGAGCGCAGCCAGGGCTCAAGGGCTGAGCAGCGTCCGCGGGGGAAGAAAGGAAGCGCGGGAGACGCCATTTGAGCCGCGGAGAAGAAGGGAGAGTGCGGGAGACGCCATTTTTGAAGCCACAGCGGAGAAGAAGGGCGAGCGCGGGAAGAAAGGGAAGCGCAGGAGACGCCATTTTGAGCCAGCGGAGAAGAAGGGAGAGCGCGGGAGACGCCATTTTAGCCAGTCTAACCACACCCAGGGATGCCAAAGAGTGGCAGTGCCACAGCGTTCGACAATGAAGTCGAAGATTGGGCGACATATGTGGAATGCATTGAGGTGTACTGCAAGGCGAATGAAGTGCCAGATGCCAGGAAAGCACTGGTTTTGTTGAATTCCATGGGTGCAAAAATGTATGGCTTACTGCGAAACCTAGTAACCCCAGAGAAGCCAGTGGATAAGGATTTCGAAAGCATAGTGGAAATCCTACAGGACCACTTAAACCCCACATCGCTGCTGATAGCAGAAAGATTTAAGTTTCACAAAAGGAACCAGCATAAAGACGAAAGTAATGCTGAGTATTTAACGGAACTGTGCAAGCTATCGAAACACTGCCAGTTTGGAATGGGACTAGCAGATATGTTAAGGGACAAGTTCGTGTGTGGGCTTCAAAGTGAAGGAACCCAGAAACGGCTTCCATCAGAAAAGGATCTTACGCTGGACAAGGCTTTCAGCATGGCAGTATCACACGAAGCAGCTGCACTGGGCGCTGCAGAGATACAACGGAAACCGCAAGAATATGGCACCAATGAAATGTCATATGGAGCAGGGAAGTGTTATCGCTGCGGCAGAACAACACACGACCAGAAGGATTGTTGGTTCAAGGACCAAGTGTGCAGACAGTGTGGAAAAGCAGGACACATAGCAAGAGTCTGCAGGTCGGGGAAGAAAACCAGCAGCAAGAAATCTCCACAGGAGAAGTACAAAAAGATACATAAGGTGACGGAGAGTAGTTCAGACGAACAGAAAAGTGATACAGACTCCGGAAGCAAGGAGCTGGGTTGTCTGAAACTACATAATGTAATCAAAATGGAGGATCACCAAACTATCTGGGTCACGCTCAAGATAGACAGAGTCCAAGTGAAAATGGAATTGGACACAGGATCAGCCCTAACATTCATAAACCGAAGGGACTACAAGCGGCTATTCTCACATATACCCTTGAGAGATACAGAGATTGTCTTGAAGACGCACACGGGGCAAAAAGTCTACCCCAAAGGAAAAATAAGGGTGAACGTGATATACAACGGCCAGGAAACACCAAAAATGGACCTATATGTATTGCCAGATGGAGGACCACCACTACTAGGACATGAATGGATCCGGAAGATACAGTTAGATTGGCATTCCATACAGGCACTGACGGTAGAGGCCAAAAAGGATGACGACGTCACACCTGGACGACTGTCAAAAATGCTAACTGTCGCACAAGAAGTGTTCCAGGAGGGACTCGGAACACTAAAAGGCATAACAGCGATGATTAAAATAGAGGAAAATGCAAGCCCAAAGTTTTTTAAGGCCAGACCGGTGCCTTATGCGATCCGCCCAGCCATCGAAGCAGAGCTGGAAGGTTTGGAACGTTCAGGAGTACTGTCCAAAGTGGACTGGAGCGAGTGGGCTACACCGATCGTTCCTGTAATGAAGAGGTCGTTGAGTAATACGCCTGGGGAACCAAAGAAGGTTCGCATCTGTGGGGACTTTAAGGTGACAGTGAACCCAGTCCTTCACACGGTACAATATCCGCTTCCGCGGATTGAAGATATTTTCGCCTCACTATTTGGAGGAAAACGCTTCACTAAGATTGATCTGGCCCAGGCGTACCTGCAAATGGAGGTAGAAGAAGCCTCGAAACAATACCTCACGATCAACACTCACAAAGGTCTCTACCAATACAACCGGCTGGTGTTCGGGGTAGCATCAGCTCCGGCTATTTGGCAAAGGGCAATGGATCAAGTCCTGCAAGGGATTCCAGGGACCCAGTGTTATTTGGATGACATCCTGGTCACGGGCGAAAATGACAGTGATCACCTCGCCAACCTGGAGCAGGTGCTCACTAGATTGAAGGAATATGGGCTACGAGCTAATCGCCACAAATGCGAGTTTTTCCAGAAGCAGATCTCGTATTGTGGCCACGTTATTGATGACGAGGGGTTACATAAGTCCCCTGAAAAGATTGAGGCAGTAGTCAAGGCTCCAGCACCGGAAAATGTGTCACAACCGAGGTCATTCCTCAGGCTGGTGAACTACTACCATAAGCTCTTGCCGAATTTGCCTACAGTACTACACCCACTGAACACCCTACTGCAAACGGGGGTACCATGGAAGTGGAATGACGAATGTAAACAAGCTTTCCAGAAGTGCAAAGAATTGATCACATCAAAAGAGGTGTTGGCTCATTTCAACCCAGCACTACCAATTCGGTTGGCGTGTGATGCATCACCCTATGGTATTGGAGCGGTGCTGTCGCACAAATTCCCAGACGGGTTGGAGAGGCCAGTAGCCTTTGCGTCTCGGTCACTAACCTCAGCCGAGCGCAACTACGCCCAGATTGACAGGGAGGCCCTCAGCCTAGTATGGGGAGTGAAAAAGTTCAACCACTATCTGCACGGGCAGAAGTTCACCTTGCTGACTTACCACCAACCACTTGTCTCCATCTTTAATCCAAAGAAGGGCGTTCCGGTGATGACTGCGCAATGGCTACAAAGATGGTCCCTTTTTCTAGGGGCGAACCAATATGAAATAGAGTATAAGGGCACGAAACAGCATGGAAACGCTGATGGGCTATCACGCCTGCCACTGCCTACTGCGGAGGAAGTACCAGCAGTGGACCCTGTCGAAATATTTTATTCAACCATAATTGAACGCTTGCCAGTAACTAACGCGGATATAGAGAAGGAGACCCGAAATGATCCGACACTGTCTCGGGTATATGATTTGACGGTGAAGGGATGGCCAACACATGGCGACTCACTGTTGCCAGCATTCTCATCCAGAAGAGAACAGCTGTCAGTATGCCAGGGGACAGTGATGTGTGGATCCCGAGTGGTAATTCCACCCAAGTTAAGGGAGAGAGTGCTCAATGAGCTTCACGACGGCCATCTGGGAGGGGTGAAAATGAAAAGCCTTGCTAGGGCTTATGTGTGGTGGCCGGGGATCGATCAACAAATCGAGGACCTAACAAAGAGCTTTAAGAGGACAACTACTTTTACAGCTCCTTTATACTGTATATACCGGCAGTGACCACACCTCTATATAAACCCTGTGTAGGGATCTGTACTGTTAGTTTTTAGACTACCCTCATCTAGTAAACACCTGTTGATTGTTAATCTGCAGTCTCCGTCTATTTATTGAAGAACACCATACCTTAAGATTCACGGATTTAACACCCCACAGCACTAATTAACCTCTCCGCAAGGACATTGGTCCCAGCCCTGTTCAGGTGCAACCTGCCCGGCTTGTACTGGTCCTTCCTGCCCAAGAAATGGTCCCAATGCCCCAGGAATCTGAAGCCCTCCCTCCTGCACCACTTCTCCAGCCACGCGCACATTTACCTGCACTATTTTGCTGTTTCTGTACTCACATGGCACTGGGAGTATTCCAGACATTACCACCTTTGAGGTACTGTTCTTTAATCTTTTTTCCTAGCTCCTGAAATTCTGTCTGTAGGACCGCAACTCTTTTCCTACCCATGTCATTGGTTCCAACATGAACCATGACTTCTGGCTGTTCCCCTTCCCCTCGCAGAATGTTCTGCACCCGTTCAGTGATATCCTTTACCCTGGAACCAGGGAGACAACACACCATTTGGGACTCACGTCTGTGGTTACAGAAACAACTGTATATCCCCCTGCCTATCGAATCCCCTATAACAACTGCATTTCTACACTTCCTTATGCCCCGCTGTACAGCAGTGTCTTCCACGGTGTTGCGATTTTGCTTCTTACATCTCCCAGATTAAATGCACAGATAAATTAACAAATAGAACTGTAAATCAGCAATAGGACGCAGTTAAATAGGAGATGTAAAGGGTGAAAATAGAATCATAGAATGGTTACAGCACAGAAGGAGGCCATTCGGCCCGTCAAGCACGAGCCGGCTCTCTGCAAGCCCTGAAAATGTTTTTCCTTCAGGTACTTATCCAATTCCCTTTTGAATGCCACGATTGAGTGCCTCCACCACCCTTTCAGGAAGTGCATTCCAGATCATAACCGCTCGCTGCATAAAAAGGTTTTTCCTCATGTCGCCTTTGGTTCTTCTGCCAATCACCTTAAATCTGTGTCCTTTAGTTCTCGACCCTTCTGCCAATGGGAACAGTTTCTATCTACAAAAAGAAAATACTGCAGGTGCTGGAAATCCGAAATAAAAACAGAAAATGCTAGAGATACTCAGCAGGTCAGGCAGCATCTGTGAAGAGAGAAACAGAGTTAACGTTTCAGGTCGATGACCTTTCGTCAGAACTGGCAAAGTTCTGATGAAAGGTCATCAACCTGAAACGTTAACTCTGTTTCTCTCTTCACAGATGCTGCCTGACCTGCACAGTTTCTATCTATTCTGTCTAGCCCCCTCATGATTTTGAACACCTCTATCAAATCTCCTCTCAACCTTCTCTGCTCTAAGGAGAACAACTCCAGCTTCTCCAGTCTATCCACGTAATTGAAGTCCCTCATCCCTGGAACCATTCTTGTAAACCTTTTCTGCACTCTCTCTAAGACCTTCACATCCTTCCTGAAATGCAGTGCCCAGAATTGGACACAATACTCCAGTTGAGGCCGAACTAGTGTGTTATAAAGGTTCATCATAACATCCTTGCTTTTGTACTCTATGCTGCTATTTATGAAGCCCAGGATCCCGTATGCTTTTTTAACCGCTTTCTCAACCTGCCCTGCCAACTTCAACAATTTGTGCACATATACCCCAGGTCTCTCTGTTCATGCACCCACTTTAGAATTGTACCCTTTAGTTTATATTGCCTCTCCTCGTTCTTCCTACCAAAATGTATCACTTCGCACTTTTCTGCCTTAAATTTCATCTGCCACATGTCCGCCCATTCCACCAGCCTGTCTATGTCCTCTTGAGGTCTATCACTATCCTCCTCACTATTCACTATACTTCCAAGTTTTGTGTCATCTGCAAATTTTGAAATTGTGCCCTGTACACCCAAGTCCAAGTCATTAATATACATCCAGAAAAGCAGTGGTCCTAGAACCGACCCCTGGGGAACACCACTGTATACCTTCCTCCAATCCGAAAAACAACCGTTCACCACGGCTTTCTGTTTCCTGTCACTTAGCTAATTTTGTATCCATGCTGCCACTGTCCCTTTTATTCCTTCAACTTTGCTGGCAAGCCTATTATGTGGCACTTTATCAAATGCCTTTTGGAAGTCCATGTACACCACATCAACCACATTGCCCTCATCAACCCTCTCTGTTACCTCATCAAAAAACTCAATCAAGTTAGTCAAACATGATTTGCGTTTAACAAATCCGTGCTGGCTTTCCTTAATTAATCCACATTTGTCCAAGTGACTGTTAATTTTGTCCCGGATTATCGTTTCTAAAAGCTTCCCCACTACCGAGGTTAAATTGATTAGTCTATAGTTGCTGGGTTTATCCTTACACCCTTTTTTCAACAAGGGTGTAACATTTACTGTTCTCCAGTCCTCTGGCAACACCCCCCATATCTAAGGAGGATTGGAAGATTATGGCCAGTATCTCCGCAATTTCCACCTTACGTCCCTTAGCATCCTAGGATGCATCCCATCCGGTCCTGGTGACTTATCGACTTTAAGTACAGCCAGCCTTTCTCGTACCTCTTCTTTATCAATTTTTTATCCCATCCAACTCAACTACCTCCTCTTTCACTATGACTTTGTCAGCAACTTCTTCCTTGGTGATGACAGGTGCAAAGTACTCATATAGTACCTCAGCCATGCCCTCTCCTCCATGCGTAGGTCTCCTTTTTGGTCCCTAATCGGCCCCACACCACCTCTTGCTACCCGTTTATTATTTATATGTCTATAGAAGACTTTTGGATTCCCTTTTATGTTAGCTGCCAGTCTATTCTTATACTCTCTCTTTGCCCCTCTTATTTCCTTTTTCACTTCCCCCTCTGAACTTTCTATATTCAGCCTGATTCTCACTTGTATTCTCAACCTGATATCTGCCATATGCCCCTTTTTTCTGCTTCATCTTACTCTCTAATCTCTTTCATCATCCAGGAAGCTCTGGCTTTGGTTGCGCTACCTTTCCCCCTCGTGGGAATGTACTTCGACCGTACCTGAACCATTTCCTCTTTAAAGGCAGCCCATTGTTCGATTACAGTTTTTGATTCCAATCTTTGATTCCAATTTACCCGGGCCAGGTCCATTTTAAACCCACTGAACTTGGCCTTCCTCCAATTAAGTATTTTTACTCTAGATTCCTCCTTGTCCTTTTCCATAGCTGATCTAAACCTTATGATACTATGATCACTGTTCCCTAAATGTTCCCCTACTGACACTTGCTCCACTTGACCCACCTCAATCCCAGAACCAGATCCAGAAGTGCCTCCTTCCTCGTTAGGCCAGAAACATACTGATTAAGAAAGTTCTCCTGAACACACTTCAGAAATTCTTCTCTCTCTCTCTGCCCTTTACATTATCACTATCACAGTCTATATTAGGTTAATTGGAGTCACCCATTATCACTACTCTATAGTTTTTGCACCTCTCTGTAATTTCCCTGCAAATTTACTCCTCTATATCCTTCCCACTAGTTGCTGACCTATAGAATACACCTATAGTGTAATGGCACCTCTATTGTTTAACTCTAACTAAATAGATTCTGTCCTTGACCCCTCCAGGTCATCCCCTCTCTCCAGCACTGTAATATTCTCCTTAATCAATACTGCCAACCCACCTCCTTTCTTTCCTTCCCTATCTTTCCTGAACACCTTGGCCTAGAAATTCATTGACGCCACTTTTGGGGCACTAAAGTGGGGCGTCCGCTAAAGTTTGCGGCTGCCGCCAAATCGATGCCACTTCTCCGATATTCATTAGCTTCGCCCTAGGAGTTCGGGCGAGCGCTAAAACTGCTGCTGGACGTCTCTCTTTGTGCGCTAATCCGGTGGTGGTGATCGATAGCGCCGAGGCCGGGTGCAGCGCAGGTGCGGCCATCTCGTGATTGACAGCAGACACCCTGGCGCTGGCCAGCTCTTAAGGGGGAAGGGTCGACTGTGTCTGCTGCCACGCCCTGGATAGTGGAGCCCTCCAGCTAGGCCTGAACACTGCTGCTGGACCCAAATAGCACCTGAAGACATGGAGAAGGCCCGTGAACGTGCGCAGCGCTTCTCAGAGCGTGATCTGAGTATGCTGATTGCTGCTGTGGAGAAGAGGCGCCATGTTTTGTACCCGGACAATGGCAAGAAGGCGACGGTCCGCGTCTACAGGAGAGCCTGGAGGCATGTCGCCACCAAGCTGTCAGCCAACAGCGACGTCCCCAGGAGCGGTGCCCAATGCCGCAAAAAGTTAAATGACCTCACACGCATTGTCAGGGTGAGTACCCTTTCCAGTGACCTCCTCATCCTTGCATGTGCACCTCACATTATGGGCAAAGGGACCTGAAAGCTCTAATGGCCAGCCTTCATCCAGCAGCTATGGGACAGACATGAGCATCAATTGCACATTCTGCACTGAACACACTGGCCAAGCTATTCCACCATGGGAGGCATTGCACACCAGATCATGGCGACACACTGGCCAGGCTATTCCACCATGGGAGGCAGTGCACACCAGATCATGGCGACACACTGGCCAGGCTATTCCACCATGGGAGGCAGTGCACACCAGATCATGGCGACACACTGGCCAGGCTATTCCACCATGGGAGTCAGTGCACACCAGATCATGGTGACACACTGGCCGGGCTATTCCACCATGGGAGGCAGTGCACACCAGATCATGGCGACACACTGGCCAGGCTATTCCACCATGGGAGGCAGTGCACACCAGATCATGGCGACACACTGGCCAGGCTATTCCACCATGGGAGGCAGTGCACACCAGATCATGGCGACACACTGGCCAAGCTATTCCACCATGGGAGGCAGTGCACACAAGATCACGGCAACACACTGTACTTAAAGGCCGTCCTTTCTCTTGCAGGCCAAGCTGGCGAATAATCGCAAGAGCCGGACTGCGACCGGGGGAGGCCGACCCCATATCCAGCCACTCACCGACCTGCAACATCGCGTGGAGCACCTCATGGGTGGCCGGGTGATTGGGCCCGTTGCATGTGGAGATGCCGACCCTGTTCTGGGCACCAATGGTAAGGACATCACCTTTTGCAACTCTCTCGTCCCACTTGCGCATCAGATCTACATCCTTTGCCACTGTCCGACCAATGCGCTGAATGCCACCACTCATGCATCCCGCACTGACGCCCTCTCCTCACTCTAAAGCTACTCTTGTGCCTTCCTGCTTTTAGATGGTGAAGAGGAGGTCCCTGAACTTGCCAGTGACAGACCCTCCGAAGAGGAGCAGGAGGAGGAGCAAGAGGAAGGCGGCCCATCAGGGGAACCCTCAGCCGCGGCCACCCAGGCCAATGTAGGGGACACGTCTTCCCTGGAGGACAGCGTGGCAGAAGTGTCGAAGGGGAGGGGAGCTCCTGGGACCTGCGGGCTGCAGAAAGGCGGGAGGGGGGTGGAAGCTCGGCGGCCTTCTCCCCAGAGGGGGGAAGCGTCGGAGGGGAGTCCAATTGCTGGGCCCAGCGGCCTCCAGCAACGCAGGAAGGGTCGGCCAGCTCGGCGGCCTTCTCCCCAGAGGGAGAGTCCGGCCTCCAGTCAGGAGATGCTCTTCGCCGAGGAGATGGAACGCCTCGAAGACTTGTCCGCGGACTCGGAGCACCGGCACACGGAGCTCATGGCGGCAGTGGCACGGTTGCCTGAGTCCATCGATTCCCTCTCTTGGAGTGTGGCCGAGTTCGGGCCCTCAGAGGCCACCAGTCGGGCGGAATACCGGGCAGATCAGGCAGCGAGTTGGGCGGAATTCGGGGCAGCTCTGTCAGCGACTGGCCAGGTGATCAGTGGTGCCGTCCAGTCACTGGCTGCGCTGATGCGGTCAGTGAACAGGTCAACACGGGCACTCACTGCTGCCACACTCGCTGTGTCAGCCAGGCATCGCCAGGGCACCCGGCGCGCTGCAGCAGCACAGCGGTCTGTCCCTCGGCAGATTGGTGCGCATGCTGCAGTGCTGGCCCGGGCGAGTGCCAGTGTCTCTGGCGACCAGCGAGCGCCTGCCATCCGCCAGCTTGCCGCCATTCCTCCAGCCGCCACTGCCAGTCCCCCAGTGGAGCTGCCAGGAGCTGCTGCAGCAACTGATGCTGGCCAGCCACAGCTGCAGCATTCAACAGCCGCCCACTCGACGGCCAGACCTCGACTAGGCCGACCCCCAAGGGCATCTGCCGTCACGACATGTGCCCCTCAGGAGCCTGCCCCCAGCCTTGCAGCAGCCAATGGCCTTACTTTGAGGCGGAGCAGCAGGGCGGGCAGGGGCCACCCAAAGATGGCCAAGGCATCGCCCTAGCGGGCCAAATAGTCGAATGTGTGGCCATTTGTGTTTGTTTCTTGAGGCCGAGAATTGGATGTTTGTTTTTTGAAGGCCGATGATGTGATGTTTGTATTTTACGAAGTCCGAGAATGAAGGCCATTTTAGTTGCCCTATTTTGTTAATCCTCTCCAGGTTGTGGGAGCGAGTAATGTGTTTGAGTGTTTTTTGAGGGTTTCGTCTGTTTTTGGTTTTCATGTGGGAAGGGCCCAGAGTTTGTACAATACACCATTTTATTTATTCACATTGTCCATGTTTGATCTTTGAAGTGTTTGTTGCCTTAACCGGCTGAGGGCTTGCGGAGCGGCTGCAATCATGTTCTATCATTGGCACAAGCCATTCCCTGACAGGGGGCCTAGAAGTGACGTTCAATAAGCTGCCGACGGGCGGCCCTTGGACCTTGTGCCTCCCTCCTGGGCTGGTACTCCTCGTCCTCGTCGTCCTCATGCTCCTTCTGCTCCTCCTCCTGAGGTGGTGGTCCAACGTGAGGTGGCAGTGCCTGAGTCCTGCGGATAGCCAGGTTGTGCAGCATGCAGCAAACGACGACGAATTGGGAGACTCGATCCTGCGAATACTGGAGGGCTCCCCCGGAGCGATCGAGACAGCGGAACCATTGCTTGAGCACGCCGATTGTTTGTTCTATGAGGTTCCTCGTCGCTTGATGGCTCTCGTTGTATGCCTCTTCAGCAGGGGTCGTGGGCGCGCGGAGCGGGGTCATGAGCCAGGTACACAAAGGATAGCCTTTGTCCCCGATAAGCCATCCTCTTGGGGGAGGCTGTGCCTGGAACATGTCAGCCACAGTTGTCTGTCGCAGGATAAAGGCATCGTGGCTGCTGCCTGGAAAGCGGGCATTGACAGCTAGGATGCGCTGCCTGTGGTCACACACCAGCTGTACATTGAGGGAATGGTAGCCCTTCCGGTTGCGGTAATCCTCGGCATGCTCAAGAGGTGCCCGCAAAGCCACATGCGTGCAGTCAATGGCGCCCTGCACCATGGGGAAGCCCGCTATTCTTGCAAACCCCACTGCACGCTGCTGCTGCTTGTCCAGGGTCATGGGGAAGGAGATGAATTGATGTCTCCTTCTGAAAAGGGCTTCGGTCACCTGGCGGATGCAGCAATGCACGGCGAACTGGGAGATGTTCGCGATGTCCCCAGTAGCGGATTGGAAGGAGCCGGTGGCATAGAAGTTGAGAGCCACCGTCACCTTCACTGCCACCGACAGAGACGTCCTGCGCATCAGCTGTGGCTGCAGATCTCTCTGAAGCAGCCAGCAGATGTCTGCAACCACCTCCCTTCGGAATCGCAGCCTCCTAACACACATCGCGGCAGACATGGTCAGATAGGAGGTCTGCTGGCGGTATACCCTGCATGGGTAAGGCCTCAGTTGGCGACGTCTGTTGCCCCCTCTGCGTCTAGCCAGGGCTGCCACGCTCTCACGGCGTCTGTAAGCCCTTCTGGCATAAGGCTGAAATTCAGCGTTGCCACCCAATGCAGCCCCCATTATATGCTGGCAAACACTGAGCTCTGAATGAAGGCAAAGATAATTGGTAAGCTCTGGCCTGAGCCAAAAATACCTGTCCAAGTGTTGGTCCAAACCAGTAAACTCTCCTCCTTGGTCTCTGTCCAAAAAACCGTTGCACAAGAGTGAATGCTGCAAAATGGCTGGCCTTTATACTGCTGGGTAAGTGCCCTTTAATTTGCGCTCCCCGCGGCCCGGCTGGGCTGTGTACCGTTCCACTTCACAGTCGCTCGGGCCGCCCGGCGCACAATGGGCCGGCGCGAGTGAAGTTCCGGTTCGGGGCGCACAAAAGGCGTTGCACTAGCAAATGACGTCATGATGTGCGCGCGCAGCAGGGCTTTGCGCCGGCGCTAAATGTGTACTGAAGTTGGGGCGAGGTGCAGATCGCGCTGCGCCCGGCCGCTAAGCGCCTAGCGCTCGGAATCTACTCCTCCTAAGGCGCTAACGGCTGCCGCGCCCAACTGAATTTCTAGGCCCTTATATCCAGGAATATTTAGTACCCAATCCTGCCCTTTTTTGAGCCAGGTCTCCGTTATCGCCACAACATCATATTCCCATTTGGCTATTTGCGCCTGCAGTTCACCAACCTTATTTACCATGCTTCGTGTATTTGCACACAAGCACTGTAAACCTATCTTAGACCTTCTTGTATTCTCTCTTAGTCTGACCCCACCTAATACCGTACTATTTCTTACTCTAGTGCTATCTGTCTCTCCTAATCCTTTGTGCACCTTGTTTCTCCTTTCTAATGCTACATCCTGGTGCCCAGCCCCCTCAAGTACATCCCAATGCAGAAAATAAGGAACGTATCAAAGGTTGAGACTCTATTGATGAATAGGGAGATTAGATTAAAATAGAATAGGAAAAGAAAAAATTGCACCCACATAATAAAAAAATATAGCCCAGACAAAAATAAAGATTTAGAAAAGCTACAAAAAAGGGAAATTAGAAAGACTAAGAGGCAACACGAGAGAAAATTGGCTAAAAAAACCCCATCAAAGGCAATACAAAGGCTGTTCACAGTAAAATTATTGGTGAGATAGTTAAAGTATAGGTAGGCTGCTAAAAGATGAAAGATGCAAACTTGCAGTGGAGAGTGAAGGAATGACAAAGATACTAAATAAGTAGTTTCACAAAGGAGGTGCAATTGCAATTGTAGAACGACCAGAGGTGGTTTTCAAATCTAAGGTGGACAAATCACCTAATTATTTACATCCAAGGATTCTGATGGGAGCTAGGGAAGAGATAACAGAGGCTCCAAGTTAAATTTACCAAAATTATGTGGAAAGCAAAATTGTGCCACAGGACTAGAGGCAAATATGAAATGAAACAGGGATAAATCAAAAAATTATAGGCCAGTTTGTCTTACTTCTGTTGTATTAAACTACCAGAGTCTCCAATGTGGGATGAAATTACTAAGCACTTGGAGAAACATAAATTAAGCAGGGCCTGTCAACTCAAATTTCTAAAAGGCAGGTAGTATTTGACCAACCCTATAGAATTATTTGAAGAAATAATGCAGAAAATAGATAAAAGGAATGCCAAGGATTTAGTTTATATGGATTATTGAAATTATTTGATAAGTCTCTTATATTATCAAATATCTTATGTAAAAACTAGTGACACATTACAATTGAGAGGAATGTGGTCATATGAATAAACATCTAATTGGAGTGCAGACAGCAAAGGGTAATGGTAAGAGAAAGTTTCTTGCTCTCGACATTTGTGGTGAGTGGCGTTCCATAAAATGGATCGATTTGGTGGCAGTTATAATTCTGTGTTGTAATACATTTTGAAAGTAAGAATCAGGAAAGGAAATACACTTTAAATGGTAAGATTTTAAATAGAGTAGAGGAACAGAGGAAATTTGGTGTGCAGATACACCAGTCCTAAAAAGTGACTGTGCTTATAGTTAAGGCTGTAAAAAGGCTAACAGAATATTTGCATAGAATACAAAAGCAAGGAGGTAATCTTGTACTTGTATAAGACTTTAGTTCGGCTGCAGTTGAAGTACTGTGTATAGTTTTGGGCAGCCAATAATAGAAAGGATATAAAAGCAATGGAAAAGATGCAGTGTAGATTTGTTTGGATGTTATCAGAGATGAGGTAGTTATCCGAGAAGTCAGAGCTTTTTTTAACTAGAGTTGAGAAGGTTAAGAGATGTTCTGATAGAGGTCTTCAAAATTATGAAGGGTTAAGATAGGGTAATTAATGATACATTGCTTCCACTGATTGGCGAGACAATAAGAGACCACAAATTTAAGATTATCACAAAAAGAATGAAAGAAAAAATGTTTGAAGACTGTTTACACAGAGGTTGGTTAGAATGTGGAATTTGGTGCCACAAATCTGTTGTTGAAGCAAAGTCCATCATACTTTTAAAAAAGCATTCTTGAAAAAACATGAATATTAAAAGATATGGGGAATGAGGAGAGGGGGAATGGGAGTAGATTCATGTGCAGAAAAACACTGCGCAGGCTTGATGGACCAAATGGTTTATTTCTTTGCTGTAACATTCAATTATTCTGCTGTATAGTCAGTGGCAGATCCTGCTTTCTGGAATTCTCTTTCAAAATCCCTTTGTCTTGCTTCATCTCTCGTCACATCAAAGGCCTCTTCAGAAGTTACTTTTTCAACTTTGTCTTGGGTCAATTTCCCTACTCCTCTAATTCTTGCTCAGTGTCCGTATCTCTCCTCCCCTCACCCCCACCACAACCTGTGAAGTACTTGGGAAATTTTGCTTTGTCAAAGATGCTATATCATTATTGAAGTTACTGATATTCAGCTATCAATTAAACACATGGGGGAAAAATTCATTAGCGACCATTTTGGGTTGCTAACATCGCCTGGGCGCTAAATTTAGCGCCTGGTGAAAAATAGCACCAGCGATCGCTAACTTCAGTTTTAGCGCCCCAAGTAGGAGGTGGAGTGCTAATTCAAGTGCTCCACTTCCTTCTTAGATCGTTAACCCTGAATATTGGGGTGTGCGTTCTGCAGTGCTACGCACTGTGCCATGTAGCGCTGCCGCATGGAAGGGCTCCTCTCTTCATTAAACGGGAGGGCCAAAGCCCACAACTCTGCGGGGCCCTACCTGGACCACCGGAGAGTGGGGTGCCGAGCCAGCAGCCCGGCACTCAAGAGGAGTGCTGGGCTGACAGATCGCGGCACGAACCCCGCGTTGAAAGACACAATGGACTACGACAAGTAAGTCGGACGATTTTTCTTTCCCCCGCCCGTCACCTCCCCTTTACTTAGCGCCCCGCGAGCCTCCTGCATCGGTCGCTGTCATCGTCCGGCACAGATTCAGGGGGCGCGGGCCAATTTTGCAGGTGGGGCGAAAATGGGGCGCTGCGCACGGTGATGAAGTAGTCATCACCTGCACAGCGGAGTGGGACACTGCCGGTTACTGCCACCGCTAAACTCCTGCTGAATTTAGCGGGAGTCATTAATGGCGCCGCGCCCGGGCGCAAACACGCTAACGGGAGGCGCAAATGCACCAAATTTCTAGCCCATAATATGTGCAATAATAACATAAAAGTTATGTTTAATACAAAGGAACAAATCTAGAAGTGAAGTTCATATTTTTGAGTGGGTTATTTCCGTGAAATTATGGTACTTAATGTATAGCATCATGCAGCTTCACGCAAATTTGCTATGCACATGTACATCACACAAATGCTATCACAATCATCCACATTTAAATTATTTCTTTCAAATCAGTTCTCTATCCATTAGTATATAAATAATCTCCTCTGAGGCAAGGAGATTTTCCATTTCTATTATTTTTGATATTGCTAAACACATTTTCATGAATATAAAACATCCAGGATATGAAAAGAGGTACATCAAGAATAAATTGTTTCATGTTTTTGCTTCACCTTTTGGTCTCGAGAAGCATTGATATGAAATGTCATGTGTTTATATCTTGCTTTGTACTTTTGTAATCAGCAGATATAAAAAAAATGAGCTACTACATACTGTTGTAAAGATGGAACTAATGAACAACTATTTTAAGAAATTATTTTACTGTAAGCAACTTAAGTATTCTCAGGAGCCACTCAACTGATTCTGACTCACCAGTTAATTGTCAAATTCCTACAACAGGATCAAAATCTTTTTCTATGAATAGAACTGGTCTTTGTCATCCACAGTCATTAATTCGACATTTGACAATTCCCAGCTCCTTACTTATTGATTATGAGGAATGAAGTACCATCTTACAAAGCAGCTCGCGGTTCAAAAACACCTAATCACCTACTAATCAATGATAAATAAAGCAACAGCTAACTCCACTGTGTAACACTGTAGGAGGTAGGTAGCTCATCTCTAAGAATATCTTCCTAAGATTTCTTCGTGTGTATTACAAGTCTGAGGTATATGCCAAGTAATTCTATAATGCTGAAGAATTTCAGAGATTCTTTAAACAGAGGTAAATTAAATTGAAAGTTTAAACAAATTATTCTAAATTATGTACTTTTTAAAAAAGTATTAAAATTACTCTGCTAGCTTGTGAATTATCAGAAGTTGCAAAATTACGTAGAATTATTTTTAAAAGTGGTCTCCAATAAGCAGAGTATAAAGTAAGGAATAATCGATGGCATGTAAGGTAGGATTTTCCTTTGGATTTTCACCAGTTGGTCGGTGATACTCGGGTAGTGGGCAGGTGCGGAAAATGACTCTGGGGCCTGTTATGGCGGGCATAGTTAAATGAAATAATAATAACTTGGTGATATCATGGCCTCGATTTTAACTGACCCGTGGAGTCGGGATTGGAGGTGTGCAGGGGGTTAAAGTCCCGAATTCGGGGGTCCCGACACCATCCCACCCCAAACCCGCCTCCATGTAAGTTTCAAAGGAGGCAGATACCCGCCCCGCACTGGGACCCGCCTACCCGAGGCGGGAAGGGATTAGTGACAATTAACTGCCTGTTAACAGGTAGTTAACAGGCAGTTTTTAGCCTAATCCCTATTTTAAAGCTTGAAGTGTGGGATTCCCGACGGCTCCAAACTACGCCAAGTTAGAGGAGTCGGGCTGTCGGGTTGAAGGACTTGGAGGGGTCGAGATGTCGGTATTCAGGTGAGTGATGGGTGCATGAGTGCAAAGGTAAGTGTGCTTGGTGTGTCTAAAGTGTGTGAAGAAGTTTAAATTACCTGTACTTACCTTTTTAGCCTTCCTTCCTATAAGTTTTGGGAGTCCATCATCTAACCGGCACAGAAAGCAGAATGGCTGCGAATTGTCAATAGTGACAGCCTGCAGCTTTCTGTGCCGGAGAGATTTCTAACTGAGTCTGTGTAGAAGGACTCAGGTTAGAAGTAAGACTGTCAGTGTTTGACAGTTTCAAACAGCTGTGAAACACTGATATTTCATCTGTCATCTGGGCGGGCTCAACAAGGTCAATCAAGTTAAAAGGATTGGCCGCATCTCGATGGAGGCGGGACTACAACCCCGAAAGTTGTAGTCCCGCCTCCTTCCCGACTTCTGAGTGAAAATCACCCCCCTTGTGTCCCATTTTCCAACATTACCACCTCATTTACACTGAATGCTAGGAATGCCAGAACACAAGTGTCCAGCATTGCTAGGTGAGGCTGAACAATTTAAATGACTGAAGCAGAATTGACAATCGATTGAGGAGATATAGATTGCCAGTTCTATATTGCTGGATTTTTGCCACTTTGTCACAGCCACCAACAAGTTGGAATTCATCAAGACTGCCTGCCTCTTTAAGCTGCTGCAGGCGTCTATCTCCAGCAGGCGTCTATCTCCAGCAGGAGTCTATCTCCAGCAGGAGTCTATCTCCAGCAGGCGTCTATCTCCAGCAGGAGTCTATCTCCTGCATTGTACTCACCCGTGCCCCAGAGGCAAGCTCCCTAGCACAGGCAACAACACTGCCAGGATCTTGCTGAAACTATGCGTATACATCTGTCCCTGGGAAATTTGCTCAGGTGAATAGAAAGCCTGCCCCACCACACTTACGCCAGCTCGGAAAATTTGGCTTGGAATTACAAGGCGATAACAAAATTAAGGTGTTCAGATGACAAAGCTATCATTTGCAAAACACTTTCTATATGGCAATGTACAAAAATGAAATATTTATTGTTATCTTCTAGGGTTACTGGGAGCTACTGTGATTTCACATAAGACAGTCCTTATAATGTCAGCACCCAACAGTGAAATGGGATAAAAAAGAAGAGGTGATGAGAAGCATTTTGAGTATAAGAAAATTCTATGGCCGAGAAATTCATCTCAGGTGGTGGCACAAAGCGGGCGGTATCGGATCGGTCGCCGGTCATACGCAGCGGCTGATATTCAGTTCCATTGCAGTCAATGAAGCTTAATATCTGCCGCTGCATATTATGGGCTGCCAATCCGATAACGCCCGTTTTGTGCCACCGCCCGAGACGAATTTCTAGGCTTATATGTTTTTGTATTATCACTGAATGGCAGAAAAAGACTTGTGAAAAATAAATGTCAAGCAATAATAATCCTTTTCCTGTGGCGACACGCCACCACTGGACATAATCCGCTCACGGCGGCACAGACAGTCTAAGCAGAAGCCCCCAGCCGGGGGCCCTTTCCTCCAGCAACTTGTTTCCCGCAGGAACAGGCTGCCGGGAGCACTTCCTGTCTGGGAAGTATTTAAGTGGATGCGCGGGCTTTTCTAGTTCCTGTTTGCCATGTGGTTAGAATAAAGCAGCTGCGTTTTCAATAGCTCTGGTCTCGACTCCCACGTTTGCCGCGGTATCTCAACATTCCTACAGATAATGTATTTTTCTTTTCTATTCTGTATTTGATTTTTGACATGGAGCAGTGGATAAGACTAGTAATATCAATCATTATAATAAAAATGAGAAAAATCCAAATTACATAAGATACAGCAATTAGATACTAAGGTCCCAAGGTTCCTGGGTTGGGAGAGAATGCAATTCCAATTTCGGCACAGGGAGGTGTAACATTTGCATACTGATTTATCATTGGCCTGCAGGCATCTGTAAGGAATACCTATTATATTCACATGTGATCACATGCTGAGTTGTCATTGGCCTGCAAGCATCTGTAAGGACTGCTATTGTTTTGAGGACCCAGGGTCCTGACTCCATCTTGTCCACATGGTGCTGTACTGCTGTGAGTCAGATCACAGACCTGATGCTTCATTAAAAGAGTTTAAACTGTAAAACTCCATTGTCCTGCAATTTATTAGTTTTGTACAAAGTGTGCAAAAACAAGACATGGGGCTGGATTTTGCTACGGGGGCGGGTTGGAGGTGGGAAACCCACATTCGGGCTTGTTGTCCCGCCTCCATGGAGATGTGGCCAACCCACTGGATTTTCCTCTGATTGACCTTGTTGAGCCCGCCCTGTGGGCTCAGCAGGCCAATTAAGGGCCACCCGACAACAGGTGACATCAGAGATTGACATTTCAGCTGTCAAAAGCTTTTGGCACATGAAATATCAGTGTTTAACAGCTGTTTGAAGCTGTCAAGCACTGAAAAACTGCTAATTCAGCCTCAGTCCTTTCTCAGGATAACTTTAAAATCATTTTGCTGTAGAAACAAAGAAGCTGATTTTTTTTTTTAAATCGGAGCTTCTGTGGTTCTTGCAGCCGACTCCCGACACCGGAATTCAGGACCCCTGTAAAGGTAAGTAAAAGTAAGCTAAACTTATTTAAACACTTGCAAAACACTTACCTTTGCACTCCTGCACCCCTCACTCACCTGAACACTGGCCATCTCGACCCCTCCAAGACCTCAGACCCACATCCCGCCTTGAAAACTTTTCGTGGTTTGGAGCTGTCGGGAAGCCCACAAACCTGTAATAAAAATCGCGAATAGGCAAAAAACTACCTGTTAACTACCTGTTAACAGGCAGTTTAATTGCCTTTAATCCCTTCCCGCCTCTGGGAGTCGGGTTCCAGCACTTGTCGGGAACCCGACTCCTATGAAATTGACATGGAGGCAGGCTGGAGGCGGGATGGGGTCGGGACCCCCGGATCTCCGATTTTTATCGCCCGCACGCCTCCAGCCCGACTCCAGGGGCTTAGGAAAATCCAGCCCATGGTGTCAGAACAGGGATTTGAAATGGACATCGTTGGAGCTCCCTTACCCTGAATGAATTGGGAATCTTTGAACTTACATAGAGAATGGTGCAAGTTCAAGCAACAGGTGGAGTTAATGTTCTCGGGTCCATTGAAAAGCAAAGGGGAGGAAGAAAGATGCAGCTATCTACTCCTGTGGATCGGAGAAAAAGGGAGAGACATTTTTAACACTATGGGGGAGAAATTGGATGAGTAGCGCCACCTGTTAGCGCCTAAAGAGGCAGGCAGTGGCTGTAGCGCCACTGGCTGCGCCTCCCGCAATATTCAGGAGGGGCGCTAATGATGGCGTTAGCCTGTTGCGCTGCGCCACCACCGATGACGTCATCGGTGTGCGCAGCGCCCCATTCGCGCCCCGTTCACGATATTTGGTAGCGAACGACGCAGTTGCGCCGTTCGCTACCCGCGCCCGGTTCACGGGGCCTTACTGTGCCGGCAGCGGTGCAAGTTAAGGTGGAGGTGCGGGGTGGCCGCTTTTTCAGCAGCCGCCTGCCAGCACCTCCGTCACCGGCCTCCTAACCCCCTCCCGGCGGCATTGCCGGCTGTTTCCCGAGAGCCCGGCACTTCTCCTTGGTGCCGGGCTCATTTGCCGACACTCGCGAGCGGGGATCGTGCTGTTGCAGGCACCTCCCCCTTAACAGTGGGAGGAAGGCCTGCAGTACCGCAGCGTGCCGTGCCGCAGTGTGTGGCGCTGTGGCACGTTGCACTGCAATAATCAGTTTCAGCGCCCTAAGAGGGACGCGGAGCGCCTCAAGCCTCGCCCTGTGTCCCTCGAGGGGCACTGAAACTGAATTTCTGGCGATCGGTATTACCCCGATCGTTGCGCTAAATCCTGCGCTCAGGTGACTTTTGCGCCTGTAATGAAATCTGTTTGTTCTTGCCTGTATTCGTTTTGCACTCATGTATATTACCCTCCCCCACACGGTGTATGGTTTCACTTCCTCTTTCCTGACTAACCTGTATGGCTCATTCATGCGAGCCAGTCAGTGTGTTGAGATGTTAGCTCTGATCTTAGTGATTAAAAGCCAACTTGTTAAAGTCTATAACTTCTAGTTTTGTGGTTATTGAAGGCACATCAGCGCCACTTTGGCGCCCCAACCCAATTTCTAGGCCATGGTCTCTCACCGCGGATGAGGCAAAGGTACTGAAAAGTTATTTTGACCGTTTTGAAGCATATGTGATGCCCAAGACACAATACGATATTCGCTAGGTACAAGTTTCAGGAGAAAGTACAAGGAGCTAGTGAGTCGTTTGAACAGTTCATGACTGAGTTAAAACTACTGGTAAAAGACTGTGCATATGCAGATAAAGATGAGATGGTCAGAGACCGCATCGTGTTTGGAATACATTCAGCTAAAGTGAGAGAGAAACTTTTGAATGTTGGGTCCGGGCTAACGCTGGACAAAGCTATGGACATAGCTAGATTGCACGAGATAGCCCAAGCACAGTTGAAAACCATAACCGGCGCCACGAACAGCTCGAGTGAATAGGCAGTGCACGCAGTTAATAGACACACACCAAAGAACACTGCCCAGAGAGCGTGTTTCAGAACAGAAAGAACAGCGAGAGTTCTAAAAATGGGTGACACAGACATAAAACGCTTCAAAAACTGTGAATATTGTGGAAACAACTGGCATGAAGAAAAGGAGTACTGCCCTGCCAAAGGAAGGCAATGTACTAAATGTGGTAAACGGAACCACTTTGCTAAAGTTTGCAAGACTGTTTTCATAAAAGCAGTACACACAGTGAGTGACAGCCAAATGCCAGATAGAGAGCCAAATGCAGAGGAACTGTTTATTGATTCTGTGTCACAGAAAAAACAGATTTCAGAGACTGAGCAAGCCTTTGCCGATATTGAGATAGGAAAACAGGGCAAAGAGCTTAAGTTTAAACTAGACACTGGATCTCAGGTTAACTTAATTCCTCTGAGTGAGTATCACAGCTTGGAGGATGAGTGTGAGCTACAGCCCACCTCACGCAGACTGACCGGCTATGGGGGTGAGCAGCTCATTGTAAAAGGCACATGCGTGATGAAATGCAAGTACAAAGAAAGCGACATGATGTTGAACTTTTACATTGTTGACACTCAAGCACCTCCAGTGCTAGGTCTAAAGGCATGGACCTCATCAAGCTAGTGCTATCATTGACAGCACAAGTTGATAAGCAGACAATCATGGAGGAGTTTGCTGACGTTTTCAAAAGAATTGGACTATTCCCAGGTGAATGCACTATTCACCTTGACCCAGCAGCAACCCCTGTGGTTTGCCCACCGAGAAGAATACCCCTTGCTCTACGTAGTCACCTGAAGGAGGAGCTGCAGAGCATGGAGAATACAGAAATCATCGTCCGGGAAACAGAACCGACAGAGTGGGTCAACGCGTTAGTAGTGGTTGAGAAACCATGTACAGGCAAGCTTAGAGTCTGTCTTGACCCCAGAGATTTGAACAAGGCTATCAAACGCCCTCACTACCCTCTACCAACACTAGATGACATCACACCCAAGCTAGTGGGATCACGTTACTTCAGTGTAATGGACGCACGATCAGGATACTGGACTATCAAGCTCACGGAAGAGTCATCTAAGCTAACAACGTTCAACACACCATTTGGACGCTACCAATTTCTGCGTTTACCATTTGGTCTTATCTCAGCTCAGGATGAATTCCAGCGGAAGATTGACGAAACCTATGAAGGCCTCGATGGAGTAGTCACAATCGTAGATGACATCCTCATCTATGGCAGGAATAGAGAGGAACATGACAGGAATCTCCGTGCGATGCTACAAAGATCACGGGAGAAAGGTATCCGGCTCAACCCCGAGAAAAGCATAATCGGATCCACCGAGATCAGTTATTTCAGGCATCGCCTTTCAACTGATGGCATTAAGCCGGATCCAGAGAAAATCTCCGCCATCAAGAAGATGGAGCCGCCGAAGAACCGCGCAGAGCTAGAGACATTACTAGGCATGGTTAACTGCTTAGCCAAGTTTGCCCCAAGCCTCTCCGAAATCAACGCACCCATGCGTCAGTTGCTCAAACAATCCAATGAGTTCCTATGGGACAAACAACATGACAAAGCATTTCGGAAAATGAAAGACCTAATCATCAGAGAACCAGGACCAGTTCTTGCCTACTTCGACCACAACAAAGAGCTCAGACTACAAGTGGACGCGTCAAAGTACGGACTAGGCGCAGTATTACTGCAAGAAGGAAAGCCCATTGGCTACGCTTCCAGATCTCTCTCAGACAGTGAAATCAACTATGCTCAAATCGAGAAAGAGCTATATGCAATTCTGTTTGGATGTAAGCATTTCCACCAGTACGTCTATGGCCGACAAGTCATTGTGGAATCCAACCACAAGCCCCTCGAGTCAATCATGAGGAAACCACTAGCCGCAGCCCCACCAAGGCTACAGAGAATGATCCTTCAGCTACAGAAGTATGACTTCACAATCATTCACCATCCAGGCAAAGACATTCCTGTCGCAGACACGCTCTCCCGAAAGTCTCTTAGCTACCAGGACAGCAGCCTCAGTGAAGGCATGGATGTGCAGGTGCACATGGTGTACAACAGCTTACCTGTGAGTGACTCAAAACTGAAGGAGATCCGAGCAGCATCAGAGAAAGATACACAACTCACACTGCTGAGCAAAGTCATACATGAAGGATGGCCTGAGGAAAGGAGGAAATGCCCTCAGAGCATATCTGAATTCTGGAACCACAGAGACGAACTGTCACAAATCAACGGAATCATCTTCAAAGGGGAGAAAATCATAATTCCTACCAGTCTCAGAGAAGAGATGTTGACAAAAATTCATGCTGGACATATGGGCATGGAAAAATGCAAACAAAGAGCACGTGACATTATGTTTTGGCCCGGAATGTGCAAACACATTGGGGACATTGTCGGAAAATGTTCCATTTGTCTAGAACGCCGCCCATCAAATGTCAAAGAGCCCATGATACCTCACCGTATCCCAGACAGGCCCTGGCAGGTCGTTGGCTGCAAGCAAGTGCATGCAAAATGTGTACAGAGACAGCAACACCAAAAGAGATACTATGACAGGTCAGCTAGACTACTGCCGCCGCTGCACAATGGAGAATCCGTCAGAATCCAGGAGCATGGCTACTGGAAGCCTGCAGTCGTCATCCAGACAGCTGACACTGAGCGATCGTATCACATCCGCACCCCAGAAGGACAGGTGTACCGCATCAATCGCAGGCACCTCCTGAACACCAAGGAACAACACCGTCATTCCGATGAGAGGTTAAGCCTAGAGTTATCCTTGACTTGTGAACTGCCAAAGGGTATAGGCGGATCGCTGCCCTAAAAAAACTGTACATCGCTATTGAAACATTGAGATGTTTTCAGTGCTAGTTAAATGTTGAGTGTACTTATATGTTGATGCTACTGAGAACATTATGTAGAAGAAAGGTTTAAAAGTAATGCATAACATTTTTCTTTTAAAAGAAAGGAGATGTAACATTTGCATATTGATTTATCATTGGCCCGCAGGCATATGTAAGGAATACCTATTATATTCACATGTGATCACATGCTGAGTTGTCATTGGCCTGCAGGCATCTGTAAGGACTGCTATTGTTTTGAGGACCCAGGGTCCTGACTCCATCTTGTCCACACGGTGCTGTACTGCTGTGAGTCAGATCACAGACCTAATGCTTCATTAAAAGAGTTTAAACTGTAATACTCTGTTGTCCTGCAACAAGACAGGAGGAGGGGCCGGAATATGGAGCCGAATCCAGTTCCACTGGGATTTCACTCCATTTAGATCAGACATCCAGTCGAGGGGGTGGGTCATGGATTAATCTTCTGCCTGGCCCTGCGCCTAGGTCAAGGGGTTGAGTCAGAGGGAGTTCTTACTTTCTAATCAATTAATCTGTATCTACAAATAAAAAAAACAAAATCATTGATAAAAACATAAAATGCTGGAACAACTCAGTATGTCAGGCTGCATCTGTGTAGAGAGGGTTAACGTTTCAGGTTAATGATCTTTGTCAGCACCTGCAATATTTTGCCTTTTTCCAAAATTCTATGAGTTTTTGTGGGCAAAAAAAAAAGGTATTTTACCTACATTACTTGTGAAACCAGGAAGTGGTTAAGTTCACAGGCTCTGACTGTCCACAAACTTTGTTTGAAACATTAGCTTTGACTGAAGTGATTTGAAAAATCTTCTCTGAGCTATTCAACTAAGAATACATTATGAAAGCTGTTTTTTTAGCAATTTTAGACAGGGAAATTTTTGCTTCCCGCCTGTCTATCATGGAGCCCTATTGGTTCACTATGCCATTCCCATATATGTCCTTATGATGGAGACAAAACAAGAGCAGGAGGAAGAGGACACAAAGACACAAGGTAAGACTACACCAAAGCAGAAAAAGACCGACAAAAGACCAGAGTCTACAAACATGCTGCTTCCTTGATGACGTCTTAGAGGAAGTCTGCTTTGGAGGGAACTATGTCATATTGCAAACTGATTTCCAAACATCCTCTCAAAGACAAAAAACAAAGAACAGACTTACTTCAGATCACTTGACTTCACATCGCAAAGTGGTTTTATTGTGCACAAGTATATTTACTGTGAGCTTCTTATTACCACTGTGCTTACTCATAGAGACATAGAAACATAGAAGATAGGAGCCTGCTCCGCCATTCAATGAGATCATGGCTGATCATCCAAATTCAGTACCCTGTCCCTGCCTTCTCCCCATATCCCTTGATCCCTTTAGCCTTAAGAAATATATCCAACTCTTTCTTGAATATATTTAATGAACTGGCCTCCACCACCCTCTGTGGCAGAGAATTCCACAGGTTCACCACTCTCTGGGTGAAGAAATTCCTCCTCATTTCAGTCCTAAATGGCTTACCCCTTATCCTTAGACTATGACCCCTGGTTCTGGACTCCCCAGCCATCAGAAACATCCTTCCTGCATCTAGTCTGTCCAGGCCTGACAGAATTTTATAGGTTTCGATGAGATCCCCTCTCAATCTTCTAAACTCCAGTGAGTATAAGCCCAATCGACACAATCTCTCCTCATACGTCTTTCCTGCCATCCCAGGTATCAGCCTGGTGAATCTTCGCTGCACTCCTTCCATGGCAAGAACGTCCTTCCTCAGGTAAGGCGACCAAAACTGCACACAATATTCAAGGTGCGGTCTCACCAAGGCCCTGTACAACTGTAGCAAGACATCCTTGTTCCTGTACTTGAACCCTCTTGCTACGAAGGCCAACATACCATTTGCCTTCTTAACCGCCTGCTGCACCTGCATGCTTACCTTCAGCGACTGGTGCACAAGAACACCCAGGTCTCTTTGCACTTCCCCTTCTCCCAATCTATTGCCATTCAAATAATAATCTGCCTTCCTGTTTTTGCCACCAAAGTGGATAACCTCACATTTATCCACATTATAGTGCATTTGCCATGTTTCTGCCCAATCCCCCAACCTGTTCAAATCGTACTGGAGTTTCATGACGTCCGCCTCACAGCATACCCTCCCACCCAGCTTTATGTCGTCTGCAAATTTGGAGATATTACATCCAATTCCCTCGTCCAGATCATTAATATATATTGTGAACAGCTGGGGTTCTAGGACCGATCCTTGCGGTACCCCACTAGTCACTGCCTGCCACTCGGAAAACGACTTGTTTATTCCAACTCTTTGCTTTCTGTCCGCCAACCAGTTCTCTATCCAAGTCAATACCTTGCCCCCAATCCCATGTGCCTTAATTTTGCACGCTAATCTCTTATGCGGGACCTTATCGAAAGCCTTCTGAAAGTCCAAATACACCACATCCACTGGTTCTCCCTTATCTATTTTACCAGTTACATCCTCAAAAAATTCCAGTAGATCAGTCAAGCATGATTTACCTTT
Source organism: Somniosus microcephalus (assembly GCF_052327205.1). Classification (NCBI taxonomy): domain Eukaryota; kingdom Metazoa; phylum Chordata; class Chondrichthyes; order Squaliformes; family Somniosidae; genus Somniosus; species Somniosus microcephalus. Next base: position 308,769,303 of record NC_140989.1, read on the forward strand.
TGTAAATCCATGTTGACTTTGTCCGATCCTGTCACTGCTTTCCAAGTGCTCTGCTATTACATCTTTTATAATGGACTCTAGCATTTTCCCCACTACCGATGTCAGGCTTACCGGTCTATAATTCCCCGCTTTTTCTCTACCACCCTTTTTAAATAGTGGGGTAACATTAGCTACCCTCCAATCCATGGGTACTGTTCCAGAGTCTATCGAGTTCTGGAAGATGACCAGCAATGCATCTACTATTTCTAGGGCCACTTCCTTAAGTACCCTGGGATGTAGATTATCAGGCCCTGGGGATTTATCGGCCTTCAGTCCCATCAATTTTCCTATGCCTTTCTGTGCTGTTCTCATAACTATCCAGGTGCTGTACTGAGGTAATATCAGAGGGCCAGGGATGCCTGTGATGCTTGGTTGTGCTGTGGTATCATGAGCCTCTTGGAACAGAGGTGGCTTTCATCTCAGGGCTTCTGACTGCCATGAGGACTAATGTATAGGCAGTCTGTTCCTGTTTCCTGACACCTACATGAGCAGACATCTGAGAGGGCTGGCTGGAAAAGTAACACGAGCTGCCACCAGAAGAGAGAATATCATCCTGAAGGTGGATTCTATCCCTGCCACTTTTTCTGGATCCTGGACCCAAGTACCCATTCATCAGCAGGCGACCAGACCTGATGATATCAGAGAGATTCTGCAGACCTTGAGTAACAGTTACCCCAAATTCTCAGAAGCCCTGTTGCCATTGCGCCTGAAGTCCAATGTCCAAAGCATTTATATTAGATGTAGTGGCTCATCTGGAAGCCTCTTTGTTAAGGATGGATGACTGCACATATTCCTGGTGAAGCCACTCACTCCAGGTAGTGCTGCATTGTGTTGAATCCTTCTTAGACTTTGGCACTGAGAATGGCATTGGAATCTGCTGTTGCCCTGCCATCTGTTTCAGATCCTCCAAGATGGTACTCAGTGCTTCCACGTAAATGTAATGCTCATCCAGCATCCTTGTTAGAGCAGGAGCCCTGTGATCAGGATGCTTGCTTCCTCCAGTGCTGCCATTGCCATTTTAAGCAGCAGCAGATTTAATATTTGCTTCCCTACCACATCTCCAGCTATTTTCCACCACACCTATTGTCCCTTCTGGCAACCATTGAGAGAGTTTTGGAGCCTCATGTCTCTTTTCTAGTGTTCAACCTTCCCAAACCAGCCAATCTGAGGCCAATTTAAATATAGAAACACATGCAGGCTGCATTTACTCTCTATATTTAAATAAGCTGACCCTGTAATTTACAGCAGGATTCGCACCTCAATGTCATGACTTGTGGAAGTCCACCTTTAGAATTTGGGGCCTTAATATTTTAATTATACCCAGAATTTGGTAAATTTAGAACTATTTTATATTTGCAGATAATTTGACTCATGTTTACCACTAATAATTTTTTTAAATTTCCTCTGACTTACTGGAGATCCACCACTGGGATCAATTTTCAAATATCTACAGTGCAAACTCCTGGCTTCAGTTTTAGTGCTATTATAAACAACAGCAGTACTGAAAATGAAAATGACAAAAACAAAAATATATAGCCACTGCCACCATAAGTGGCTAAAGCCGTCCTGCTCACCAACTATAGAGGTAGTGAAGTGGCTTTGCCAACAGCTATGTATCAGGTGTTTTCCCAGACCAAAAATAAGACTTGCAAACAGTCATATATGTTCACAACAACTCACATTTATATAGCATCTTTAATGAAAAAAAGAATGGCCCAAAGTGAGCTACAGGGAAAAACAAAGTAATTGTTGCAAGGACATGTAGAACTATTTTACATACAAACATAGAAGATAGGAGCAGGGGTAGGCCATTCGGCCCCTCGAGCCTGCTCCGCCATTCAATGCGATCACAGCTGATCATCCAAATTCAGTACCCTGTCCCTGCTTTCTCCCCATACCCCTTGATCCCTTTAGCCTTAAGAAATATATCCAACTCCTTTTTGAATATATTTAATGAATTGGCCTCTACTGCCTTCTGTGGTAGAGAATTCCACAGGTTCACCACTCTCTGCGTGAAGAAATTCCTCCTCATTTCTGTCCTAAATGGCTTACCCCTTAGCCTTAGACTGTGACCCCTGGTTCTGGACTCCCCGACCATCGGGAACCTCCTTCCTGCATCTAGTCTGTCCAGTCCTGTCAGAATTTGATAAGTTTCAATGAGATCCCCTCTCATTGTTCTAAACTCCAGCGAGTACAAGCCCAATCGACCCAATCTCTCCTCATACGTCATTCCTGCCATCCCAGGTATCAGCCTGGTGAATCTTCGCTGAACTCCTTCCATGGCAAGAACATCCTTCCTCAGATAAGGCGACCAAAACTGCACACAATACTCAAGATGTGGTCTCACCAAGGCCCTGTACAACTGCAGCAAGACATCCTTGTTCCAGTACTCAAACCCTCCCGCTACGAAGGCCAACATACCATTTGCCTTCTTAACCGCCTGCTGCACCTGCATGCTTACCTTCAGCGACTGGTGCACAAGGACACCCAGGTCTCATTGCACTTCCCCTTCTCCCAATCTATTGCCATTCAGATAATATTCTGCCTTCCTCTTTTTGCCACCAAAGTGGATAACCTCGCATTTATCCACGTTATATTGCATCTGCCATGCTTCCGCCCAATCACCCAAACTGTCCAAATTATCCTGGAGTTTCTCAGCATCCTCCTCACAGCACACACGCCCACCTAGCTTTGTGTCATCTGCAAATTTGGAGATATTACATCTGGTTCCCTTGTCTAGATCATTAACATATATTGTGAATAGCTGGGGTCCAAGGACCGATCCCTGCGGTACCCCACTAGTCACTGCCTGCCACTCGGAAAAAGACCTGTTTATTTCAACTCTTTGCTTTCTGTCTGCCAACCAGTTCTCTATCCAAGTCAATACCTTGCCCCCAATCCCATGTGCCTTAACTTTACATGCTAATCTCTTATGTGGGACCTTATCGAAAGCCTTCTGAAAGTCCAAATATACCACATCCACTGGTTCTCCCTTATCTATTTTACCAGTTACATCCTCAAAAAATTCCAGTAGATTAGTTAAGCATGATTTACCCTTTGTAAATCCATGTTGACTTTGTCCAATCCTGTCACTGTTTTCCAAGTGCTCTGCTATTACATCTTTTATAATGGACTCTAGCATTTTCCCCACTACCGATGTCAGGCTTACTGGTCTGTAATTCCCCATTTTCTCTCTACTACCTTTTTTGAATAGTGGGGTAACATCATCTACCCTCCAATCCATGGGTACTGTTCCAGATTCAATCGAATGTTGGAAGATGACCAGCAATGCATCTACTATTTCTAGGGCCACTTCCTTAAGTACCCTAGGATGTAGATTATCAGGCCCTGGGGATTTATCGGCCTTCAATCCTGTCAATTTCCCTAACACCATTTCCCTACAAATACTGATTTTGAAAAAATTTTTAATATTCTTTTTGTTTGTCTCCAACAAGTTCCCCCACTATGGGGGAAGTTCCCTTTTGGGTAAATGAGTGAAATTATTCCCTACCTGTACAAGGAGAAAAGCTTTAGCTAGCCAAGCTGAAGATACCCATGTTTTTTAACAATTTGTTCCCCTTCAGCTGTTACATCTGCCCCCTACTGTAAATATTTTTGTAAAATGCCTATTAATATGGAGTCATTTTACCCACAATCATACTGTATAGGGATACAATTATAAAGAAGTTCAACCATAAGAAAAGAAAAATGTTGGGTTCACAGCACAATAAATTATAATCTAGCCTCGCTGCACAAAATAGCTTCCTCCATAAAAAAAATCTGGTTTGTAATATTAACTGTAAATTTTATCCTATTTTACAGTTTACAATTTTTGGAAAAGTAACTCATTAATATCCAAAATAAAACAAGAAAAAATGCTTGCTACCTTGCCTATAAAAGTTCACTAGCCTTATCAGTTCCGTCAGTTCCTGCTCATTGAATAATCTGTATTTATCAGCAACATTTTTTTAAAGATTTCACAGTGAACTAGGTGTAAGAATTATTGGCAGCAAAATGTAACCCACCAAGAAGGAGGAGCAACTTGCAGAAGGGTGGGGAAATTGACTGTGAACATGCTGAGAGGATCCTTTGTCCCACTGTAAATGAGCAGGGCCATATTTTTAAAAATAGGCTGAATAATCTGAATCCAAAATATTCAATTTGGGCATTCTACAAAATAACTCAAATTAGGCCAATTTATGTCACTTCAGTTTGGCACTCATCCCTAGTGTCTGCATGTAATCTGGGCTATAAACAAGAAAATTAATTTAACAAATGCAAAAGCAATTTACTGAACAGAAAATAACAGCTAAAATTATTCAAATACAAAAATTAGTATACCGAGTGTAGAGGCAGAATAGTGTTAGATTTTCAATTTCTATTCATTTAGCAAATATATTGACTTATCAGGGATTTGCTTAACTGAAACTTATTGTATTATTGGGAATGCCACTATTATCATATTAATAAAGCATAGAATTACATCATGCTGTTTTATAACACATTGCCCGTGGTACGTCTACAGCTTGCAGTCTTCATAAAAAAAGTTGCTTCTCCTCCAGGGCATAATCTTCAGACAGAATAAAATCAACCCGACAATGCTGAGACTAAAGGCCTAGATAGGCAGCTCTAAAGACATATTACTGCTCAGGGCTAAGCCACTTCCAATATAACTGTCACTTGCTGCTATGTAAAATTTGTCTGGGGAGTAGTGTGTTTCATTTAGTGTCAGAAAAAATCCCACATTTAGACAGCTTTTGTATAAAGCAGAAGATATGAACCAGCATTTCTACTCACCAGGGTTTGTTATGGTCAGGAGGTCAAGGCGACGTTGTTGCTAAAAGACAAACAAACACTTTGTTAGAACATATTTATCACAGAGTGTAGTTTTGCTAGTGGTCCAATCTTTAAAGCACTGTCTCTATCTCAATATATTGTCAATTTTTTACAAAGTAAAATGTAGGCTGGCTGACAGATAGGCATAAAGTCACTATGGTTTTACAATAAAACCTATCACAAATCTATGAGCAACAGAAGATCACACATTTTGGAATGACCCATTTAAAAGGAGGCCCGACAAATTCTCTTTCATATTGGAGTAAAAAATGGTGATACAGCAGCTATTATGGCTAAAATGGCATACTTATCAAAACATTGTAACAGCTGTCTTAACAGGTGCAAATAGCCAACCCCAGCATTTGTTGTGCTAATCATGAGCACTTTAGTAGCATAAGAGTTAAACATTGTACAATTTGATAAATCATGATAACCAACTCCATTTTATATATATTCAATATTTCATCAGAGTTAATTTCTTGTGGATAATGCTATCTGATTACTAGCATTAGCTGCAAACACCATTGTTGTGAAAGCAAAATGCATATTCTAAAGGTATGGGGCAAAAGAATTTCTACATTTGTGAAAATACCAAATTTCTTTCACGAATCACAAATTGCTAACAACAATAGGAGAAATGCGTCTAGTTGAAAGGTATAATTTCTTGATAGCTTGTTAATGATAATGAAATAAATCAGCCAATCATGGTAAACCTTCAATAATGACCCATTAATGGTTGCCAAGTCAGCAGTGAAAATTCCAATTTACCTACAAAGCAGTCATAGTTTTCTGCTCAAAAATGGTTTGAAGTGCAGCATAGATAAAGATGTTAACTTTGTTGCTTATAACAATTTCCACATCATCGTTTTGCACAGCAATTTTGTGACAAAATGGGAATTTCTGATAGTTCAGGTCGCTAGGTTTTAAAATGGAGGCTGTTCTTTTTGCATAGCACAATATGTTGCAAAGACATTTCACCTGTGTGAAACACAAACGGTTGCGGTCCATGAATCAGATGACAAAGGGTTTATTTTGATGGCAGGGCAACGTGTTAAAAATGTGAAGCTTTTGTCATACAGATATGTAATTTCTAGCTGCAGTCATGTATGAAAATAGTTGCATTGAAAATACTGAAAGGAAGCAGAACTGTTGCAGGCCATTATACTATTATCTACCCAGATATAGATTGTTAGTATTTTGGTTGCCTAACTGCTTCAAAGAGTCTGCTTGAGTTCAAAAGAAAAACATTCGTATAACTAAAAAACCTTCTTGTGTTCTTGTATTCATCCTGGTTGTTATATGTATGGAAAGTGTATCGTGTTCCGTATGTAGTTCTTGTGTATGTGACACCAGAGACTACGGTCCTGGAAATCCATGGGCTGCAATCCCAGCAGTTACACCGGGATTGCATTTGCTGGTGCCCACCAGCAATGACCCCACCGGAATATGTGGTGTAAGTATCTTATCTGCATGGGATTGGCAGACACCCACACCACTATGGGTGCATCTCAAGCACCTGCAAGCTCACATTATCAGAAACTCCAGGAGCCACCTGTAATCCAGCGGCACCCCAAAGAAACCTTTATTTTGGCATCTTTACCCACCTTAAAAAAGGGGGCTGATACTAACAATTTTATATAATTATCCTTATCTTCATGGGTCCAAACTGATTATAGGTTTTAAGTCATTTACCTGATGGTCTAAAAATCAGCTGATCTTCTGGCCCTCACATGAACAGCACAAACAGGGGTTAGAAACACTAAACATTCACGTGAAAAGCGAATGGTTAGCAACCATGGTCAAGGCCATTTTCTTGTAGCTTGTGATAAACTCTATGAAGATGTGCATTGTGTTCTGCTTGGTTGAGTGCATGTATTAGAATACAACATGTATAGTTGTATAGTAATGATTTGAGCAGATCATTGGTGATGTGCCTCAATAATTCCGAGACTCGATGTTAGCGAAACAAAACAAGGCTTTTATTAACTTAGAAAGTAACACGTAAGAGAGAGAGGTATCTTCCTTCTGGAGACTGAGGCCAGACTGAGCTAGCTTACAAAAGGGGCCAGGTATGGGCGGAGCCCTACACACACAGCACATTCCAGCACATTCCAATAAACAATACAATGAGGACTGGGGGAAGGGAAATGACACTGAAACCGACCACAGTCACAGGCAGTGATGAATGGAATATTTCATCACATTCACCCCTTCTATAGATTTAGTCTGTTCGGGGGTTTGATAGTCCTCTGCGACCGACGTGGCTGTTGTGGTGCTGCGGGTGTCGGCTGGGTGTCCCCGGTAGTCTCCTGGGTCTCTGCCGGGGGTGCCGCCAGGGTTGTTGAAGGGGTAGTTGGTGGGGGTGCCGTTGGTCGATGTTCTTCCGGGGGTGATGAAAGAGTAGTGGGTGGGTAAGAGTTGCTGTGATCGTTGTTGCTGCTATTGCCGTGGTTGTTGTCGATGCCGGCTGGGGCGACGTCTTTTATGGACACGGTGTCCTCCCTTCCGTCGGCGTGCCGGACATATGCGTATTGGGGGTTGGCGTGGAGTAGGTGTACTGGCTCCACGAGAGGGTCCGTCTTGTGGCCCCTCACATGCCTTCGCATGAGTACCGGACCTGGGGTGGAGAGCCATGACGGCGTGGATACGCCTGAGGTGGATTTCCGAGGAAAGACAAACATTCGTTCATGAGGCGTGGCATTAGTGGCCGTACACAATAGCGACCGTATCGAATGGAGCACATCCGAGAGGACTTCCTGCCAGCGGGAGATAGGGAGGCCCTTGGTCCTTAGAGCTAGAGTGACTGCTTTCCATACTGTCCCGTTCTCTCACTCCACTTGGCCGTTACCCCGGGGGTTGTAGCTGGTGGTACGGCTCGTGGCGATCCCCTTGGGCAGCATGTACTGGCGTAGCTCTTCACTCATGAAGGACGCCCCCCTATCCGTATGGATGTAGCTCGGCATACCGAACAGGCAGAACAGGCTGTTGAGGCATTTAATGACCGTGGCGCTGGTCATGTCTGGGCAGGGGAAGGCGAATGGGAACCGGGAGTATTCGTCCACAATGTTCAGGAAGTAAACATTGCGGTCGACGGACGGGAGGGGGCCCTTGAAATCTAAGCTGAGCCGCTCAAAGGGCCGTGTAGCTTTGATTAAGTGGGCTCTTTCTGGGCGGTAGAACCGAGGCTTGCACTCAGCGCAAGTGCGGCAGTTCCTGGTCAGAGACCGAACTTCCTCAATCAAGTAGGGTAAGTTACGGGACTTTATGAAGTGGAACAGCCGCGTGACCCCTGGGTGGCAGAGGTCGTTGTGGAGGGTCTGTAGCCGATCCCCGGTGGCGCTGGCACACATCCCTCGTGAGAGGGCGTCAGGGGATTCGTTAAGGGCCCCTGGCCGGTAAATGATGTCATACTCGAAGGTGGAGAGCTCGATCCGCCACCTAAGAATCTTATCATTTTTGATCTTCCCCCTCTGTTTATTATTGAACATAAACGCTACCGACCGCTGGTCGGTAAGTAGGGTGAAGCGTTTGCCGGCTAGGTAGTGGCGCCAGTGGCGCACTGCCTCCACGATGGCTTGGGCCTCCTTTTCCACGGAGGAGTGTCTGATCTCGGGCCCTTGGAGGGTCCTCGAGAAGAAAGCTACGGGCCGCCCTGCCTGGTTGAGGGTGGCCGCCAAGGCGAAGTCAGACGCATCACTTTCCACTTGAAATGGAGTGTTCTCGTCCACTGCCTGTAGCGTGGCCCGCTCAATATCCTGCTTAATGCTTTTGAAGGCGGCGTGGGCCTCAGCAGAGAGCGGAAAAGAGGATGCTTTCAAGAGGGGGCGGGCTTTGTCGGAGTAGTTGGGGACCCATTGGGAATAATAAGAAAATAACCCCAGGCACCTTTTCAGGGCTTTGGGAGTGTTGGGCAGGGGCAGCTCCCGTAGGGGGCGCAATCGGTCGGGGTCTGGTCCGATTTCCCCATTCTCCACCACGCTGCCTAGTATGCAGAGGCGCGTGGTGTTGAAAACGCACTTGTCCTCGTTGTAGGTGAGGTTGAGTTTTTGTGCGGTTTCCAGGAACCTCTCGAGGTTCGAGTCATGATCCTGCTGATTGTGGCCGCAGATGGTGACGTTGTCGAGGTAGGGGAAGGTTGCCTGCAAGTGGTGGTCATCGACCATGCGGTCCATCTCCCTCTGAAAAACCGAGACCCCATTCGTCACCCCAAAGGGGACTCTGAGGAATTGGTAGAGGTGTCCGTTCGCCTCGAAGGCGGTGTACGGGCGGTCCTCTGGTCTGATAGGGAGCTGGTGGTACGCTGACTTGAGATCGATGGTGGAGAACACCCGGTATTGGGCGATTTGGTTCACCATTTCTGATATGCGGGGTAGCGGGTAGGCATCTAGTTGGGTGTACCTGTTGATCGTTTGACTATAGTCGATCACCATCCGTTTCTTCTCGCTACCCCTTACCACTACCACTTGGGCGCGCCACGGGCTGTTGCTGCGTTCAATAATGCGCTCTTTCAGGAGCCTGTCTACCTCGGTCGCGATAAACCGCCTGTCCTCCCAGCTGTACCTCCTGCTTTTGGTCGCTATTGGCCGGCAGTTAGGGGTAAGGTTCGCGAATAGCGAAGGCGGCTTTACCTTCAGGGTAGCCAGACCGCACACTGTGAGGGGCGGCTGGGACCCACCGTACTTGAGCGTGATGCTTTGGTGGTTGCACTGGAAATCCAGGCCCAAGATCACGCTCGCACATAGGTTCTTCATGATTAATACTTTAAAATTATCGTATACAGTTCCGTTAACGCCCAATTGTACCGTGCAGTAACCCAGAATGGTCGATGTCTGGGTTTTATCAGCCATAGAGATGGTACCCTGAGCAGGGACCACCTTTAGGGAGAGTTGCTGTGCCAGTTCAGGGTGGATAAAACTCTCCGTGCTTCCACTGTCAATTAAACATTTAACCCGGCACCCGTTTATCTCGATGTCCACCATTGATTTGGATAGCGGGTGCGGCCTGGTCTGGTCCACTGTGACTGATGCCACTGTAGGGCCCTGATCGATACAAGATGGCGTCCACGCTGTCTGCTCATAAGATGGCGGACCCCACGAGGTCGGGCAAGATGGCGTCCAAGATGGCCGCTCCCACGGCGCACACGCGGCAGTGGCGGGTTTTCCGGCGGTTGGTTTTCCGGCGGGGTTCCCTCTGCACACCTTCCCGAAGTGCCCCTTCTTACCGCACTTAAAGCAGGTGGTGCCTTTCGCCGGGCACAGGTTTCTGGTGTGTTTTGGCTGCCCGCAGAAGTAGCAGTTGGGTCCCTGACGCGTCGCGGCTGTCGTAGGGCTTCTGGGGGGAGAGCGGGGCCCCGCCGGTGTCGGGCTGCCGGGCGGGGAAGATGCCTTCCAAGATGGCGGCGCCCTTGGTGCACACGTGGCGGCGTGGACGGCGCGGGCTGAAGAGTAGGCGTCCAAGTTTCTCTGGGCCACATCCAGGGATCGCGCGGTGTCCGCAGCCTGTTTCAGGTCCAACCCCGTTTTTTCCAGCAGTCTTTGCCGGATGTAAGTGGAGCTGAGGCCTGTGATAAAGGCATCGCGAACAAGCTCGTCAGTGTACACTGCGGCTTTTACATCTCGGCACTTGCAGTCTTTGCCAAGCATTTTCAGGGTGCTTAGGAACTCCTCCACCGATTCCCCAGGTCGCTGTGCGCGAGTAGCGAGCAGATGCCTAGCATACACCTCATTCGTAGGCTGCTGGTAATGCGCCTTTAAGATGTCGCAGGCGGCCAGGTACGTATCGGCGTCTTGGATGAGGGGGTAAACCCGGTGGCTTACCCAATTCCGCAGAATTCCGAGTCTCACCCTCGCAGCGTCCGTAGCGTCTTTGACGGCTGCGGAATTGTCCAGGAAGAATTCCATACACTCAAACCAGTTTCCGAAGCGTGCTGATGCGTCCGGAGCATGATGATCCAAATCCAAACGTTCGGGTTTCAGGAGTTGATCCATAGTGTTGAAAAATAAGTTAATAAAATTGATGTGCCTCAATAATTCCGAGACTCGATGTTAGCGAAACAAAACAAGGCTTTTATTAACTTAGAAAGTAATACGTAAGAGAGAGAGGTATCTTCCTTCTGGAGACTGAGGCCAGACTGAGCTAGCTTACAAAAGGGGCCAGGTATGGGCGGAGCCCTACACACACAGCACATTCCAGCACATTCCAATAAACAATACAATGAGGACTGGGGGAAGGGAAATGACACTGAAACCGACCACAGTCACAGGCAGTGATGAATGGAATATTTCATCACAATTGGTTCATCTAGCCTACCGACTCAAACCACCTATCAATTTCCTTAGTGTGATTGTGCAACTAACAGTCCCGTATCCCTCTCCTAATGAGATTCATTCAATTCATTCTTTCATGGAAATTACATTCAAGAAGCCTGGAATTTCTTCAATAACTTTTAGGATGGTACGTCAACATATCTCTGCTGCTGAAGTTATACAGAAAGTTAGCCTTTTGTATTGCTTCAGAACAACAACAACAACTTGCATTTATATAGCATCTTTAACGTAGTAAAACGTCTCAAGGTGCTGCACAGGAGCGTAATCAAACAACATTTGACATGGAGTCATATAAGGAGATAGTAGGACAGATGACCAAAAGTTTGATCAAAGAGGTAGGTTTTAAGGAGCACCTTAAGGGAGGAGAGATTTAGGGAGGGAATTCTAGAGCTTAGGGCCTAGGTAGCTGAAGGCATGGCCACCAATGGTGGAGTGATGAAAATCAGGAATGTGCAAGAGGCCAGAATTAGAGAAGCGCAGAGATCTCAGAGGGTTGTACGCAATGTTCCCTCTTATTTTTTTGTGTGCGCAGCCCCTTTAAGGTACACGTGTGAAACTTTACATTGAAAAAGCCGGTCCCGGGCTGCGCACCTTATAGGGAACGTTGGTTGTACAGTTGAAGGAGGTTACAGACATAAGGAGAGGAGAGGCTGTGGAAGGTTGCAAATTTTAAAATGGAGGCGTTGCCAGACTGGGAGCCAATGTAGGCCAGCGAGCACAGGGGTGATGGGTGAACAGGACGTTTTGCAAGTTAGGATAAGGGCAGCAGAGTTTTGGATGAGCTCAAGTTTACGGAGGGTGCAAGGTGTAAGCTGTATTTCAAATGTAATACAGCCATTGTTCTCATCGAGTTCTAGTTGGTGATACCCAGATTTCAGGTATAGCTTTGATAACACATAATCCATTTACATCTGCAATAATCGCATCCAAGTTGGAGTATCATGCTATTCATAATTAATTTGTTTGCTGCTCGCATATCAACACAAAGGCAAATATCATTAGGATTCTTGGTCTTGGGAACGATGCCTAGAGGCAAGACCCAGAGTAAAGGACCAGCTGCATCTTCAATTATCAACTATATTCCTCCAACTCCTTTAGTGTTGCCTCAATAGTTTTCAGTAGAGGAAAAATGTATCTTGCAATGACACTGAGCAACAGGAATAACAGACTTGGCAATATGTAGTTCGACCTGCATGGCAATACCATGGAATACTTTCGAGAATTCACTACAAATAGCATCCTCTGATGTTGGTATAATTATGCTACATACTGTGAAGGTAGACTAATGAGTTGTTTGTAGTTCAAGTAAAAAAACAGTTTTTCCCTTCATAACAAACATATCAGCGGACACTGCTTGCTTGCTAGACTCGATGTGCGCAAAAAATTATCAAGCACTAGAAGAGGTGTCTTTATACCATGTGCTGGAACTCTACTGGAGATTCAGAACCAGTAACAATAGATTAGTGACTGGATTCACCGATAATATGTTGTGGAAACCTAGAATCAATAATGATTTGAATTGGTACACCTTGAATACATACTCAGTTGTCAGCTCATTGATGAATTGATGGTGTGCTGAACTGATAACTGTGGATTACTCTGCATCAGTATCTCCAGAGCTGTATATAATAGGTTCTATTTCAGTAATTGCTGCACATTTTGCTGTTCTGGCTGGCTATATTGTTGTGCTTGGGCCACCAGGTTTGATTAAATATTTCTGTAGTGGTCCACAGTTGGATGACTGACAATGCTGAGAGAAGTGATTTCATTTCTCACACATACCACATTCTCTACCCTTTGCTAGACAATCACTAGTATGGAAGTAATTTCAAGTGCAGTAATAACACATCATGGGCTGATGGTAATTTACCTTGGGGTTTTCTGGTTTGTGCTTGACATTTACCTGGTTGATCAAAATTTGTTGCTTAGTTTCCACAACTACTGCACAACATTTGACTAGATCAAGCATTCTAGCCAGTTCTGAAAATTCATCTAAGATGTACTTTTTCTCCAGGGGTAGCACCACAAAATTTTAGACAGATATCATCTGTGTGTGTATTTCCTGACATGCATTAGTAAAGTAAAAAATGTTGCTGGTCAACATAAGTTTGTGCAGAAACTATCTACCAATTCATTCTTGTGCAGTTCAGCTTATGAAAAGATGATTGATTCATATTTTGTATTTGGCTTGGGAGTGAAATAAGCAAAGCTTTCTTAGCCTCATCATACTATGCACATTTCCAGTATGAGACAGCATGACAAATGTATCTTGTAAATATTTTCTCTTACGTTATAATTAAGATGGAGAATGAAGTTGTTGAATCAGAGACTAGGGTCCTGAATTTAAACAAAGGAAACTATGATGGTATGAGGCATGAGTTGGGTAGGATTGATTGGGGAATGTCACTCAAAGGGTTGACGGTGGATAGGCAATGGCAAACATTCAAAGACCGCATGGATGAACTACAGAATTTGTTCATCCCAGTTTGGCATAAAAATAAAACAAAAAAAGTGACTCAACCGTGGCTAACAAGGGAAATTAGGGATAGCATAAGATCCAAGGAGAGGACATATAAACTGGCCAGAAAAAGCAGTAAACCTGAGGATTGGGAGCAGCTTAGGATTCAACAAAGAAGGACAAAGGGATTAATTAAGAAGGGGAAAATAGAGTGTGAGAGTAAGCTTGAGGCTAACATAAAAACTGACTGTAAAAGCTTTTATAGATATATGAAGAGAAAAAGATTGGTGAAGTCAAGCGTAGGTCCCTTGCAGTCAGAATCAGGGGAATTTATAATGGGGAACAAAGAAATGGCAGACCAATTAAATACATATTTTGGTTCTGTCTTCACAAAGGAGGACACAAATGACCTCCCAGAGATGTCGGGGAACATAGGGTCTGATGAAAGGGAGGAACTGAAATAAATCAGTATTTGTAGGGAAATGGTGTTAAGGAAATTGATGGGATTGAAGGCCGATAAATCCCCAGGACCTGATAATCTACATCCTAGGGAACTTAAGGAAGTGGCCCTAGAAATAGTAAATGCATTGCTGATCATCTTCCAACATTCAATGGAATCTGGAACAGTACCCATGGATTGGAGGGTAGCTAATGTTACCCCACTATTCAAAAAAGGTGGTAGAGAGAAAACGGGGAATTACAGACCGGTAAGCCTGACATTGGTAGTGGGGAAAATGCTAGAGTCCATCATAAAAGATGTAATAGCAGAGCACTTGGAAAACAGTGACAGGATCGGACAAAGTCAACATGAATTTACAAAGGGTAAATCGTGCTTGACTAATCTACTGGAATTTTTTGAGGATGTAACTGGTAAAATAGATAAGGGAGAACCAGTGGATGTGGTGTATTTGGATTTTCAGAAGGCTTTCGATAAGGTCCCGCATAAGAGATTAGCATTTAAAGTTAAGGCACATGGGATTGGGGGCAAGGTACTGACTTGGATAGAGAACTGGTTGGCAGACAGAAAGCAAAGAGTTGGAATAAATGGGTCTTTTTCCGAGTGGCAGGCAGTGACTAGTGGGGTACCGCAGGGATCGGTCCTTGGACCCCAGCTATTCACAATATATATTAATGATCTAGACAAGGAAACTAGATGTAATATCTCCAAACTTGCAGACGACACAAAGCTGGGTGGGCGTGTGTGCTGTGAGGAGGATGCCGAGAAACTCCAGGATGATTTGGACAGGTTGGGTGATTGGGCAGAAGCATGGCAGATGCAATATAATGTGGATAAATGTGAGGTTATCCACTTTGGTAGCAAAAGCAGGAAGGCAGGTTATTATCTGAATGGCAATAGATTGGGAGAAGGGGAAGTGCAACGAGACCTGGGTGTCCTTGTGCACCAGTCGCTGAAGGTAAGCATCCAGGTGCAGCAGGCGGTTAAGAAGGCAAATGGTATGTTGGCCTTCGTAGCGAGAGGGTTTGAGTACAGGAACAAGGATGTCTTGCTGCAGTTGTACAGGGCCTTGGTGAGACCACATCTTGAGTATTGTGTGCAGTTTTGGTCGCCTTATCTGAGGAAGGATGTTCTTGCCATGGAAGGAGTTCAGCGAAGATTCACCAGGCTGATACCTGGGATGGCAGGAATGACGTATGAGGAGAGATTGGGTCGATTGGGCTTGTACTCGCTGGAGTTTAGAAGAATGAGAGGGGATCTCATTGAAACTTATCAAATTCTGACAGGACTGGACAGACTAGATGCAGGAAGAATGTTCCCGATGGTCGGGGAGTCCAGAACCAGGGGTCACAGTCTAAGGATAAAGGGGTAGGCCATTTAGGACAGAAATGAGGAGGAATTTCTTCACCCAGAGAGTGGTGAACCTGTGGAATTCTCCACCACAGAAGGCAGTAGAGGCCAATTCATTAAATATATTCAAGAAGGAGTTGGATATATTTCTCAAGGCTAAAGGGATCAAGGGATATGGGGAGAAAGCAGGGACCGGGTACTGAATTTGGATGATCAGCTGTGATCGCATTGAATGGCGGAGCAGGCTCGAAGGGCCGAATGGCCTACTCCTGCTCCTATCTTCTATGTTTCTATGTTAAAAAAGCCAATACTTTTGCATAGTATTAGTGCTATCATGCCACATTTAAACCATTTCACCCATTTCTCCCATCTTAAAGGGACTGAAGTCAAGTTGCAGTATAGGTTAAATGAGGGTATATGAGGCAATCTCATGGCCATATTATTAGTAGAACTATAGCCAGATATTGGTATGTGGGATAAACTGGATCTATGCTTATTGATTCCAAACAAGCCCCTACAGCTAAGTAAAGCCTGCATTCGATTTGTGGGTTAATTAATCATCTGAATTCTTCCTTAACTCCTCATAAATTATCCATGCACCTTTCATTAATGTTCTTGAACCATTTTTGTATTTGAAATGTCATGCTTGTCATTATAACACCATTAAATTATTGGTTGTTACAAGTTGTACCATTCAGCATGGTCTTTGTTCTAAAAAAAGCTCCTTGGTTTCTCTTCTAGTGTCTAGCTGAAAACATTACACATATCACCTTTCCATCTGGATGATCCTCTCCTAGATTTTGTCTAATTTGATGCTGTATGTGTCCCAGAGGACAAAATGTGAATTGGTGACACTAGCAGTAGTTACACTGAGCCTGCTGCCCAATGATCCACTTTCTCAAGCAGTTGTAAGCTGTGGGCTCTTCGGTGCAGTGTCAAACTGTGAAACAAACAAAGTTTCTCCAGAACGCCTGATGTATAAAAAACTATTGTAATATTTTTGTGCTTTATGCAATTGTCAATAAAAATTCTTGACTAAGGGCACAAAGCACCTTTAGTAATCTGAGAATCTTTGACAGTGAAGTGTCAGACTCATGACTTGGCAGACTTCTGCCATCAATACTGAATGCTAGAGAACTGGACTTTGACTTCTTGTAAAGTGAAAGTTAATATGTGGTGATTACTTCTTCAAGGAAGATGCACTCATTCGCTGGCAATTTTTTAACCTGTTCAACTGCCTGTCCTTATGCAAAACAGTATACCCCTAATTAAAATGGATCTGCAGCTTGATAAGAATTGCACATTTTCATTAAAGTGTTTTTTGGGCCATTTTTGAGTTCAGCGCTCTGGACACTTCTTACTCAAGGGCTATACAGTCAAAGGACTGATTGTGGTTGTCTTTTAAATGAATGAGATACCTGCAAACTGAACAGTTTCTGAAGCTTGATATTCCCTTTAAGAATAATCTTTAATCACACGCCCTTTTAGCTATTAATGATTTCCGGATAATGTAATTTTCACTTAAAACCAAATTTCAAAATGGTTGTTGATAATTTAAAATATAAAGCTAAGGTGTTGAATACTGAGTTAGACATGTGGGATAAGTCACATATGTCCCAGGACAGTACTTTCCCATAAAAAGAAACTTCTTTATAATGGTTACATTCGGGATTGACTTCAGAAGGCTTTTACATTCAGACAGTTTTCTAACCAGGTTTAAATCAGATTGATTAATATATTTTGGGGCTCATCTTAGGAAGCTCTTTCTGGAAAGTAGGTGGCCAATTTTCATCCTAATTTTTCAACCGAAATGGGGCAATAGAGCAAGAAAAATATCAGTGCACTAATTACTGTCCTGTTAACAGTGCTGATCCACCCACTGTCATTTCTAACCAGTTCTGGAAATGGGTGAGAGAGTGCCCACTTGTTTCAGGCAGGTGCCTCATTAAGGTATGCAAATCTGGGTTTTATGATGCAATTTTCAGATACCAATGTGCGTGCTCAGTGCATCTTGTACTCATTGGTACTTGGTGTAGAATGATCCAAAAACACAAAAAGTAAAAACGCAGATGTCATGCAGAGTTTTGTGGGGCCAGGAGGAGAATGAATCTTCAACATTAACTATCCATATACCCCTGGGGACATGTGCTTACCACCCAGTTTGTGCCTAAAAATGATGCGTATAATAGAAGCGTGATTTAACGTTATGGTCCCATCTGTTTCTTGACAGACCTCTATCCTGGTAGCCAGAGCTCTCACTGGAAGCAGGCGGGAGCTTCATGAACACGTGTGAATTGGGGTCAGATGATGGACTTATAACCCCCAATTACATTTTTATCTTTGCTCACAATATTAACACCAGTTCCTGCTTCTGACCAACAAAAAAATCATGAGACGGCCATTTAAAACAAACAATAAAGGTGCTCTAATCATGAAAAGCCAAAATCAGGTTTAGCACACATTTTTATTGTAGGCATATGTGGGTTTTGAGCCTTAAAGGCTTCCATATTGAATCTCCTTGCTGTGGTAGGTGCTGCAAAAATATTGCCCGCTGCTCAAAACTGCTGCTTTCTTTCACTCTGAATGCTTCCGTCCTTCCTCTTTCAGGGGCTACTGCAGGCCCTTCAAAATCAGCTGCCCTGCTGGATTTTCCAGCTCCTCATCAGGAAACTGCTTGGAGTACATTTCATGCTGGCAGCTCACTAAATTAATGTAAATAAGGCTAAACCATAAAAATGGCTCAGGCCCCATGCTACTTGATCCCCTGTGTTTATTGTAATTTTATTCTACACTGATTTGTAGTTTTATCACTTTTAGGTGAAATTATAATATTCATATCCAAAATATCAGGGGGGAAAAATTCAGTTGGATTGCGCCTCCCGTTAGCACCTTAAGAGGGCGTAAATAGGGCGCAAAGCAACTAGCGCCCGGGTGAGGCGATAGCTGCGCCTCTCGCGGAATTGGCCGGACATTTTGTGGCGGTGCTAAACAATACGGCCGATCTCCTGCGCACGCAGATCTTGACGTCATTTGAGTGTGCAACGCCATTGGGGCGCCCCGGAATGGAAATTGAGTGGCGCCCCCATCCTTTCCGCCTGGCGCTACCAACGACAGGTAAACTGGAACGCTACCCAGTCGCTGTGGGGCTGGAGGGGCGCAATTTAAAGGGGATCTCTTCCTGGCTTTTTCTGTGGTAGACATTTTTGCACGACTCATTCTGAGAGAGAGAGAGAGAGATTTTGAGAGAGAGAGAGAAAGAGAGAAAGAGAAAGGGAGACTTCTGCATTGAGTCAACGCTGTCTGAAATAGTTTTGGCTTCTGACCATAACTTTGCAGGTACTTTGGTTTTTGACCTTCATTACTTTGATTGCCAAGATACTATGGGGGCTGGGTCCTGCGCCATCAGATTCGGAGGGCACAGAGATGCAGAGAGAGAATGGCAATCATGGCCAGACGGAGGAGGGCCAACAGGCCTCTGTACAGGAGATCTTACCCTCCCAGGGTATTTCACCAACAATTCTCCTACATTAATATATCTGAGGAGAAGTGTTTGCAAAGGCTGCGCTTCAGCAAGGAGGTGGTCACTGAGCTCTGCCACCTGCTGCAGCCAGATCTGCAGCCTCAACTGAGGAGCAGGACGTCTCTGTCGGTGGCAGTGAAGATAACAGTGGCTCTGAACCTTTATGCCACCGGCTCATTTCAATCAGCTACTGGGGACATCGCCAATATCTCCCAGTTCACGGTGCATTGCTGCATCCGTCAGGTCACAAATGCCCTCTATAAAAGGAGACGAGAGTACATCTCTTTCCCCATGACCCCGGACAAGCAGCAAGAACGCGCAATGGGCTTTGCTAGGATAGCGGGCTTCTCCATGGTGCAGGGCGCCATTGACTGCACGCATGTGGCTTTGCGTGCTCCACATGAGAATGCCGAGGATTTCTGCAACCGAAAGGGCTTCCATTCCTTAAACGTTCAGATGGTCTGTGACCAGAGGCAGCTGATACTCGCTGTCAATGCCCACTATCCTGGCAGCAGCCACGATGCATTAATCGTGCACCAGGCTACTGTGGCAGAACTTTTCCAGGCACCGCATCACCCAGGTGGTTGGCTTCTCGGGTATCCACTGGGCACCTGGTTGATGACACCGCTCCGTACGCCCAACACCCCTGCTGAGCTGCGGTACAACGAGAGCCATCAAGCTACCAGGAACATCGTTGAGCAAACAATCGGCGTGCTCAAGCAACGGTTCCGCTGTCTGGACCATTCTGGAGGAGCCCTGCAATACTCACCTGAGCGAGTCTCCCACTTCGTTGTTGCGTGCTGCATGCTGCATAACCTGGCAATCCTCAGGACTCAGCCAATGCCACCAGGCCTTGCAGCACCACCAGAGGAGGAGGAGGAAGAGGAGGAGGAGGATGAGGAGGATGATGATCAGCAGCACCAAGGCGGGAGGGAGGCACACAATGGCAAAATTGGAAGGGCCGTCCGTCAATGGCTGATAGCAAGCCACTTCTAGGCCCCTGCTGAGGAAATGACTTCTGCCATAGAGAACAACATGAATGAAACCAACCCGCAGCCCCTAAGCAGGCCAAGGCAACAATGATTGCAAAGACCAAACATGTACATTTTGAAGACAAAAACTTTTTTATTTTACAAACTCTGTGTGTGTCATTTTCGCATGACAAACTAATAGAAAGAAACACAAAAAAAACAGTCATTCACATAACTGGCTCTCACAACCTGGAGATAATGTCAAAAACACTAAAAAAAAATTTGACCACGAGCCTCGGCCTTTAATAAAAAAATGAACAACATTTTGTCACACCTACTTTTTGCCCTTCGAAAGTGATCTCCTTCCCTTGCGCACTTCCCCCCTTCCCACCCTGCTGCTCCTCCGTAATGGGACCCCAATGGCTGGAGCAAGGCTGGCGGAAGGCTGCTGATTGTCACAACCTGAGACTGCAGATGCCCTTGAAGGACGGCCTTGACCAGCTCTGGGCCTGGAGGGCCCAGCTGCAGACTGCACCAACTCTGCATGGGCGGCAGCTGTCTGTCCTACAGGCGGTGGCAAGTGCAGTGGAGAAGTGACAGTGGTGGCAGCAGGAATGCTGTCATCTTGAGAGAGGACAGCAACTCCCTGCTCGACCGACACACTGGCACTCCCACGGGGCAGCACTTCAGCATCCGGAGCAATCTGCTGGAGCACAGATTGCTGGCCTGCTGCCCTGGGGAAATGTGTCTGAACCAGCGAGGATGGCAGCAGTCAGTGCTCGCGTGGCCTCAATCTGAGTCTGCATGAGAACAGTCAGAGATGGGTTCATGGCAGCCAGTGACTGAATTGCAGCACTAAGCATTTGCGTGGCATCCGCCTGTGCTACTGCGAAGTGCTCCACACTCCTTGCCAGTGATTCAATGCATTCGGGCACCCTTTCCACTGCACCCATGAGCTCAGTGTGCCTGTGCACCGCCTGGGTGTTCATTTCAGCGATGAGCCGCTCCTCCTCTGCATCCAGTGCAGCAGGACTCGCTGGCATACTCTCCCTCCGGGGAGAAGGCCCCCGACCTTCCCTACCCCCATCGCGTTGCTGCAGCCCGCTGGGTCCTGGAGCTTCACCCTTATCAGACCCTTCCCCCCTGCTCCCCTCCAGGGAAGGCGTGTTCCCAGTGTGGGCATGGGCTTCCTCGGGAGAGGGTGGTGCTGATGCTCCGGCTTCCTCTTCCTCCTCGCCTGCAGTTTCACTCCCACTGGCAGCTTGAGGGCCTGTCTCCTCAACTGGTGAATCACCATCTAAAAGCAGGGAGGTACAAGAGTGGCTTTAGCGTGAGGACAGGGTGGCAGCAAGGGAGGAATGAGTGCAGCAGTTTAGTAAGTTGGATTGAAAGTTTCAAAGGCTGGTGTTGTGAGGAACAAGTGGAAGGAGAGAGGACAAAAAGGTGATGACCTTACCATTGCTGTCCAGAACTGGGTCGGTATCTCCAGTGGCGACGGGACCGATCACCCGGCTTGCCAGAATCCTCTGGACGCGCACCTCAAGATCGCTGAGGAGTTGCAGCTGAGGCCGCCCTCCACCCGTCCATTGCTGCTGTCTCCTATTATGAGATAGCTTGGCCTGCAAGAAAAAGGACGGCGTCTGAGTAAATATACAGCCATGGTCTTGCCTGATGTGCCTCCCATAGTTGAATAGCCCTTACTATATGCAGCCATGGTCTTGCCTGATGTGCATCCCATAGTTGAATAGCCCTTACTGCATGCAGCCATGGTCTTGCCTGATGTGCATCCCATTGTTGAATAGCCCTTACTGTATGCAAAGTGTGGAATGTGCATGTGTGTTTGATGAAAGGGCCATAGGTCTTGGTTGAGTGTTGGGCATTGGGGCCTTTAAGACCCTCTGGCCATAGAGTGAGGTTGAGATGGAGGGATGGCGAGGTTTTGAAAAGAAGCCACTCACCCTGACGACCCGAATGAGGTCATTGAACATTTTTCTACATTGGATATGGGTCCTGGGCACCATGCTCCTTGAGGAGACGCTCTGAGCCACCTCCCTCCACACTCTTCTGTACTCCGCGGCAAAGGCCTCCTGCCACTCTTTGGGTACAGTATAGATCTTCTGCGCTCCACCGCGCCAACCAGAGCCTCCAAGGCCCGCTCGCTGAAGCGATGTGCTCACTCCCTGGCCCTCTCCATAGTCCTTGCCTGCAATATTTAGCCACAGGTCTGTCCAGGCCGAGATTCAAGGCTCCAATGAGCAGGGTGTGGCTGGAGAGCAAGATCGACCCTCCCCTTTAAGAACTGACCGGCGCCAGTGTGTCTGTGTTCAATCGGTAACTCACAGCACCTGCACTACGCCCGCGCTCTGAGGTAGCACCTCACTCCTCGGCCTTAGCACCTTAAGAGAGGTGTGTTGCGCCTGATTTAACGCTCCTATCACCTCCAGGGGCAGTAAAAACCAAGTTTGCCGTCGGAGGCGATAATTAGCACCAGGCGCTAAATTTTGCGCACGGCCGATAACGGCGCCCCAAATAGGGCGATACTGAATTTCTCCCCCCAGATGTTTTAAATTGATCAATTTTGGATGCCTGTGCAGAATTAGTATGATGCAGTAGACATTGCTTTGAAAGCTGTCAGCTATAGAAACTCAGCACAAGACTCCTGAAGGCCCAGAAAAATAATACTTTTTTGCTCTCTCTTTACTCTTACAATAAATTTGTTCTTTCCCTGAAATGCAGAATACTGAGTTGTCTATGGTTTATTTTATGGGATTAGGATATCATTCAGAAATTATACTCAAATTACTAACATTCTAAAAATTTCCAATAATACAGTCTGAAAACTTTCAACAGGATTATCTCATAACATCCTTTTTTTTAATCCTGTGTTTGTTATTTGCTTATGTGTTCATTCAGTTTACACAAGGTGGGGTCAATTTTGGTGTGGTGCACAGATCCGATGGCCAGTGAGTCGGGCATCTGCTCTGCCTGCCCCATGATATCATCGGGAGCCCTGATCCATTTTTGTGGTCAGACTTCATTTAAGTTAGGAGGTAAATTAAAAAATAGGACCTCAAAGGTAGTAATCTCAGGATTGCTACCAGTGCAACGTGCTAGTCAGAGTAGAAATAGAAGGATATTTCAGATGAATATGTGGCTAGAGGAATAGTGCAAGGGGGAGGGATTCAAATTCCTGGGACATTGGAACCGGTTCTGGGGGAGGTGGGACCAGTACAAACTGGACGGTTTGCACCTGGGTGGGATGGGGACCGATGTCCTAGGAGGAGTGTTTGCTAGTGCTGTTGGGGAGGGTTTAAACTAAAATGGCAGGGGGTTGGGAACCTGTGCAGGGAGACAGAGGAAAAGGAAGCAAGGATAGAAGCAAAAGACAGGAAGGAGAAAAGCAAACGTGGCAGTCAGAGAAATCAAGGGTGGAAATCAAACATGGCCATAGTAAATAATAATTCTAAATGGTCTAAGAGTGTTAAAAAACAAGCTTGAAGGCTTTGTGTCTTAATGCGAGGAGCATTCATAATAAGGTGGATGAATTAGCTGCGCAAATAGATGTAAACGGATATGATATAATTGGGATTATGGAGACATGGCTCCAGGGTGACCAAGGCTGGGAATTCAACATCCAGGGGTATTCAGTATTCAGGAAAGACAGGCAAAAAGGAAAAGGAGGTGGGGTAGCAAAGTTGGTTAAAGAGATTAGCACAATAGTAAGGAAGGATATTAGCTCTGATGATGTGGAATCTGTATGGATAGAGCTGAGAAATACCAAGGGGCAGAAAACATTAGTGGGAGTTGTATACAAACCCCCAAACAGTAATGCTGAGGTTGGGGATGGCATTAAAAGGGAAATTAGAGATGCGTGCAATAAGGGCACAGCAGTTATCATGGGTGGCTTTAATCTACATATAGATTGGGCTAACCAAATTAGCAACAATACTGTGGAGGAAGAATTCCTAGAGTGTATATGGGATGGTTTCCTGGATCAATATGTTGAGGAACCAACTAGAGATCAGGCCATCTTAGACTGGGTATTATGTAATGAGAAAGAATTAATTAGCAACCTTGTTGTGCGAGGCCCCTTGGGGAGGAGCGATTATATGATCGAATTCTTCATTAAGATGGAGAGTGAAGTATTTGACTCAGAGACTAGGGTCCTGAATTTAAATAAAGGAAACTATGATGGTATTAAGCGCGAGTTGGCTAGGATGGATTGGGGAACGTTACTTAAAGGGTTGACGGTGGATAGGCAATGGCAAACATTTAAAGATCGCATGGATGAACTACAGAATTTGTTCATCCCAGTTTGGCATAACAATAAAGCAAAAAAGATGACTCAACCATGGCTAACAAGGGAAATTAGGGATAGCATAAGATCCAAGGAGAGGACATATCAATTGGCCAGAAAAAGCAGCAAAGCTGAGGATTGGGAGCAGTTTAGGATTCAGCAAAGGAGGACAAAGGGATTAATTAAGAGGGGGAAAATAGAGTATGAGAGTAAGCTTGCAGGAAACATAAAAACTGACTGTAAAAGCTTCTATAGATATGTGAAGAGAAAAAGATTGGTGAAGTCAAGTGTAGGTCCCTTGCAGTCAGAATCAGGGGAATTTATAATGGGGAACAAAGAAATGGCTGACCAATTAAATACATACTTTGGTTCTGGCTTCACAAAGGAGGACACAAATAACCTCCCAGAGATGTCAGGGAACATAGGGTCTAATGAGAGGGAGGAACTAAATGAAATCAGTATTTGTAGGGAAATGGTGTTAGGGAAATTGACAGGATTGAAGGCCGATAAATCCCCAGGGCCTGATAGTCTACATCCTAGGGTACTTAAGGAATTGGCCCTAGAAATAGTAGATGCATTGCTGGTCATCTTCCAAAATTCTATCGGCTCTGGAACAGTTCCCATGGATTGGAGGGTAGCTAATGTAACCCCACTATTTAAAAAAGGTGGTAGAGAAAAAACGAGGAATTATGGACCGGTAAGCCTGACATCGGTAGTGGGGAAAATGCTAGATTTCATTATAAAAGATGTAATAGCAGAGCACTTGAAAAACAGTGACAGGATCGGACAAAGTCAACATGGATTTACAAAAGGTAAATCGTGCTTGACTAATCTACTGGAATTTTTTGAGGATGTAACTGGTAGAATAGATAAGGGAGAACCAGTGGGTGTGGTGTATTTGGACTTTCAGAAAGCTTTTGATAAGGTATTGACTTGGATAGAGAACTGGTTGGCAGACAGGAAGCAAACAGTTGGAATAAATGTGTCTTTTTCCGAGTGGCAGGCAGTGACTAGTGGGGTACCGCAGGGATCGGTGCTAGGACCCCAGTTATTCACAATATATATTAATGATCTAGACGAGGGAACTAGATGTAGTGGGCCAGAACTTCAGGTCCCCACGGGTGAGTATGCGCTGGGTACTCACGCGTAGGCCCAACGAAAGTGCCGGTTTCGTGCATGCACTGCGCATGCGTGGGAAGCTGGAACTTCCGTTCCCTTAAAGGAAGGGGTTCACAGGTCGAACGTGTGCGCCGGAGAGGCCTATGGGTCTGCAAGTGCAGTTGGAAAAGATGGTTCAGGAATCAGCTCACTAAAGGGAAAGTGCGTGTCCTAGCCGAGGAGGACAGGATAGAGATTTGAGGAGTCAAGGCTTAAAAAGGGTGCTTTCTGTGCACAACCTGTGCAGGTGCCTGAAAATCAGCTGGGCTAGACTGCTCTGGCAACTGCCGAGTTGCTACAATCTGCAGGGCCCGGTCTCCTAGAGATCGCTGACAACCATCATCTCAAGAGCGCTTAACTGAACCTTGTAGCTCCTGTGATACAGCCACTGGGAGAGCATTTAGTATGTGCAGCAGACTAGGTAAGAGAGCACTTAGGACTGGCACTAGGGACTCATACCAGGCTGATAATTATTATTAGGAAATGTTATCAGCCATGACAGATGTATTTATGAAATCATTGTGTAAACTCGCGTCAGCTGTGGCTCAGTTGGTAGCACTCTTGCCTCTTAGTCAGAAGGTTGTGAGCTCAAGTCCCACTCCAGACACGTGAGCCCAAAAATCTAGGCTGACACTCCAGTGCAGTACTGAGGGAATGTTGCACTGTTGGAGGTGCCGTCTTTCAGATGAGACGTTAAACTGAGGCCCCGTCTGCCCTCTCAAGTGGACGTAAAAGATCCCATAACTCTATTTTGAAGAAGAGCAGGGGAGTTATCCCGGTGTCCTGGCCAATATTTATCCTTCAATCAACATCACTAAAACAGATTATCTGGTCACGATCACATTGCTGTTTGTGGGAGCTTGCTGTGCGCAAATTGGCTGCTGCATTTCCTACATTACAACAGTGACTACACTTCAAAAAAGTACTTTGGGACGTCCGGTGGTCATGAAAGGTGCTATATAAATGCAACTCTTTCTTTCTTTTCAGAGTGTTCCTGTGGTAGCTGGTGACCCTGTAAAGTTAGTTGACATCAACAACAATGTTGATCTTTGGGCGGATGCAGTTTATTTGAGGGTAGAAAAACTGGGAGAGATGTTGGACATGACTATTAATGCAGGAGACCACGGATTGTTCAGCTGAAGCTCTCTTCAAAGAGCTGCTCCCACAGAGCTCTTCTACTGTCACGCCATCCTCTATGTCATCAGTGTCCTCTCCCTGTTGGAAGGCCCTTGTCCAATGGTGGCTCCATGTGTTGCCCCTATTGTAGAGAACATTATGCAGCATACAGCAAACCACAATCATATTCTTTGTAGGCTGTCCTGCAGGACACCACCAGACCTGTCCAGCAGCAGAATCATTGCCTGAGGATTGTTTGATGAAACTCTAGTGGAGCCATGAATCTGATTGTAAATGAGTTTGAACGCCAAGCGTTGGTTCCTGAGTGTGCAGGGGATAGTCCTTGTCCCAGGCAGCCAGCCTCTTACTGGGGGAAATGGAGCATTGGTGCAATATAAAAGTGTTATGACAGCTGCCAGGAAAGCAGAACAATTCATCACGACACTGAGGTCATTTAAGGAAGCCCTGAACATGGGAGAAGCC
Organism: Somniosus microcephalus; assembly: GCF_052327205.1. Taxonomy (NCBI): domain Eukaryota; kingdom Metazoa; phylum Chordata; class Chondrichthyes; order Squaliformes; family Somniosidae; genus Somniosus; species Somniosus microcephalus. The sequence continues at coordinate 308,796,314 of NC_140989.1, forward strand.
TACAATCTGAGCAAACCGCGGAGCCCCATCCTGCTGCTTCCAGATGTCCATGGGGAAAGTAATGAACGTGTTTGCTCTAACAAACATGGCATCAGTCACCTGCTTAATACCAGTATGAACTGCAGACTGACTGATGTTACTGATATCCCTTGTGGCAGCCTGGCAGCAGCCTGAGGCAAAGAAGTTGAGGGCTGCAGTGACATGAACTGTAACAGGTAATATTGTGCTAGCTCCGGTAGTTGGCTGTAGGTCTTTTTGCAGGAGGTGAAGCAAGTGCGTGACAGCCTCCCTAGAGAAGTGTAGCCTCCTTATGCACTGCTCCTCAGACAAATGCAGAAATGTTATTCTGAGCTGATACACTCTATTGGAACTGCCAAAAGAACCCCCATAATGAAAAAGTGCTTTGCCAGAAGCCCCTTAACTGAGCATTCTACAGGCACTACCATCACTTTGAAATGATCTAAGTAGCCAAAAAATTACAATCTAATATGAGCAAAAGTCTCCCAAAAAATTTCAGCTTGTTACCTGAAAACAATTGAGGATCCCTTTAAACACCACTGACACTGGCTGCCTCCTGTCATACTGCCCATGCGAGGGGCAATAAACGCCAGCCATGCCAGCGAAACACACATCTAGAGAATTAATTTTTTATAAACAGTTTGTGGTTGGGTCACGGAACTGGCAATAGCAATGTGCCAGAGACCAAAATGGCAAAAAGGGTCCTAACTGCATCATAGGACTCAAATTTAAATCTATTTTTTAGGCTTCCACCTGTTTCCGGCAGGAGCGCAGGCCACCTAAATCAAGGCCTACTCAAAAATCGCAATGGACGGGAGTTTTTTTTTCAATTTTCGTATCACTGCCACCAAGTTAATGCCAAAAAATTGTGGCGGCCATGAGATGAAAATAGCCCCTGATGTTTCGAGAGAAGCGCCTTTTTGTAATTCGTTCATGGAATGTGGGTATCACTGGCAAGGCCAGCATTTATTGCTCATCCCAAATTGCCCTCGAGAAGGTGGTGCCTTCTTGAACCGCTGCAGTCTGTGTGCTGAAGGCACTCCCACAGTGCTGTTAGGGAGAGTTCCAGGATTTTGACCCAGCGACGATGAAAGAATGGCAATATATTTCAAAGTCAGGATGCACCTGCTGTCCTTGTCCTTCTAGGTGGTAGAGGTCGCGGGTTTGGGAGGTGCTGTCGAAGATGCCTTGGCGAGTTGTTGCAACGCACCTTGTAGATGGTAAACACTGCAGCCATGGTGCGCCGGTGGTGGGGGAGTGAATGTTTAATGTGGTGGATGTGATGCCAATCAAGTGGGCTGCTTTGTCCTGGATGGTGTCGAGCTTCTTGAGTGTTGTTGGAGCTGCACTCATCCATGCAAGTGGAGAGTATTCCATCACTCTCCTGACTTGAGCCTTGTAGATGGTGGAAAGGCTTTGGGGAGTCAGGAGGTGAGACACTCGCCACAGAATATTCAGCCTCTGACCTGATTTATAGCCACAATATTTGTGTGACTGGTCCAGTTAAGTTTCTGGTCAATGGTGACCACCCAGGATGTTGATTGTGAATGATTCAGCGTTGGTAATCCTATTGAATATCAAGGGGCGGTGGTTAGACTCTCTTTTGTTGGAGATATTCATTGCCTGGCATTTATGTGGCACGAATGTTATTTGTCACTTGCCAAGCTTGAATGTTCTCCAGGTCTTGCTGCATGCAGGCACGGACTGCTTCATTATCTGAGGAGTTGCGAATGGAACTGAAAACTGTGCAATCATCAGCGAACATCTCCACTTCTGACCCTACGATGGATGGAAGGTCATTGATGAAGCAGCCAAAGATGGTTGGGCCTAGGACACTGCCCTGAGGAACTCCTGCAGCAATGTACTGGAGCTGAGATGATTGTCCTCCAACAACCACAACCATCTTTCTTTGTGCTAGGTATGACTCCAGCCGGTGTAGAGTTTTCCCCCCAATTCCCGTTGCTTCAATTTTACAAGGGCTCCTTGATGCCACGCTCGGTCAAATGCTGCCTTGATGTCAAGGGCAGTCAATCTCACCTCACCTCTGGAATTCAGCTCCTTTGTCCCTAGAATCATAGAAATTTACGGCTGCTGCTGATGGCCACAGCGCCTCATGGATGCACAGTTTTGAGCTGCTAGATCTATTCTGAATCTATCCCATTTAGCATGGTGGTAGTGCCACACAACACGATGGAGGGTGTCCTCAGTGTGAGGACAGGTTCTCTCACCACCTGCCGCAGGCCCAGTCTGGCAGCTATGTCCTCAGGGCTCAGCCAACTCGGTCAGGGGTGGTGCTACCGAGCCACTCTTGGTGATGGACAGTGAAGTCCCCCACCCAGAGTATGTTCTGTGCCCTTGCTCCCCTCAGTGCTTCTTCCAAGTGGTGTTCAACATGGAGGAGTACTAATTCATCAGCTGAGGGAGGGTGGTAGGTGGTAATCAGCAGGTGGTTTCTTTGCCTATGTTTGATCCGATGCCATGAGACTTTATGGGGTCCAGAGTCAATGTTCAGGATTCCTGGGAATCCATCCTGTTTTATTCTTAGTATACATCTTTGTAGCGGTTTGGTACAACTGGGTTGCTTTCTAGGCCTTTTCAGAGGGCAGTTAAAAGTCAACCACATTGTGGGTCTTGAGTCACATATAGGCCAGATCAGGTAAGGATAGCAGATTTCCTTCCCTAAAGGATGTTTTCCTAGAACAGTATGTAATGGAACCAACCAGGGAGCAGGCTATCTTGGATCTGGTACTATGTAATGAGGCAGAATGAATAAATGATCTCATAGTAAAGGATCCTCTAGGAAAGAGTGATCATAGCATGGTTAAATTTCAAATTCAGTTGGAGGGTGAGAAACTTGTATCCCAAATCAGTGTCCTGATCTTAAACAAAGGCAATTATAATGGCATGAGGACAGAACTGGCTAAAGTGGACTGGAAAAACAAATTAAAGGGTAAGAAAGTTGAAATGCAGTGGCGGACATTTAAGGAGATATTTCATAACTCTCAACAAAAATATATTCCAGTGAGAAAGAAAGATTTTAAGAGAAGGGAGCACCATCTGTGGCTAACTAAGGAAGTAAAGGATGGTGTCAAATTGAAAACGAAGGCATACAATGTTGCCAAGATTGGTGGGAGACCAGAGGATTGGGAATTTTTTAAAAACCAGCAAAGGATGACTAAAAAAATAATAAAGAGAGAGAAGATGAATTATGAGAGTAAGCTGGCAAGAAACATTAAAACAGATAGTAAGAGCTTCTACAGGTATATAAAAAGGAAGAGGGTAACTAAAGTAAATGTTGGTCGGTCCCTTAGAGGATGAGACTGGGGAAATGGCAGAGGCCCAGAAATTCAGTTTTGCCAGTTTTGGGGCGCTAACGTTAGCGCCCGCCCGACTTTAGCGCCCGCCCCAAAGTTGCGCCCCCTTCGCCGAAATTCAGTTGCTTCGCCCTAAGAGGTTGCTGGAGCGCTAAAAGAGGCGTTACACGACTATCTTTAGGCGCTAAGCCGGCGGTGCAGAGGGATAGCGCCGAGGCGGGGCGCAGCGCGGGTGCGGTCATTTTTTGATTGACAGCAGACCCCGTGGCGCCGGCCAGCTCTTAAAGGGGGAAGGGACGATTTGGTCTGCTGCCACGCCCTGCACACTGCAGCTTTCAAACTAGGCCTCAACACTGCTGCTGAGCCCAAGGAGCCATGGCAACGCATGAGAAGGCCCGTGAGCGTGCCCTGCGCTTCTCAGAGCGTGATCTGGATATCATGCTGACAGCATTGGAGAAGAGGCGCAGGATCTTGTTCCCAGACAATGGCAGGAATCCCACCCACCGCGTCTACACCAAAGCCTGGAGGGAGATCGCCACCAGGGTGTCGTCCTACGTCGATGCCCCCAGGGACAAGGTGCAATGTCGGAAGAAATACAATGACCTGACCAGGATTGTCAGGGTGAGTACCCTTTCCACTCTCCTCCTCATTCTTGAATGTACACCTGACATGATGGGCAAAGGGACCTGAAAGGCCTAATGGGCAGCCCTCAGCCAGCAGCTTTGGGACAGTCATGAGCATCAATTGCACATTCTGCACTTTACACACTGGCCAAGCTATTCCACCATGAGAGGCAGGGCACACTAGATCAGGGCTACACTCTGGCCAAGCTATTCCACCATGAGAGGCAGTGCACACTAGATCAGGGCTACACTCTGGCCAAGCTATTCCACCATGGGAGGCAGTGCACACTACGTCACAGCTACACACCGTACTTAGAGCCCGTCCTTTCTCTTGCAGGCTAAACTTGCGAATAATCGCAAGCGCCGCGACATCACCGGGGGAGGCCGCACCAAGTTCCAGAAGCTCACTCCCCTGGAGGAGCGCGTGAGTGGCCTCATGGGAGGCCGCGTGATTGTGCCCAGAGCGTGCGGAGAAGCCGACCCTCCGCTGCCCGGCAATGGTAAGGACCTCGCCTTTTGGCCCTCTCTCGTCGCACTTGCGCATCCGAGCTACCTCCTTTGCCACTGTGCCACCAATGTGCTGAATGCCACCAGTCATGACTCCCTCGCTGATGCCCTCTCCTCACTCTGAAGCTACTCTTGTGCCTTCCTGCTTTCAGCTGGTGACGAAGAGCTCCCTGAAGCTGCCAGTGACAGCCCCTCCGAACAGGAGGAGGAGGAGGAGGAGGAGGAGGAGGAGGAGGAAGAGCAACCCGGACCATCAGGGGAGGACTCAGGTCCCGCAGCAGAGGGCGAAGTGTTGGACACGTCTTCCCTGGACGAGAGCCTGGAGCAACTTTCGGAGGGGAGTGCAGCTGCTGGGACCAGTGGCGTCCAGCCACCCAGGAGGGCTGCGGGTGGGCCGCGGCCTTCCTCCCAGAGGGGGGAAGGATCGGAGGGGAGTGCAGTTGCTGCGGACATTCGGCGCCAGCAATGTGCCAAGGGTCGCCTAGCTCGGACCCCTGCTCCCCAGCGGGAGAGTCCCGCCTCCAGTCCGGCCACCTTCACCTCGGAGGAGGTGCGCCAGCTGGACCAAATGGCCGAGGATTCGGACCGCCGCCACACAGAGCTCATGCAGGTGGTGGGATGGATGCCTGAGGCCATCGAGTCGCTGGCGACCAGTGTGCGGGAGTTTGGGGCATCAAATGCCGAGAGTGGCCAGATGATGATGGAGGTAGTGGAACGGATGCCTCCGGCGATGGAGTCGCTGGCTGATGCCGTCAAGTCAGTGGCGGATGTGATGCGGGTGCAGACCAGGGCAACAGGGGCACTCACTGCTGCCACACGCGCTGCCTCAGCCAGGCATCGCCAGGACACCCGCCGCGCTGCAGCAGCACAGCGATCCGCCCTTCGGCTGATTGGTGCGGATCGTGCAGTGCGTGCCCGGGCGAGTGCCAGCGTGCGACATCACCAGCCAGCGCCCCCAATACGCCAGCTTGCCCACATTGCACCATCCGTCGCCGCCACTCCCCCAATGGAGCGTCAACGGCAAGCGGCTGGAGCTGATGGTGGGCATGCACATGTGCGCCAATCAACAGCCGGCCCCTCGAGGCCCAAAGCCCATGTAGGCTGCCCCCCAAGGCCATCTGGCGGAAGGACATCTGACCCTCAGGCGCCTTCCCCCAGCCTCGCAGCAGCCACTGGGCAGAGCTTGCGGAGGAGCAGCAGGCCGGGCAGGGGCGCCAAAAGGCAGGACAAGGTCTCGCCCTCGCGGGCCACTAAGTAGAGGGTGTGGCCAGCTTTCATTTTATATGGCGGTGGACATCTTTATTTTGCCCATGGTTGTTTTGTTTATGGGTATGTTTTTTGCGTTAAGGCCGAGGTTGAGGCCTGGTTTGTTCAAATGTGGAGTTACTCCTCCCCAGGTTGTGGGAGTGAGTCGTTTGTTGCACTTTTTGTGGGGGCCGTTGATTGTTTTGGGGATTCATGTGGGAAGGGGTTTCATTTTTGTCAAATATAAATTTATCTTTATTCAGACAGTGTCCATGGTTGTTCTTGTTAGTCTTTGTTGCCTTCGCCGGCTGAGGGCTTGCGGAGCGGCTGCATTCATCTTGCTTCATGGCCACAAGGCATTCCCTGACAGGGGGCTTAGAAGTTACGTTCAATAAGCTGGCGACGGACGGCCCTTGGACCTTGTCGCTCCCTCCTGGGAACGTACTCCTCCTCCTCCTCCTCCTGCTCCTCCTCCTGAGGTGGTGGTCCAACGTCAGGTGGCAGTGCCTGAATCCTGCGGAGAGCCAGGTTGTGTAGCATGCAGCAAACTACGACAAATTGGGAGACCCGGTGCGGCGAATACTGCAGAGATCCGCCGGAACGATCAAGGCAGCGGAACCGCTGCTTGAGGACCCCAATAGTTTGCTCGATGATGTTTCTGCTCCTTTGATGGCTCTTGTTGTATGCCTCTTCAGCAGCGGTCCTGGGCGCGCGGAGCGGGGTCATGAGCCAGGTACACAAAGGATAGCCTTTGTCCCCGAGTAGCCATCCTCTTGGGGGAGGCTGTGCCTCGAACATGTCATGCACAGTACTCTGCCGCAGGATAAAGGCATCGTGGCAGCTGCCTGGAAAGCAGGCATTGACAGCCAGGATGCGCTGCTTGTGGTCACACACCAGCTGCACATTGAGAGAATGGTAGCCCTTCCGGTTGCGATACTGCTCGCCATGCTCCAGAGGTGCCCGCAAAGCCACATGCATACAGTCAATGGCGCCCTGCACCAAGGGGAAGGCCGCGAGTCTAGCAAATCCCACTGCACGCTGATGCTGGCTCTCCAGGGCCATGGGGAAGGAGATGAATTGGCGTCTCCTTCTGAAAAGGGCATCGGTCACCTGGCGGATGCAGCGATGCACGCCGAACTGGGATATGTTAGCTATGTCCCCAACAGCGGATTGGAAGGAGCCGGTGGCATAGAAGTTCAATGCCACCGTCACCTTCACTTCCACCGACAGAGACGTCCTGCACCTGAGCTTTGGACGCAGATCTCTGCGAAGCAGGTGGCAGATCTCTGCAACCACCTCCTTTCGGAATCTCAGCCTTCTTACACATCGCGCGCCACTCATGGTGAGGTAGGAGCGCTGCTGGCGGTATACCCTGACTGGGTAAGGCCTATGTTGCCGACGCCTGTTGCCCCCTCTGCCTCTAGCCAGGGCTGCCCCTCTGACCCCGCGTCTGCGAGCCCTACGCACATGGCGCTGAAACTCCGCGTTGGCACCCCATGCAACCCCCATCAAATGCTGGCAAACAGTCAAATTTCCAACAGGGCACTTGCAGCGCTTTGGCCTGAGTCCAAAAATACCTGAGCTATTGCTGCACGAAACCAGTTAGCTCTCCTCCTTGTTGTGTGTCCAGAAATCCGTTGCACAAGAGTGTTTACTGCAAAATGGCTGCCCTTTATACTGCAGGGTACGTGCCCTTTAATTTGCGCTCCCCGGGGCCCGCGTCGGCTGTGTTGCGTTCCATTTTACAAACGCTCTGGCCGCCAGCCGCACAATGGGGCGGTCCGACTGAAGTTTGGAATCGGGGCGCGCAAAGGGCGTTGCACGAGGATGTGACGTCATTTTCTGCGCGCGCAGCCGGACGGGCGCTAAACTTTGCGCCGGCGCTAAGGGTCAACTTAATTTGGGGCGAGGCGCAAACTGCGCTGCGCCCGGGCGCTACACGCATAGCGCCCGAAATTCACTTCTCTTAAGGCGCTAACTGCTGGCACAACCAACTGAATTTCTAGGCCAGAGACTCTGAACAAATATTTTGCATCTGTCTTCACTGTAGAAGACACTAACAACATCCCAATAATGGATAATCAAGGGGCCACAGGGAGCGGGGAACTAAAGACAATCACTATCACTAAGGAAATAGTACTCGGTAAAATAATGGGACTAAAAGAAAACAAGTCCCCTGAACCAGATGGCCTGCATCCCAGGGTCTTAAAAGAAGTGGCTGCAGAGATAGTAGATGCATTGGTTGCAATATACCAAAATTCCCTGGACTCTGGAGAGGTCCCAGCGGATTGGAAAACCTCTAATGTAACACCCCTGTTTAAGAAAGGAGGGAGACAGAAAGCACGAAACTATAGACCAGTTAGCCTAACATCTGTCGTTGGGAAAATGCTGGAGTCCTTCATTAAGGAAGCAGTAGCAGGGCATTTAGAAAAACATACTGCAGTCAAACAGAGTCAGCATGGTTTTAGGAAAGGGAAATCATGTTTAACAAATTTGCTGGAGTTATTTGAGGATGTAACAAGCAGGGTGGACAAGGGTGAGCCAGTGGATGTGGTGTATTAGGATTTCCAGAAGGCATTCGATAAGGTGCCACATAAAAAGGTTACTGCATAAGATAAGAGCTCACGGAGATGGGGGTAATATATTAGCATGGATGGAGAATTGGCTAACTAACAGAAAGCAGAGAGTCTGGATAAATGGGTCATTTTCTGGTTGGCAAACGGTAACTAGTGGGGTGCCACAAGGATCGGTGCTGGGGCCCTAACTACAATCTACATCAATGACTTGGATGAAGGGATCGAGTGTAATGTAGCCAAGTTTGCAGATGATAGAAAGATGGGTGGGAAAGCAAGTTGTGCAGAGGACTCAAAGAATCTGCAAAGGGATATAGACAGGCTAAGTGAGTAGGCAAACATTTGGCAGACGGAGTATAATGTGGGCAAGTGCATGGTTATCCACTTTGGCAGAAAAAATAAAAAAGCAAACTATTATTTAAATGGGGAGAGATTACAAAATGCTACAGGTCAGAAGGACCTGGGGGTCCTTGAGCATGAAACACAAAAATTTAGCATGCAGGTACAGCAAGTAATCAAAAAGGCAAATGGAATGTTGGCCTTTATTTCAAGGGGGTTGGAGTATAAAAGCAGGGAAGTCCTGCTACAACTGTGCAAGTTATTGGTGAGACCACACCTTGAGTACTGCATACAGTTTTGGTCTCCTTATTTAAGGAAGGATATACTTGCATTGGAGGCAGTTCAGAGACAATTCACTAGGTTAATTCCAGCGATGACGGGTTTAACTTATGAGGAAAGGTTGAGCAGGCTGGCCATATACTCATTGGAATTTAGAAGCATGAGAGGTGATGTTATCGAACATATACTGAGGGGGCTCGACAGGGTAGATGCAGAGAGGATGTTTCCCCTGATGGGGAAATCTAGAACTCGGGGGCACAGTCTCAGAATAAAGGGTCGCCCTTTTAGAACTGAGATGAGGAGGAACTTCTTCTCTCAGAGGGTCGTAAATCTGTGGAATTCTCTGCCCCAGAGAGCAGTGGAGGCTGGGTCATTAAATACATTTAAGGTGGAGATAGACAGATTTTTATAAGATAAGGGAGTGAAGGGTTTTGGGGAGTGGGCTGGGAAGTGGCTTTGAGCCCTAGATCAGTCATGATTTTATTGAATGGCGGAGCAGGCTTGAGGGGCCAAGTGGCCTATTCCTGCTCCTATTTCTTATGACATTATGTGAACCAGATGAGTTTTTATGACAATCCAGTAGTTTCATGATCACCATTACTGATACTAACATTTTATACCAGATTTATTTAATTAAATTCAGTTGTGGGATATGAAATCATGTCGCTGGATCATTAGTCCAGGCCTCTGGATTACTAGTCCAGTAACATAACCGCTATGCTACCATGCCCCCTAAAATCTCACGGGCAAACTTGCATTCTGTCTTCTAAATATTTAACGTATTTTCTGCGCAATTTGTCCTTGGTTTAAAAATGGGCACATAAACAGCTCTTTAGAATGCAGTTCCCAAACAAACAATCATATTCAATGCATCAATCAATGCATGGCTAAAGTGTCCAGCTGGATATTCTTTAATGAGATCCTAAATAATTGTATTCTTGTTATACATAGTCACAATGTTCTTACAACCTGTGTAAATACAGAAAATAGAGATAGAGTAACTTTAATTGCCTGCAGAACAGCCAATCATCCAACTGACTCAGAGTCTTTCAAAGTCACTTCTGGTACAGCAGTTGCTGTTCTCTGAACACATATCTGAATGCTGCAATAGTGCTGATAAACTGTATATAGGGGGAGGAATATAGTATTAGTATAAACAATAGTATCAAGGATTCTTTTTGAAATTACATGCATGCTGGTTTAGATGCAGAAGAATTGTGTACAAAGAGATTAAATAAACAATATTTTAGTCAAAAACAGTTATGGGGAGAAATTCAGTAACACCCCATTTGGGGCGCTAAATTTTGAATGAAAAATTAGCGTCAGGCACTAATGAATCTGAGGTTTCCCTAAATTGGCTTTTAGCGCTCCTGGAAGAGCTGGAGCACTAAATCAAGCGCTAATGACCTCAGTAGGGCGCTACAGGGGTGCGACCAGCAGAGCGATAATGAATTTCAGGCGCTATGCAATCGGGAATGATCCTTCACACTGGCCCTTTCCAGCTCTTAAAGGGGAGGTTGCATCATTGTGCAGGTCCTCATTATCAGCATTGCAGGCTGTGAAGGTGACCTGTAAGGAACTCAATCCCCTGATCGTGATGGCTGATCCCACTCCCAGGGAGAGAGCTCGTCATTTCACGGACGAGGCATTGGTCGAGGGAGTGTAACAAAGGAGGGCATTTCTGTTCCCGGACACTGGAAGGAGGCCATTGCCCCAGGTATTCAGGGCAATGTGGAGGGAAGTGGCCCAGGAGGTCTCGGCTAGTAGTGTGGTTGTACGCAGCCTGACACAGAGCCGGAAAAAATTCAACGACCTCACTCGGTGGTCAAAGTGAGTACATGCTTCAACAGGTCCCACATACCAGCATCTGACCCTCAGTTTGTACACACTGTGCAAACCCCCACACCCCCACCAAGCATCTGCACCTACTGAAACTCACATCCACATCTCATGCCTTGCCTACAATCACAGCTATTCAACTATGGCAGGCATATCTCCCAAACACATAGCTGGGCTCTTGACTCACACACATTTGTTTCTCTTGCAGGCCAAGATGGCTCACAATAGGAGGGAGCAGCACAGAACAGGTGGGGGTGATGCGCAGCTGCAGCAGCTTTCAGTCCTGGAGGAGCGAGTGTTGCAACTCATTCAGCAGCAGGTGGCGGGCGGCGTGGCTATCGGCGACATCAACCCCCTTGGGGGCAACAACGGTATGTTCATCCCCTCTCCTTCTCTCATCCTACTTCCCCCTCACACCACAAGCCTTTCCCAATTTCCAGCTCCTGATACTGTCTGCATTCCTTGCTCCCTTCCTGCCCCCCTTCCCTCACCTTAACACAAGTCTTGTGCCTTTATGCTTTCAGAGAATCATCAACCAGATGACCAGCCTGTCCCTGAGGAAGGAGAAGAGGAGGAGAAGCAAAGCACCGTGTCACTGCATATCTCACCCGCAGGCACCACCTCAGATAATGGCACTATGCGATCTTTAGAGGCAAGTTTAGTAGAGAGATCTGCACTGGGGACAAGCAGGCTGCAGCAAGGCCAGGGGAAAGGGTAGTTCGGGAGCCAGCTCCCCGGAGGGCGAGTTTGCATGCGAGTTCTGCTGCACAGGACTCAGATGAGGACCTCGATGGGGAGAAGTTCACAAGAAGGGTGATGGCCATGCACTCCGAGATGATAGGTGCAACGGCAAGGGTGCCCGAGAGCGTGGAGGAGTCCATCTCCAACATTGTACAGAGCTCTGCGCACACCATGAAGCCCATCATTTCCACTCTGCAGAGGATGGTGGACTCCCAGAGGGACCGTGCGGATTCAGACCTCATGACATGTGTCATGGGCGATGTGGCAACTTCCATTGTAGCACAGGCAGAAGCGACGCAACGTCTTAGTGCTGTAATGCAGGCAATGGTTGGTGGCATAGAGTCTCAGACTGTTCTCATGCAGTCTCAGCTTGATGCCACACAAGCTCTGACTGCTGCGATCATCGCTGGGTCCACCACAGTCCACCGGGGATCTCACGGTGTCGCAGCAGCCCACCAATCTGTACTCCAGCAGATTGGTAGGTGTTAGGGAATATATATATATATATTTTAATAACATAGATTTTAATATGATTAAACTAATGAATGAAAGTGCTGATTTAGCTTAAACTGTGAACAATGAAAGTGCTGATTTAGCTTAATTGAAAGTGCTGATTTAGCTTAAACTGTGAACAATGAAAGTGCTGATTTAGCTTAACTAAGAGAACAAAGGAATGAGTGATGTATAAGAGATCCAATCAGTGTGATAATGTCAGATCGGCCGATGTAGTTGAACCAACCATGGCTCTGCATGCATGCTGCTGAGCCAATGGTAATAAAGGGGGCGGGTACATTTGCTGTGATCTGCTGCTGTATAAAAACCAGCCATTTTGAACATGCTTGTTAGTCGGATGAAGGAAGTCAAACAGTGTAAATCAAGTGATGCAATAAATCTACTATTTAAAACTTACCACCGGACTCGCAATCTTTTATTTTAGTGTGTTGACCTCAGATTAGTGTGGTCCACTGAAATTACCCGATCTAACAATTTGGCGCTGCGAGCAGGGTCGCTGAAGGAAGAGATTGGATCTGGGCTATTTTTGGAGGTAAGGACTCCTCGTTATAAAAGTCCTCGGTTGGTTGTCTAGTCATCTCCCCTCCACGCGACTCTGCAAACCTCCTGGGTAGCAAACCCTCTGGGTGGTAAGAAGGATCGAGGTCCCATATAGAGCTCTAACGTAAAGAAATCAATTTTATGGCACCACTCGATAGACCTATGACTATTAAGGGTGGGTGGGCCCCACCTGAGATTTCAGAAGATGAAATTCTCCAGCAGTTGAAAGACTATATAGAATTACAGTTTGACTTACCTAAAACCTGGTTCGAAATCGAACAAAAGTACGGTACCTCCTCCGAACAGTGGTCTTTGGATGACATAAAAAGGGTCTGGGGAAAAACGACCCATATGAAAGATAAAAGATGGATCAGATGGTCCTTGGCAGTTATGAGTCAGATCCGACAGCAAAATGAGATTAAGACACAATCCCAACATAATCATGATTTGACCAATGCAAAACAGCAAAAAGATGCGATTTATGAACAATTGAAAAAGAACACAAATGAGCTTGAAAAGTCAGAAGTGAAAGTTAAAAAACTTAAAGATGAGCTTGAAAAGTCAGAAGTGGAAGTTAAAAAATTTAAAGATGAAGTTAAGGACTGTAAAAAACAATTGGATAAACAACCGATAGTCCCGGTAGTTGAAGAAAAGGGAAAATGTGTTGGGACCTGGAAGGGTTACCCAGATATAAATGAAATAAAGGAGGAAGGTCGTGGGAGACAAAGACAAGAAGCAGGTCAAGAGACTGAATCGGGATCCTCTAGTAATGTCAGTGAAAGTAAAGAAGAGAAAACAGGACTCCATTTGGCCCCGTTGAGACAGAAAAGGAAAAGAGTAGAAAAGGAGTATGAGAAGAAAGAAGATGGGGAAGAAAGGGCGAAGTACCAACTCCACCTGTGGGACGGAGTCCAAATTCTGATTGTAATGATACCCAGGAGAGAGGGAAATAAGTTACACAGCAAAGTAAAGACTCGCCTGGGAAATGATGAGCAAGAATTAGATGCCGGATGGGATGTGATCCAACAGTGGTTACAAGTGATTAGCCCTGCAAAAACGGATTGGGGAAAGATCATAGCCTGTCAACAGAAAGGGACGGAGGAAGTGTTAGAGTACGACGAGCGATTTAAAAGTAACTGGTTGGAACACTCGGGGCTGAACACAGGAAAGATAAAGAAGGGAAAAGATCTAATTTGCAGGCTAACCAATCTGAAAACTCAGCAAAGGAAGGAAAAAAACAGGGATTTGGAAAGCCAGGAAATGCTGAGGCGCCAATGGAAAAAGAGGGAAAAAAAAGAGAAACAAAGGGCTAGATTTTCAGTATAGACAGTTTTGGGGCGCTAAGCTTAGCGCCCGCCCGAAGTTATCGCCCGCCCCAAAGTAGCGCCCCGTTGCCGGAAATTCAGTGGCTTCGCCCTAAGAGGTTGGTGGAGCGCTAAAAGAGGCGTTCCACTAGTATCTTTAGGCGCTAAGCCGGCGGTGGAGAGCGCAACACCCGAGCTCGGGCGCAGCGCACGGCAGACACTCTGGTGCCAGTGAGCTCTTAAAGGGGAAGGGTGCATGTATTTTTTTCAAATGCAAAGTCTGGGGGGAAACGGGATGATGATGATGATGAGGAGGAGGAGGAGGAGGAGGAGGAGGAGGAGGAGGAGGAGGAGGAGGAGGAATGATTGGTGCCCGGAAACATAAATAGACCGTTCACAACAACACACTGCTTACTTCCACACAACACATGCAGAGTGCCTTTTGTACGAGTGCCCTTTAATTTGCGCTCCCCAGGGTGTGTTGCGTTCCATTTTACAAACGCTCTGGACGCCAGCCGCACAATGGGGCGGTCCGACTGAAGTTTGGATTCGGGGCGGCCAAAGGGCGTTGCACGAGGATGTGACGTCATTTTCTGCGCGCGCATCCGGGCGGCCGCTAAACTTTGCGCCGGCGCTAACGGGCAACTTAATTTGGGGCGGGGCGCAAACTGCGCTGCGCCCAGGCGCTACACGCATAGCGCCCGAAAATCACTTCTCTTAAGGCGCTAACTGCTGGCGCAAGCAACTGAAAATCTAGCCCTTAAAGTTTTACTGACATGAAAGTTGTTAACATCTGTGCTGAGACAAATAAAACACAAGATTTGCTGAGTGAAAGGAACCTTGAAAAATGACTATGAATGTTTAAGAAATTACAGTATTTCTTTTGTCTGATTAGATGTTCTTTAAAAGAAAGATTCTGTTATGTGTGTTTTAGCTCCACCCACTTCTCTGTGTTAAAAGCGTTTAAATCTTTTGTCTTGTCTTGGATTTTGGAAGTTTTAAGAATGTGCGAATAAGATTGTGCCCCAAGAATTGAAAAAAAAACTTTGAACTAATTTAAATTAAGCTGGTGTGTAAAAACTGAGAAGAGCAACAAAAAGTTTGTTTAACAAAAGATTAAGTTTCAGTCTAAGATTTAACCTTGGAGTCACGGTTGCTATGGTGAAATCTTCTAAAGCAGTTTGATTTGATTTGTTTAAATGTGAAAAACTAATTTTTCTCCAGTTCTATTCAATGTTTTTACAGTATTTTGGAAAGACATCTGAAGAAAGGACAATAAGAAATATGACGTAATCTACTGTTGTCTGCAAGAATGTGCTATTTTGTTTTGTTTTATCTGTTCTGTTCGTGTTTAGTTAAAGTGTGAAAGCACAACTGTCTTTTTCGATCAGGAAAGTTTTTTTTAATTTACGTGAAGTGACGCAATTGCGCCTGATAAGGTTTCGCTCCACCTTCTTAAAATCCTGCAAAGGAGTTAACCCTTTCCACTGACAGCTGTTTAAGTTCACAAAGCAACAACTTTAGTAATGAAATTTAAAGATATTGGACATTATTAAATTTAAGTTTCTTAATTTTAAGTTCAACAACTGCCTTTAATATGGGTACCTCAGTTGTTAATACTATTGATTTGGCGACACTGGATCAAAAGGTTAGAGACCTAGGGCTAAAAATTCAGTTTGGGGCGCCAAGCTCACCTGGGTGCCGGAATTACCACTGCGCGCGGAGCCACTTGCGCCATCGGGATATTCAGTTTCTGCACCCCAAATGGAAGCGGGCCGCTAAACGAGGCTTCCCGCGCCCCGCTTGGGGCGCTGAAACTGAATATCGGCGCGCAAACTGCCGCAGCGCCACCCGCTGCGGCACGGCACGCTGCGGTACTGCAGGCCTTCCTCCCACTGTTAAGGGGGAGGTGCCTGCAACAGCGCGATCCCCGCTCGCGAGTGCCGGCAAATGAGCCCGGCACCAAGGAGAAGTGCCGGGCTCTCGGGAAACAGCCGCCAATGCCGCGGGGGGGGGGTGTAGGAGGCGGGGGACGGGGGTGCGGGCAGGCGGCCGCCGAAAAAGCGGCCGGCCGCACCTCCACCTTAACTAGCGCCACTACCGCCACAGGTTGGCCCCTGTGTACCGGTCGCTATTTGCGGCCAGCGCGGAAGAGGCAGGCGCGACCTAATATGGCGTTCGGGGCGGTAGCGGGGCGCTGCGCACACCGATGACGTCAATGGTGGCGGCGCAGCGCTACAGGCTAACGCCGCCATTAGCGCCCCGCTAAATATCGCAGTAGTTGTGGCCAGTGGCGCTAAAGCCTCTGAGTGGCCTCTTTGGGCGCAAACTGGTGGCGCAAGCAACTGAATTTCTAGGCCCTAGGGTCTTGCATTAAAGATATATTACAAAAGACAAATGAAAATACAGATAAAGAATTATCTGAGGATCAAACGCTGACCATACATCTACAAAAGATAGTTACAGTGCTAGAAACACACGCCCAAACCATTAATAAATTAATAAAAGAGTACAATGCATCTCAGCAGGCGGCTGCTAATGACATATGTAGCACATATGGTAACTGGATTGTGGAACAAACCCGAGAAAACCTGGCCCAGATACAGGCAGGGGAAGTACCCTTATGGATAACGAATCAACAATTAAGGGCGAGTCAGGAGCTTGATGGATTGCCAGTTGAGAGCAATGGTTCGGGTGCACCCTACACAAATCGAATGTAAACCTGATGGGGGAGGGCTCCTAGGGTTGGTATTGGTAATACCTGTACCGGTAATGGCACCCGAAGCTCAAGGACGAGAGGTGTACCGAATACAGAATATTGGGGTAGTGAAGGACGGAATGCACATATCCCATCACAATATGTTACCATATGCTGTGAAGATTAAAGGGAATTTGGCTGGAACAAAATTGGAGGGATGTGTTACTAGGCACGCTATCACTGTATGTCCACATAGTATTGGACACAGCCCAGAGGCACAGTGTGGGTTTAACAATACTGGTACCAATCAGGGTAAAACTTGGTTTAAGAGATATAAAGGGGTCCTCAATATTTGACCGGTATAAAACTATCTGAAAGGTACCATTTAGTCTTGTTAGCTGGAAAACAAACGCAAAGCACCATGGGATACTTGGCTATATTAACCCTTTTAGACGAACATAAGTAGAAATTAGCTGATATTCTGAAATGTTGCTTGTAATTACAACCTGGTAACTATTTAGAAAGAGCCTGTTCTTGGAAGAGATAAAGACACAAAGGCACAATTCAATGTGGCTTTGTCCAGCTAGCCGTGTCTCTGCTGGAAAATATTTTCCCACACCGATAACAAAAGTAAGAGATAGCTCATAATACTGTTTTTTTGGATTTTGGGATAATTTTGAAATGACAAAATGGACTCAGGCACTATATATTTGTTTACTTTTGGGAAAATAAAAGATCCTCTAAAATAACGATAAATAAAAAGTGTTAATAACTTGGATCAAGTGAGAATGTTTGATCTATGTTTTCTATCTTAAATATTGTACTGGACAGTAAAGTTTCTCCGGGACTCATGAATGAGATATGAATGGTAATTAAAGGAAAGTGATTGAGAGCGTAAGATTGAAACAGGAGAATTACACTACTGAATGGGAATTTTCAAAACTTTCTAGTGAAAGTCAGGAAAGTGTAGTTAAGAAAACTGAAGTTGATAGGCTGGCCACTACCCAAGACATCGGGACCATGCAGAGGAAGATGAGCAAAGATCTCCAGATGACTACAATGTTTCGATAAGATACCTGAAAGCCCGAGAAAGGCTTGTATCGGATGGCATGTGTGGCATGATATTGAGATACCGGTATGAGTGTGCAAATGTGATTTGTTACGTATGAGGTAATTACCATCCAGGAATGTATGGTGAATTTGCACTGAACAACGGGTCTCAGACATGCTCAGTTACTTGACAACAGCAAAACATGAAATGGTTAATGTGGCTCAGGAGAGCGAGACAACTTTTAAAGCATTGACACATACTCCATCGAGAAACTATCTAATTGATGAAACAATCAGAATAGATTTAAACACACTGGTACCTGTTAGAGGGATTGAAATTGAAGTTGAAGTGGAGAGTTACATGGAATCTGGATTGGGACAATTGAGGGCCAAGGAGAAATCATGTTTAGTAAGAATTATCCACAAGATGGATACGAGTAAAAGAGATCTGGAGAATCTTTTAAATCCATGATTTGTTGATTAGATGTTAAACTGTAATGTATTTGATATGATTGTAAAACTGAATTTAACTATGACTGCAATAATTGTGTTTTGTAGGTAACAGAGCGTGGGAAAAAACAGTACGAATCCAGTATGAGGTGATTTTGGTGGTGCCTCCTGTGTCACTACTACTGCAATTACCATGCTTTACGGGTCCAACAGTACCTGTCCCATCAACCAACACGTTTTTAAGTATGAGCTACACAATTATGTGGCACAATTCGGATACTCGGATATGACATTCCCCTGTTGTTTATGGGTTTCAGTGAGCTCATGATGCGACTGAACTCCTCCCTAAAGCATTTTTATGTTTTGGAGCAAGACAACTCGAGAATAGATATTGAAATTGACAGCATAGGGGACAACTCACATTGGTGGGATATTGGGCTTAATACATCAGCACACCATTAGGTTCGTATTATTTCACATGCTCTGGTAGCTATCCAACTTGTAATGATAGTGTATTTGATATATGTAACGTGTGTAGTAAGACTTTGATACATAAGCCAATTGGGCACTCATGCCCATGACTGACAAGCACTAACAAATTAATTGAGCACACCGAAAGAGAAGATCTGAAGTAATGTAGAGGAGACCCCAGGTGGGGTAACATCAGCAAAGATAGAAGAAACGGAGGATATCCCAGGCGGGGCAGAATTGGAACACCGGAACAGTGAATTGAATTTGAGTAAGGGGTCAGAGGTTGCTCCTCCCCCTCAAAGGAATGGACTGTAAGGAAGGGAGAAATCTTCAAGACTCCCTACTAACTAACGCCCAAGTTGAGAGAGCAATAAGAGCTAGCTAGATTAGTCAAGAGCCAATTGTGAGAAGTCAATAAGGATATTTCCTTCTCAAAGAAGGGAATTGTAAGAAATAGCTGTTAGATTCAAAGATGGGTTTTAATTCTTAGACCAGGGACTGACAACAGGCAAGCAGAAAAAGATAGCATAAATGCCAGCAAGGTCAAATATCAAGCATCAAAAGACAAATAGAAATGATAAGGGAATGGTAAAATGCAAGGAAACAGGGAGGATAGCACCTGCTAGATAACAAGGAGCCACGAAGCCATAAAATGCCCTTGAAGAATCTTGACAAAACATTCCTCAGAAAGATAAGAGGGAGGCCTTGTACAATAGGATGGGGATCAAATTGTGTGTTTCTGTTGATTAAATGTGCTTGCCACCAGGCGGCTGCTGCCCCACGGGCAAGACACCTTGCAGGTCGCTGCAGACTGTTTTTACATCTTAAAGGGGCATGTTATATTTAGCTGCTAGATCGTTTTGTACCTTTTCTACTTTTTATAATTTTTCTACCTTTTTTACTTTTTAATTTTTACCTGAATGTATTTTTCTGAGGGGAGCTCCTCCCCCTTTTAAGGTGCACTAATCAATTTAAGATCATGAAATCAATTAACTTATTAAAACCGGGCTTTTACTGTGGCCACGTAAAATCCTGGTTGATGTAAATTTGTGCAAAAGCCACTGATCCGGACAGTGGCAAAACACAGCAATGATTGATTATATTTTTAATCTGACTCTTTATTTTTATGATTCAATTTTTGAAAGAATCAAAAGGGGGGAGTGTTAGGGAATCATATATATATATATATATATATATATAACATAGATTTTAATATGATTAAACTAATGAATGAAAGTGCTGATTTAGCTTAAACTGTGAACAATGAAAGTGCTGATTTAGCTTAACTAAGAGAACAAAGGAATGAGTGATGTATAAGAGATCCAATCAGTGTGATAATGTCAGATCGGCCGATGTAGTTGAACCAACCATGGCTCTGCATGCATGCTGCTGAGCCAATGGTAATAAAGAGGGCGGGTACATTTGCTGTGATCTGCTGCTGTATAAAAACCAGCCATTTTGAACATGCTTGTTAGTCGGATGAAGGAAGTCAAACAGTGTAAATCAAGTGATGCAATAAATCTACTATTTAAAACTTACCACCGGACTCGCAATCTTTTATTTTAGTGTGTTGACCTCAGATTAGTGTGGTCCACTGAAATTACCCGATCTAACAGTAGGGATGTTGAGGTGCTGCTCCGGAGGAATGGCAGTGGGTCAGTGGAGCAGGAACCTGCTGTCCTCTCTCAGGAGAACAGCACTCCTGATCCCACCACTGCCACTCCGCTATTACACTTGTTGCTGTCCATCATCCAGCCAGTCAAACTGCCGCCACCCATCCTGAAGTGGCGCTGTGTACAGCCGGGCCTTCCAGGCCCAGAGCTGGTCGAGGGCATCCTGCAAGGCCATCTGTAGCCTCTGGCACTGACACTCAACAGCCTTCCACCAGCCCTGCTGCAGCCACTGGGGAGACACTACGTAGGAGCAGTAGATTAGGGAAAGGCACTGTAAAGAGGGGAAGTAAGGGTTTGCACAAGAGTGAATAGTTAACATTGTTGCTGTATATATGTGGTTGCTGAATTTGGATAAACTTATTATTGGAATGTTGCAGTTTTGGGGCTGTGTCTCATTTCAGCTTTGGGGTGTGGTATGGAATGAGAAATTGATGGAATGATAGGGATGTGCTGAACAACTGGAAAGTGGCCTCCAATTCATTGGAACCGAAGTCTGATGAGGCAGTCACGGACCGCCCTTCCACAAGGCCGATTGAGTGGCAGCCTCCTCCATTGCTGATGTTCATGTTCCTGTTCCTCCTCCTGAGGTGGTGTGGCTATGCCTGTTGGCAATGGCTGCACCCTCATGATGGCCAAGTTGTGCAGCATGCAGCAGACGACGATGAAAAGGGACACCCACTCAGCCGAGTACTGGAGGGCTCCTCCCGAATGGTCAAGGCAGCGGAACAAGGCAGGGGCAGCACGGTGGCCTAGTGGTTAGCACTGTTGCCTCACAGCGCCAGGGACCCGGGTTCGAATCCGGCCTCGGGCGACTGTCTGTGTGGAGTTTGCACATTCTCCCCGTGTTTGCGTGGGTTTTCTCCGGGTGCTCCGGTTTCCTTCCACAGTCCAAAGATGTGCGGGTTAGGTTGATTGGCTATGATAAATTGACCCTTAGTGTTAGGGGGATTAAATACGTGGGGTTACAGAGATAGGGTGGGATATGTGTTGGTGTAGGGGTTACGGGGATCGGGTGGGATATGTGTCGGTGCAGGCTCGATGGGCTGAAATGGCCTCTATCTGCACTGTGGGGTTTCTGTGATTCTGTGATTCTGGAACCGTTGCTTGAGCACTCCGATGATGTTCCTGGTGGCAGCATGTCTCTCATTGTATGAGTGTTGGGCACGAGTGCTGGGGTTGCGGAGGGGAGTCATGAGCCAGGTGGAGAGCGGATAGCTCTTGTCTCCCAGCAGCCATCCTCTAGCTTGATGTGGTGGCTGGAAGAGTGCTGCCACAGGATGAAGGCATCATAGCTGCTGCCAGGATAGCGGGCATTGAAGGTGAGGATTCGCCGTGTGTGGTCGCACACCAACTGCACATTAAGTGAGTGGTAGCCTTTGTGGTTACGAAATACCTCAGGATTGTTATGAGGTGCCCACAAAGCAAAGTGGGTGCAGTCAATGGTGCCCTACACCATGGGGAAGCCCGCTATCCTGGCAAAGCCACATGCACGTTCGCGCTGCTTCTCTCTGGTGGGGAAGGAAATGTAGTCCCTTCTTCTTCTGTAGAGAGCCTCTGTGACCTCGCAGGTGCAGCAATGGATGGCGAACTGCGATATGTTAGATATGACTCCTGTTGCACACTGGAAGGAGCCGCTGACGTAGAAATTGAGGGCGACGGTGACCTTGACTGCCACTGAGAGGGACGTGGGGCTCCTGATGTGAGGCTTGAGGTCTGGCTGCAGGAGGTGGCAGAGCTCTGTGACCACGTCCTTGGTGAAGCGGAGCCTTCTAAGACAGTGCTCCTCAGTGAGATTGATGTAGGAGAAATGCTGCCAGAATACCCTGGGAGGGTAGGACCTCCTGTTGAGAGTCCTGTTGGCCCTCCTCCCTCTGGCCACATTTTGCAATCTTTCTCTCTGCCTCCGCTGCCTCTGACAGTGACGCTGGAGGGCGAGGTCCAGTGCCAGTACAGCCCCCATTAAATGATGGAAATGTTGCACTATCAAATGTAACCCAAATGAAAGTGATAAATTCTCAGCCAGAATATTCCTTCCAGTTGAGAATGCTCAGATCACTCAAAAGCCCATTTGCTTTTGTCAAACTGACAAGTGAGTATTCTTTGCCGACTAAAAAAAAAAGCAGAAGTTGACGCCTTTATATAGCGCTCCTCCAGTGCTCATCCGACTGCATTCCGCCTCCTCTACCTGTCGTTGCTAACGGCAGGTGCTCAGGCAGGGGGAAGAGTGAATTTCAGAGCCAGGGCGCTACACACTTGGATGACGTCACAATCTCTGGCCGCAGGAGAGCGTGGCGCTAGTGGTTACTGCTGCCGCAAACCTCCACTTGAATTTCGCAGGCGTCGGTACTATCGCCGCGCCCAGTCGCAAAGCCGGTATCGCCCCGTTAGCGCCTCTCGGAGGCACTAAGGTGCCCAATTTCTCCCCCTACGTAATAAGGTTATCATTTACTTTAAAGAATGTAAAAAGTTGTTTTTGACAATTGTACTGAGGGGAATAGTTAATTTTATACACATTTTGTGTTATACTGACAGCACTCTTTGAAAATTATATTTTCCATATTTTTGTTTTACATTTACTGAATATATAGTACACATCAAATGTAAATTTTAATGACTTTCAATAAAATAAGGAAAACATTACAAGCTTTCTTTTGACAGTATTATTTCTGGAAAATATAAACTACAGTGGAATATTACAACTGTGTCAATGATCATAAAATATGTTATGCAGATTGCATTCGTGTATGCTTGTGACTTGCAGTAACGTATAAGATGTGTCCCCAGCTTTACAGATGATAAAGATCTACAGCGCGGCATAATTTATGTACCAGATTAATGGTAAAATTATGACCCCAATTTTAACAACGGCCAGGTTTGGGGCGAGTGGGTTGTGGGATAAACATAGGAACATAAGAAATAGGAGTAAGGGTAGGCCATTTGGCCCTTCGAGCCTGCTCCACCATTCAACAAGATCATGGGTGATCTTCTACCTGAACTATCCCCATATCCCTTAATTCCCTTAGTTCCCAAAAAGTTATCGACCTCTGTCTTGAATATACTCAACAACTGACCATCCACAGCTCTCTGGGGTAGAGAATTCCAAAGATTCACAACCCTTTGAGTGAAGAAATGTCTCCTCATCTCAGTTTTAAATGGCCGACCCCTTATTCTGAGATGGTGACCCCGTGTTCTAGATGCCCCAACCAGGGGAAACATTTTCTCAGCATTAACCCTGTCAAGCCCCTTAAGAATTTTATGTTTCAATTAGACACCTCTCATTCTTCTAAACTCTAGGGAATATAGGCCTAGTCTACTCAATCTCTCCTCATAGGGCAATCCCCTCATCCCAGGAACCAGTCTAATGAACCTTCGTTGCACTCCCTCTAAGGCAAGTATGTCTTTCCTTAGGTAAGGAGACCAGAACTGTACACAGTACTCCGTGTGGCCTCATCAATGCCTTGTATAATTGTAGTAAGACTTCTTTACTCTTATACTCTAACAAACACTAACACACCATTTGCTTTCCTAATTGCTTGCTGTACCTGCATGTTAACTTTCTGTGATTCATGTACAAGGACACCCAGGTCCCTCTGAATGCAAACATTTCCCAGTCTTTCACCATTCAAAAAATATTCTGCTTTTTTGTTTTTCCTACCAAAGTGAATAACTTCACACTTCCCCACATTGTATTCCATTTGCCATGTTCCTGACCACTCAGTCAACCTGTCTATATCTCTCTGCAGCCTCTTTGCATCCTCCTCACAGCTTAACTTTCTCACCTAACTTTGTATCATCAGCAAACTTGAATACGTTGCACTCAGTCCCTTCATCTAAGTCATTAATATAGATTGTAAATAGCTGAGGCCCAAGCACTGATCCTTACAGAACCCTGCTAGTTACAGTTTGCCAACCCAAAAAAGACCCGTTTACTCCTACTCTCTGTTTTCTGTCCATTAACCAATCCTCAATCCATGCTAATATATTACCCCCAATCCCATGAGTCCTAATTTTGTGTAATAACCCCTTGTGTGGCACCTTATCGAATACTTTTTGAAAATCCAAATACATTACATCCACTGGTTCCCCTTTATCCATCCTATTAGTTACGTCTTCAAAAAAACTCTTAACAGATTTGTCAAACACAATTTCCCTTTCATAAAACCATGTTGACTCTGCCTAATCATATTACAATTTTCTAAGTGCCCTGTTACCACGTCCCTAGTAATAGATTCTAGCATTTTGCCTACTACTGATGTCAGGCTAACTGGCCTATAGTTCCCTGTTTTTTCTCTTCCTCCTTTTTTAAATAGCGAGGTTATGTTTGCTGCCTTCCAATCCTTGGGAACTGTTCTAGAATCTAAGGAATTCTGGAAGATTAATACCAGTGCATCCACTAACTCTGTAGCTACCTCTTTTAAAACCCTAGGTACAGGTCATCAGGTCCAGAGGATTTGTCACCACTTAGTCCCATTAATTTCTCCAGTACTATGTCTTTACTTATACTGATTTCTTTAAGTTCCTCATTCTCTCTAGACCCTTGGTTCCCCATTATTTCCCGGAATGTTTTTTGTGTCTTCTACAATGAAGACAGATACAAAGGCCACGATTTTGCCGGCACTCAGACGGCAGGTTCAGAGGCAGGTCCACTGTCAAAGTCGCAATGATTGACGACGGGTTGGGAACCCACTGCGAACCCGCCTCCATGTAAGTTTCCAAAGTATCGGGTCTGCGATTTCAGAACAGACCCGACACCAAGCAGCGGGAGAGGCATTTAGGATAGTTAACTGCTTATTAAATACTACTTTGCCAGCCTTTTTGTATTTTCCCACATTTTTAACGGGGTTCACATCGTTCAGAGATCATGTCAGGTAAGTATGTCGGGAGTTCAATCGAGCTGAATAGTTCACAGCTGCAACTACAGTATAAAATCTAACCTTTCACATTTGTTCAGTTTCCAATGTCAGAAGTTGCTGATTTCAGGATTGGGAAGACACATTTGATCTGTATTGAGGCTGTAAGTGTGTGGTGTAAACTCTATATGCACGGTCACCTCCTTGGAATAACCTCTCTCCCCATTGACTGATTGCTTCTAACATCTCATCCTCAACTGTCATATATAACAGCAGAATGGGAACGATTAAGACTTTCACCCTGATCCTCAGAATCAGAAGATGATCAGCCGCAGCAGCAGCAGAACCAGGCACACCAGCAGCATCAACAACAAGAGCGCCAACCTTCTCCTCAACCACCTGATGCTGCACAGGGCAGAGGCCATCAGCGCAGGGTTGCACCGCGCCAAAGGAGATACCCCCAACACAGGGTTTACAGCCAGAGGATGAGCTTCCTCAACATGACTGAGCAGCAGTGCCAAAGGAGGCTGAGACTTTAGCGACAGCTAGTCACAGACGTTCACACAATGCTCGATCAAGACCTGCAGCCCAGAGGAGCGGGTGGACACGCCTTACCAGTGGCTGTCAAAGTCACCACCGCCCTCAACTTCTTTGCATCAGGCTCCTTCCAGGGATCAGCAGCAGACATTAGCGGCATCTCCCAGTCGGCCACCCACAGATGCATCACGCAGGTCACCGATGCCCTCTTTCACAAGTCCGTCAATTACATCCATTTTTCCACTGATGAAGCCAGTGTTACTTGTCAATCTGGCTGGGCGTCATCGACTGCACACATGTGGCCATCAGGGTACCCCATCAGAACCCAGTAGTATTTGTCAACTGCAAGGGCTTCCATTCCCTTAACATGCAGCTGGTGTGCAACCATAGGAAGACCATCATGCATGTGTGCGCCAAATTCCCTGGCAGCTGCCATGACTCTTACATCCTGTGCCAATCCATTGTCCCCCAGCTCTTTGCACCGCCAATCGAACTTTCCGGCTGGCTCCTTAGAGACAAGGGCTATCCCCTGAAGATGTGGCTAATGACACCGTTGAGGAGGCCATCAAATGAGTCTGAAAAGCATTACAATCAAAGCCACATTTCCACCAGAAGTCCCATAGAGCAAACAATAGGGTTGCTCAAAATGCGCTTCAGATGCCTGGACAGATCTGGTGGAGCCCTTCAGTGTGCACCAGCCAGGGTCTCGAGAATCGTCATTGTATGCTGTGCCCTGCACAATATCGCACTGCAGTGAGGATTAGCGCTGCATGAGGAACAAGGCGCAGAGTGCACAGGTTCTTCTTCTTCTTCTTCTTCTTCTTCTTCAGAGGAGGAGCAGAATGAGGTTCAGCATGAGGAAGACCTGGAGGAGGTGGCTGACCCAGTGTGACCAGCATACAAGCACATTGCTGCCTGTGATGCCAGGATGGCCTAATCAATGCCAGATTCACCTAACTTTATGCAGCACAGACATGTGGCTGCCACATGCACATGAAGTTTGGCATGACCACACTGCAACACCATAGAGCATCTCTACAATGAACTGTTCATTCCTTGCACTGTCACCACCGTTGCTGGACATTAAAGGCGCCCTTACCCTTGTCTGTGAAACTTCAATTTGTGATCACAAATATGGCAACAAATTCAAACAATCAGAAAACAATGGCCCAGAAATTCGGGTCAGAGGCTTCCCGCGGGTGCAAGCCTCCGACCTGCACTTACCTAGCGCGCCGGCCGTTGTGCTTTGGGCCCATGTGGGATTCCGATCCTGGGCCTGCTCCAACTGCCGGCGCGCAGTGCTTGCGTATCCCAGGGGCGCAGTTAGTTCGAAGCATCCCCTGGGATCACGTGGGCCATGGAGAGCCAATCGTAGCAGGGAATCTCTATTCATAGATTTGACAGGACAACCTGTCAAATCTATGAATAGAGTTCAGCCCCAAAACATAACTAAAACTTCAAATAATTTTTTTTTAAAACATCACATTTTTAAAAGAACTATAAATTACATAAAATAACTATTTTAAACAATAATTTAAATTTTGAAAAAATTAATTACAGTTTCTAACAGGGCTAAAAATAAACTTCCCTTTCTTTAAAATATTTAAAAATAATAAACCTGTGGAAAACATGTTTTAATTTTACTTAATTTACCACTTACCTTGTTAAAAGCAGGCCTTGCGACTGCTTTTTAAAAGCGTAGCTGCTGGAGACTTACTGTCCCGGAGAAACCTGCAAAAAACACGGAAGTTCCAAGCGCACGCGCTGCCTCTCCGGCGCATGCTTTCGACCTGTGAACCCCTTCCTTTAAGGGAACGGAAGTTCCGGTTTCCCGCGCATGCGCAGTGCATGCACGAAACCAGCACTTTCGTTGGGCCTACACATGAGTACCCAGCGCGTACTCACCCGTGGGGACCCGAATTTCTGGCCCATTACTTTATTACAACTAAATAAAAGAACAGAAACTTAACATTCATTTATAGCAAATCACCCAAGTGTCATCGTTGAATCGTGGTGCAGCCCTTTGTCTCTCTGCAGTCATTTTTCAAACAAGCAGCACTCAGGAGTATGAAATCGGAAGTGAGAGAAAATGGGGACATGGCTCCCTTAAATAGACCAGCAGCAAACACGTCATCAGAGGACCTCACCAGACCCGCACCATGTAAATGGACCGGGTAACGCGCACAGCAGGCTTAACAAGCCCAATCAACGCAAAATTGTTTGCACAGAGCGGCTGGAGCTGGGAGCGGGATCAGAACCTGCCAATTACCTCTCCCGCTGTGAACCCACCTCCGCTGGCAAAATCCAGCCCAAAGTATTTGTTTAATGTCTCTGCCATTTCCTTATTGCCCATTATAACTTCTCCTGTCTCTGCCTCTAATGGGCCCACGTTTACTTTCACTAATCTCTTTCTATTTACATACCTATAGAAACGTTTACAATCTGTTTTTATGGCTCTTGCCAATTTACTTTCATATTCTATTTTCCCTTTCTTTATCAATTTCTTGGTCCTCCTTTGCTGAATTCTAAAATCCTCACACTTATTACTCTTTTGGCAATATTATATAAGCCTCTTCCTTTGATCTAATACTATCTTTAACTTCTCTTGTTAGCCACGGTTGGACCGCTTTTCCTGTGGGATTTTTGTGCCTTAAAGGAATGTATATTTGTTGCAAATAATGGCCCAGTAATTCGGGTCCAAATGCGTGAGTACGGTCTGGGTACTCACGCATCTGGCCGGATGAAATGCCGGCGTTCAGGAAACACCGTGCATGCGGGGAACGCCGGCATTTCCAGTCCTCTGAACGAAGGGGTTCAGAGGCTGAACGCATGCGCGGTATCGGGCAGCGCGTGCGCCTTGGGATTCCTGTATTTTGAGAGAGATGCGCGTGTGTAAAGGCCTCCGATATTTACACACAGAAAAACCACACGTAAGTACTTAGTTTTTCAGGTAAGTGGTCTATTAATACAATTTAGAAATTTTTTTTCCACAGGTTTGTTATTTTTAAAGAATTTACAGTAAGGTAAGTTTAGTTTTAGCCCTGATTTTTTATAAAAAAATTTTTTTTAAATTTTAAAATTATTGTTTAAAATAGTTTTTCATAGTTATTTATGGTTCATTTAAGTAGTGCAATGTTTTTTTTAATTTTCTTTCAGGTTTAAGTAGTGTTTTGGGGCCAGGAGTTTTCATGAGTTTGACAGCTCTCACTGTCAAACTTATGAGTGAACTTTTGCAACCTCCCATTGGTTACCCTGTGCTCACGTGATCCCAGCCGGCTCATCGCACTAAGTACGCCGCTGGGTCACGCACGCACAGCGCGGCAGGACCTCAAGCTGGCCAGTCACAGGAATGTCATTGCGGGCCAGATTTCAGATGTCGGCGCGCCGGGTAAGTCCACCTTGGGGCCTTGCACGCGCGGCAATCACCCGAGCCGAATTACTGCCCCTATGTATTAATTCTTTAAATGCTAGCCATTGCTTGTCTACCATCATACCTTTTAATGTAGTTTCACAATCTACCTTAGCCAACTCGCCCCTCATACCTACGTAGTTTGCTTTGTTTAGATTTAAGACCCTGGTTTCAGACTTAACTAAATCACTTTCAAACTCAATACAAAATTCTATCATATTATGTAAGAAGTCACACAACACCAGGTTATAG
Source organism: Somniosus microcephalus (assembly GCF_052327205.1). Taxonomy (NCBI): domain Eukaryota; kingdom Metazoa; phylum Chordata; class Chondrichthyes; order Squaliformes; family Somniosidae; genus Somniosus; species Somniosus microcephalus. The sequence continues at coordinate 308,825,539 of NC_140989.1, forward strand.
TCCAACAGCTTTATTTGAAATCACAAGCTTTCGGAGCGCTGCTCCTTCTTCAGGTGAAGTGGAGAAATGCATAAAGACACAGCTTATATAGTCAGAGAATCATGTCAGATGTTTACAGGTAATCTTTCCAACTGCCATTTATCACACCTCGGCAGAGAGATAATCACAGCAGTCAAAGGTGTGAATGGTGTCCAAACAGGTCAGTCAGGGAAACATTACATCAAAGAACAATGAGGTGGGGTCACACGGGGTCAAATATTGCAGATGCTGGGGTCTGTATGAAAAACAAAAAACATTTTTTTTGGCTGGAAATCACAGCAGGTCCGGCCGCATCTGTATGGAGAGAACAAGCCAATGTCGACTCGAGTCTGGATGACCCTGCGTCAGGTGGGGTTACATGTAGCGTGACATGAACCTAAGATCTCTGTTGAGGCCATCCTCATGGGTGCGGAACTTGGCTATCAGTTTCTGCTCGACGATTTTGCGTTGTCGTGTGTCTCGAAGGCCGCCTTGGAGAATGCTTACCCGAAGATCGGAGGCTGAATGTCCTTGACTGCTGAAGTGTTCCCCGACTGGGAGGGAACACTCCTGCCTGGTGATTGTTGCGCGGTGTCCGTTCATCCGTTGTCGCAGTGTCTGCATGGTCTCGCCGATGTACCATGCTCCGGGGCATCCTTTCCTGCAACGTATGAGGTAGACAACGTTGGCCGAGTCACATGAGTATGTACCATGTACCTGGTGGGTGGTGTCCTCACGTGTGATGATGGTATCTGTGTTGATGATCTGGCATGTCTTGCAGAGGTTGCTGTGGCAGGGTTGTGTGGTGTCGTGGTCGCTGTTCTCCTGAAAGCTGGGTAATTTGCTGCGAACGATGGTCTGTTTGAGGTTAGGCGGCTGTTTGAAAGCGAGTAGTGGAGGCGTGGGGATGGCCTTAGCGAGGTGTTCGTCGTCATCGATGACATGTTGAAGGCTGCGAAGAACATGGCGTAGTTTCTCCGCTCCGGGGAAGTACTGGACGACGAAGGGTACTCTGTTGGTTGTGTCCCATGTTTGTCTTCTGAGGAGGTCTATGCGATTTTTCGCTGTGGCCCGTCGGAACTGTCGATCGATGAGTCGAGCCTTCGTCGTCCAGTACTTCCCCGGAGCGGAGAAACTACGCCATGTTCTTCGCAGCCTTCAACATGTCATCGATGACGACGAACACCTCGCTAAGGCCATCCCCACGCCTCCACTACTCGCTTTCAAACAGCCGCCTAACCTCAAACAGACCATCGTTCGCAGCAAATTACCCAGCTTTCAGGAGAACAGCGACCACGACACCACACAACCCTGCCACAGCAACCTCTGCAAGACATGCCAGATCATCAACACAGATACCATCATCACACGTGAGGACACCACCCACCAGGTACATGGTACATACTCATGTGACTCGGCCAACGTTGTCTACTTCATACGTTGCAGGAAAGGATGCCCCGGAGCATGGCACATCGGCGAGACCATGCAGACACTGCGACAACGGATGAACGGACATCGCGCAACAATTACCAGGCAGGAGTGTTCCCTCCCAGTCGGGGAACACTTCAGCAGTCAAGGACATTCAGCCTCCGATCTTCGGGTAAGCATTCTCCAAGGCGGCCTTCGAGACACACGACAACGCAAAATCGTCGAGCAGAAACTGATAGCCAAGTTCCGCACCCATGAGGATGGCCTCAACAGAGATCTTGGGTTCATGTCACGCTACATGTAACCCCACCTGACGCAGGGTCATCCAGACTCGAGTCGACATTGGCTTGTTCTCTCTACACAGATGCGGCCGGACCTGCTGTGATTTCCAGCCAAAAAAAATGTTTTTTGTCTGTTTTTTTTGTTTTTCATACAGACCCCAGCATCTGCAATATTTGACCTCGTGTGACCCCACCTCATTGTTCTTTGATGTAATGTTTCCCTGACTGACCTGTTTGGACACCATTCACACCTTTGACTGCTGTGATTATCTCTCTGCCGAGGTGTGATAAATGGCAGTTGGAAAGGTTACCTGTAAACATCTGACATGATTCTCTGACTATATAAGCTGTGTCTTTATGCATTTCTCCACTTCACCTGAAGAAGGAGCAGCGCTCCGAAAGCTTGTGATTTCAAATAAAGCTGTTGGACTATAACCTGGTGTTGTGTGACTTCTTACATTTGTCCACCCCAGTCCAACTCCGGCATCTCCACACCATATCATATTATGGTCACTCTTCCCTAAAGACCCCTTTACTGCAAGGTTATTAATTAACCAGTCTCATTGCACAATACTAGATCTAAAATAGCCTGTTCCCTAGTTGATTCCTCAACACACTGATCTAGAAAACTATCTTGAAAACATTCCAGAAACTCGTCCTTCACAAATTACTGCAAATTTGGTTTGCCCAGTCTAAAAGTCGATTAAAGTCCCCCATGATTATTGTATTACCCTTGTTACATGCGCCTCAAATTTCCTGATTTATACTCTGCCCTACATTACAACTACTGTTTGGGGCCCTATAAACAACTCCCACCAATGTTTTCTGCCCCTTGCTCCACCCAAACTGATTCTACTTCTTGATTTTCAGAGCCAAGATCCTTTCTCTCTACTGTCTTTATCCCATCCTTTATTATCAGGGCTACTCCTCCTCCTTTTCCATTTTGCCTATCTCTTCTAATACTTAAGTACCCTGCAATATTTCGTTCCCATCCTTGGTCACTTTGTAACCATGTCTCTGTAATGGCTATTAGATCAAACCTATTAATTTCTATCTGCACTACTAATTCATCTATTTTGTTGCAAATCCTTCGTTCCTTTAGCTTTGACTTTTTCTATTTTTCCCTGATGTCAACTTAGTCACTGGTGCCCTATTATCTTTGTTACTCTCTCTGTCCCTTCCTGACCTATGCTGCATATTTCTACCCAAAGCTCTGCTCTGTTCTAGAGCTTTGACATTTCTCTTGCTGCTTTAAAATTTACTCTTTCCTGAATCCTCCCTGTTAAGTCTGTGTGTTATAGTAAGAATTACTACACAGACCACAAGAGTAAATTCAACAGGTCTTTACTGGTTGGAGGTCGGACTATACTGAATACAATATTATTACACTGTGCTTATATACCGGTATGGTCACCACCGGTATTACGTATACAGCAGCCAAAGAAAGTAGTACCTTTCTTAAGGTGGACCAGGCTTAAATTCTCTTAAGGTGGAACAGGTTACATACACCACAATCCTCCCTTTTTAGCTTAACAGTCATATCCCCAAATAAACATAACATATATACATATATAACTTCAGGTATAACAGTTCAAAGGTTCAGTCTCTCAGGAGGCTTTCTGATTCGGCTTGGATAACGCCTTTCAGTGGTCTCTGATTCTTGTTGTTGAGGTGCCTCCTCTAGTTGGTTGCCAATGGATTGGGTGTCATCATCATCAAATACATTCTCAGCCGAGGTAGATGCTTCAGGTTCATGAACGTCTTCCACAGCTGTCTCTGTCACAACCATGGGTTCGACCCTTGCTCTCGACTCTACCAGTTGATCCGCATGACGCCTTATCACATTATGACCAATATCTACGGTGTACATCAGAGGTCCTTGTCTGGCCCGGATTGTTCCGGACTGCCATTTGTCGTTTCCATAGCCTCTTGCCATCACTGGTTGTCCTACGTCGAAAGTTCGAGTGGTCTTGCTGTTAATATGCCGAAACTGTTTGTTTTCTACTTCCCTCCGCACATTTGGTTTTAACAAGTCCAACTTGGACCGCAACCTCCTGTTATAAAACATCATAGCAGGACTTTGGTTAGTCACGGCATGATCGGCGTTTCTATATGACATCAGGAACTTATCGACCTTGTGTTGCAGCGGAATCTGATCATCATTCATGGCCTTAATAGCCTTTTTGAATGTCTGGACAAATCTTTCAGCCAACCCGTTTGTCGCCGGATGATATGGGGCAGAGGTATAATGTTTAACTCCATTCTTCTTTAAGAATTGTTGGAATTCTTCCGATACAAACTGTGGTCCGTTGTCCGAACAGATCTGTTCTGGCAATCCGTTCTTTGCGAATATTGTTCTTAACACCGCAATTGTCTTTTCTGAAGTAGTGGTTTTCATCTTGATGACTTCTGGCCATTTGGAATGTGCGTCCACCGCGATTAGGAACATGGAGTCCATGAATGGACCAGCAAAGTCAATGTGTACGCGTTGCCATGGGGCTGAAGACCATTCCCATGGGTGTAGCGGTGCTATCGGAGGTGCATTTTGCACTTTTTGACACCCAGCGCAGCTTTTCGTTAACTCCTCAATCTGTTGGTCAATACTCGGCCACCATACGTAAGCCCTAGCAAGACTTTTCATTTTAACTCCCCCCAGATGACCTTCATGTAGTTCTTTTAAAACTCTTTCCATTAACTTGGGAGGAATAATCACTCTTGTCCCGTACATCAAAGTACCATGGCAGACGGACAGCTGGTCTCGCCTTGCCGAGAATGCCGGTAACAGAGGATCACCCCGTGTTGGCCATCCTTTCACTGTCACCTCGTAGACTCTGGACAGTGTCGGGTCGTTCCTGGTTTCTCTTTCAATACTTGCGTTGGTGACAGGTAAACACTCAATAATGGTCGAATGAAATAACTCAACAGGGTCAACTTCCGTCGTGTCTTCATCTTCAGGTAGTGGCAGGCCCGACAGGCCATCAGCATTGCCATGCTGTTTCGTACCTTTGAATTCTATCTGATATTGATGTGCCCCTAAGAAAAGAGACCATCTCTGGAGACGCTGTGCTGTCATCACCGAAACACCCTTCTTAGGGTTAAAAATGGACACCAACGGTTGATGGTCCGTCAGAAGTGTGAATTTTTGGCCCTGTAGGTAATGATTAAACTTCTTCACTCCCCATACAAGGCTAAGGGCCTCCCTATCGATCTGCGCATAGTTGCGCTCAGCGGAGGTCAATGATCTGGATGCAAACGCGACTGGCCTTTCCGTGCCATTTGGCAATTTATGTGAGAGTACTGCCCCAATACCATATGGAGAAGCATCACAAGCCAACCGAATAGGCAGTGTCGGGTTGAAGTGAGCCAACACTTCCTCTGAGGTGATCAATTCTTTGCTTTTGCGAAATGCCTTCTTACAGTTTTCGCCCCAGTCCCATGGTACCCCTTTCTGTAAAAGAGTGTTCAACGGATGCAGCACCGTGGATAGACTTGGCAGAAATTTATGGTAGTAGTTAATTAATCCTAGAAACGACCTCAACTGAGAGACATTCTCCGGAGCGGGAGCCTTTACAACTGCCGCTATCTTGTCAGGAGACTTATGAAGCCCCTCCCGGTCAATGACATGACCACAGTACGAGATCCGCTTCTGGAAGAACTCACATTTCTGCCGATTTATCCTAAGTCCATACTCCTTCAGTCTGTTGAGCACCAGTTCCAAGTTAGCGAGATGCTGTTCATCACCATCACCTGTGATCAGAATGTCATCCAGGTAACATTGTGTGCCTGGAATTCCCTGTAATACCTGCTCCATGGCCCTCTGCCAAATTGCTGGAGCCGATGCCACACCAAAAACCAGCCTATTGTACCGGTACAACCCTCGATGCGTGTTGATCATGAGGTATTGGCGTGACTCTTCTTCAACCTCCATCTGCAAGTACGCCTGCGCCAGGTCTATCTTGGTGAAGTGTTTCCCGCCAGACAGTGAAGCGAAAATATCCTCAATCCGTGGAAGCGGATACTGCACCGTGTGAAGCACCGGATTAACGGTGATCTTGAAATCTCCACAGATGCGAACCTTCCCTGGATCTCCTGGCTTATTGTTCGCAGGACGTTTCATAATGGGAACAATGGGCGTAGCCCACTCACTCCAATCTACTTTAGACAGTACCCCTGAACGTTCTAGTGCTTCCAGCTCCGCTTCAACCACAGGTCGTATTGCATAGGGTACCGGTCTGGCTTTAAAAAATTTTGGTTGTGCATGTTCATCAATCTTGATGTTTGCCGTAATTCCTCTCAGTGTTCCCAGTCCCGGCTGGAACACCTCTTTAGCCTCATCCAATATTCTGGACAATCGTTTAGGTTTGACAGCTGTTTCCCCGGAATCTACCGTTAGTGCTTTCAAGGAGTGCCAGTCCATATTCATTTTCCTAATCCACTCCCGTCCTAGTAGTGGTGGACCTCCTTCAGGTAGCACATATAAGTCCATTACTTGGCTTCCTTCACCCTTGTGGACCACTTCTACCTCTATTTTTCCGATGGGGTACACTCTTTGCCCCGTGTACGTTTTCAATATAATCTCCGTAACCTGTAAGGGAATATGTTGGAATAACCTTCTCTAATCTTTCTTATTCATGACCGTCAATGCCGATCCAGTGTCCAATTCCATTTTTACTTGGACTCCTGCTATCTTAAGAGTGACCCAAATTGTCTGGAGATCTGCATCCTTACCAACGTTGTGTATTCTTAAGCTATCCAGTTCATTACTGCTAGCGTCTGAATCTGAATTCTGTTCAGTCAAACTGTTCTTTGTCGCCTTGTGTACCTTTGCATATTTTCCTTGCGGTGGCTTTTTATTGCTGGTCTTCTTTCCTGACCGGCATACTTTAGCTATGTGGCCAAACCTGCCACACGTTCTGCATTCTTGGTTTTTAAACCAACACTGGTTCTGATCGTGCGTTGTCTTTCCACAACGATAACATTTGACAGAACTCAAACCCAATTTGTTTATACCGAGTTCCGGTGGCCGTAGCTGCATTACTGCCGTGCCTCTCGCTGCGGTCTCGTGTGCTGCTGCCATAGTGACCGCCTTCTCGAGAGACAGCTCATTCTCCTCGAGCAGTCGCCTTTGTGTATCCTGTTTAAATAAACCACACACAAATCTATCTCGAAGTGCCTCTGTCAGTCCCGTTCCAAACTGACAATATTTTGCTAGCTTACGTAATTCCATCAAATATTCAGCATTGCTTTCATTTTGCCGCTGTCTTCTATCGTAAAATTTAAATCGTTCCGCTAGCATCAGCGGCGTGGGGCTAAGATGATTTTTTAGGACAGTAACAATCTGTTCGAACGTCTTATCCGCCGGTTCATCTAGTGATAACAGGTGTTTCAATTGCCCGTATGTCTTCGCACCCATTAAGTTTAGTAATGTTAGTGCTTTATCTGTCTCAGGAATTTTATTTGCCTTACAATAGTTTTGTATGCGTTCTACATACATAGCCCAGTCTTCTATATCACTGTCGAAGGCATTAATGTTCCCATGTTTAGGCATCGTAGCAATTTATCGTATTTTTAATGTTATCTAAGATAGCAGCTTCCCGCTCTTGCCGTCGTCCTCCGCCCACAAAATGGCAGTTTTCCCACGCTTGGCGGTCTTCACCCGTCCCCCGACGCTGTCTCCGCTTCACCGCGGCTCTCGCGCCTTCAGTTTCCCCAGACGCTGCGCCTTTAGCCCGAATGCGGCCCTTATCTCCGGTCGCGATCGATGTCCCGCGCTGCGCCTCTCGCTCGAAAGCGGCCCGGCCCTTATCTCTGGTCGCGATCGACCTCACCGCCCTTATTCCTCCGTCTTCCCAGCCCCGTCTGTACAGCCAACGCGGTTGACTTTCTGTCGCGTCGCTGCCCGGCTTACCCACCACGAGGTAGTAGAAGAAGCTGACAGTCGCTGATGGAGGCTTCGAGGTCAGGATGTCTTCTGCACTCCGGTTGCTCGATGCCTGCCGCTCGACGTGTCTTCCCGTAGGTGATGAGGGTGGAAACCTCTCTTCGACGTCCTGTCTGTGGACGAAGTCGCTGTGGAAATTACTGCAGCAGGGTAAGAATCGGACTCGTCGCCACTGTTAAGTCTGTGTGTTATAGTGAGAATTACTACACAGACCACAAGAGTAAATTCAACAGGTCTTTACTGGTTGGAGATCGGACTAAACTGAATACAATATTATTACACTGTGCTTATATACCGGTGTGGTCACCACCGGTATTACGTATACAGCAGCCAAAGAAAGTAGTACCTTTCTTAAGGTGGACCAGGCTTAAGTTCTCTTAAGGTGGAATAGGTTACATACACCACACTCCCATCCCCCCTTCATTAGTTTAAAGCCCTTTCTACTGCCCTAGTTATGTCACAACGGAGCAGCTCCCTCTTTCCCCAGTACTGGTGCCAGTGGCCCATGAAGTGAAACCCCTGCCTCCCACACCACTCTTTCAACCACACATTTAACATTCTAATCTGCTTATCACTATGCCAATTGGTGCGTGGCTCAAATAACAATCCAGAGATTATTATCTTTGAAGTTCTGCTTTGTAATTTGGACCCCAACTCCTCAAACTCTCTCAGCAGAACTTCATTCCTAGTACTACCTATGTCGTTGGTTCCTACATGGACCACAACAACTGGATCCTCTCCTTCCCACTCCAATTCTGCTCCAGCCGCGAGGAGGTGTCTTTAACCATGGCACTGGGCAGGCAACACAGCCTTCGGTACTCCCTGTCGCGGCTACAGAGAACAGTATCTATCCCCCTGACTGTACTGTCGCCTACCACTGCCACAATCCTTTTTACTCCCCCCACTTGAATGGCCTCCTGTACCACGGTGCTGTGGTCAGTTTGCCCATCCTCCCTGCAGTCCTTGTTTTCATCCATACAGGCAGCAAGTACCTCGTATCGAGTTCAAAACTACTTCACCACTGCCCCAGAAAACAGGCCCAGGGTCTTTTTAACTCTCGAGCCTCATTAGAATCTCATGGGCAGACTTGCATTATCCTTCTGCGAAGATCACACACCAGTTGAACATTAATGGAGTGGAAGCCCTTCCTGTTTACATAAGCTGCTGGCTCGTCTTCTGGTACACTGATAACTAGATAACTGCTGTCATTTATGCCCTGGACACAAGGAAAGCCAGCCACTTGTGCAATCCAAGAGCTCCCTCATTCTGATAATTAGCATTCATTATAAAGGTAATGTACTGGTTTGCTCTGGCAAGGAGGCATTGGTAACCTCTTTGACTGTGTACTGTAGATTGGGAGATGTGGGTGATGTCCCCTGTAGCAGCCTGGAAGGAGCCTGTGGCAAAATAGTTCAGGACGGTGGTGATTTGGCAGCCACTGGCAAAGCATGGCCCCCTGATTCAGCAGGTAGCAGATCGTGTTCCATACGACAACGACAACCTGTCTGGTGAAGTGCAACCTTCTCCTGCACTGCTCCTCAGAAATATCCAAGAAAGTAACTCTTGACCTCTAGACCCCGTGGGCTGTGAAAGGCCTTCTCCAAGCAGCCAACCTCATCTGCTGTCTTCCAACAGGCCCAGCTGCTGCTTATCCTGGTTGTTAAGATTGCTGCAGCTCTTCTTCTTCCAATGGTTCATCCATCCAAAAGGATTGAAGCAAAAACCATTGAAGCACCAATGATAAGCAGCCAGTGTTTAATGAGGATAGGTAAAGGGAAAAAAAAGCAAACTGGAACTTGGAACTGTCTTGGAATGCACTAATCAAATTGTCACACATAACTTAATGACCTGAGTGAATGCAGGTGAGTGCCCTTTAAATACAGCTTCCAGTCATGTCAGTTAGTTTGCGATGCCAGTGCCTCTAAATTTTACTCAGCAAATTTTCTGTTGGGCGGGAGTTCTGACCCACGCAGTTAAGATCATTTGAGGTCCAAGTGACATAATCAAATTTCTATTTGAATCTATTCATGAGGTAGCCGCCTGTTTCTGTCAGCTTTGGCATTAATATGGCGCTCAGCAGGTTTCTGCCGGGGAGGGGGCAGTAAGTTGATTTTTCAATTTTAACCGCTCAACTGCCCTATTGCTGCCAGATGGGGTGAGCTTAGAAATGAGCTTGTGCAGGCCAGCTGGCACAAACTGGGCACGGGGAGGGATCTCTGCACCGGAACGGATAGGCCTGAGGTGCACCCAATATTTAGTCTCCGGCCTCATTTAAATTAGACCAGGAAACTGTGGCTGCATGCTGAGTGTGCCCAGACAGGTCGCTGATGAAACAGTGCAGTCAGCAGTGGCCCTCAGGTAGGTCCTGGGAATGTATGCAGGCGATCGGGAAGGAGCCCAGCAGGACCCGGCAATGGTCTTTGGCACTTCAATTGGCACATTCAGGTAATTATGTTTTAACAAACTTACCTTTTTGGTGGCGGCCTCCAGTGGTCCCTTTACAGACTGCTGGTTAGGTTGCATGTGGACCACATTTTTCTGAACAGAGCCGGCCCAGCAGCGGCTGCATTTAGGGCAGACCAGTTTTGCAAAGGGGGCGTCAAATAGGCATTCTGACCCTTATTTGCATATGCAAAGGACTCAACGCCTATTTCAGACACTGGCCTAGGACTCCTCTTTTTCTGCCTTTAGCAGTATGGCGGGTGGCGCACTTCCAGCGTGGACTGTGCCGCACAGCACCCACCATATTGGACGCTTTGGCACCCATTTTACGCTGTAAAGCAGGTGCACCGTCAACCAATTTTTAGGTCAGAGTCTGTGGGCAAGTGATGGAGCGGTGCAGAACCATAAATTAATGATGCATGAAGTTCCTGTATTGACGTCGTATATATGGACTAACCGCACCACAAAAAGTTAGGCCTTGTCCATTCCAGTCTACGTACCCATTTAACGGCATGGTAAGTCTTAATTACTGCCAAACAACCTCTTTGGAACTGAAAATTAACTTTTACAAGTGTTGCGTCTCATTCCTTCAGCTTTTACTTATTGTTGGAGATTTTAAACAAAAATGTAAATACAATTTCTTTTTTACTTTTTCTTTCTGTCTCTTTTATCTCGCTCTCTTAGTCAAATCTTTCTTTCCCTCTCTTTTTTTCTTTTTCTTTCTGTACCTGACTTGATATTGAATTCATTATCCTAACTGACACTTCCTGGTTCAGACTCTGCACTGCACATTAACAATTCTTCAATCTGATTGGTTAAGGAGATACACAGCTGCTTGCACAGATCCCAGATGCCCTGTAGAGGGTGCTGCACTGTTTGGATGTTTGGCTGACAGCAACTTGCCATGGAAAACCCCATAGAAAGTCTATAGGCAAGTGCAAGTCTAACAAACTTCGCTGCTCACAGCAAAACCCGGCCCAATGTTTCTTTAGCTCCCATGATAATTGTACTATAAGAGCTCCTTCCTCATGTCCCTCTTTTCCTGTTCTGCTGAAATGCTTCAATTACAGCAAATTAGCAGACAATATTCAGTTACATTAGGTCCCACATAAACATTACGTGCTATGAGAAAAAATTATTTGACAATTTATTTCATAAAACTGCCAACAAAAATTAGTATCAGAAACTGGAACTAAAAATATACTTAAAAACTGGAAAATAAATAAAAAGATAAAAAGCATTGGCCCCTTTAAGAGCTCAATCACACATGGAGTTTCTGTAAACTGTACTCCAGATGGGTAAAAGGAGCATCCAGCCTAAACCCCAGATATTGATCAAGTTACTGATTCATGGAGCCACCTAGTAGTTTAAAGAAATGTTGTCTCAAGACCCGAAAAGAAGAGGATGATGGACAATCGGGACTTATTCCATAAATTAAATCAGTTCTAGACTGACTGAGGAGTGAGTCCTGTATATGAGAAATCATAGGGCAACTGACAGTGGCTTGGGTAAGATTGTTTGATTGGACTGATTCCTTGGAAATTCCGTTTGCTAGCAGTTGATGTACATTTAAGTGCGTGACAGACGTTTTGCAATTGAACCTTTGAAAATGTTAATAAAGTAGGATTAAACGCATTAAAATAAAAGATACATCAAGTAATTTTGTGAGGTGTACAATGTACATGGACCACACAAGGATTAGTAGCTGTAAGACTATCATAAAGTCAATTCTATCAGCCAGTCAGTTTAGACATCAGTGCACATACACAGAAAAAAGACTAATAATGTTGCAAAGGTCCCCCCAAATCATTATTAGAAAGAAAATACTCTACTTAAATGATTGAAATTCACATCCCTCAATTCCATTTCTTGAAGCAGCAAAGGTTTCTGCCAAGGTTTCTATTTCTGCTTCAGCATCAATATTTTTGATGAAAAGTGATTTAGCCTGTCTTCTTTCATTTACATATTTAGCATACATGGCTAGTTTTACCTCACTAAAATTTATAGCCTCATCTGCAGTATGGTTAACGTATTTGCTGGTCTTCAGTCTATCTGTCAGTTTAGTATCCAATACATCTGCAATATGTTGAACTACATTTACAAAGATTGAATGTATATAAGTTGCATTCTTTGCCATATGAAGACTTTACAAACATTTTCAGCAATTTGCTGTATGCAGCTTTGTTACTGATTCATTATCATACATAAGATTACATAGGATATACAGCACAGAAACAGGGCATTCGGCCCAACCAGTCCATGCCGGCTTTTATGCTCCACTCGAGCCTCCTCCCGTCTTTCCTCATCTAACTCTATCAGCATAATCATCATTCCCTTCTCCTTCATATGCTTATCTAACCTCCCTTTAAATGCATTTATACTATTCGCTTCAACCACTCCCTCTGGTAGTGAGTTCCACATTCTCACCACTCCCTGGGTAAAGGCGTTCCTTCTGAATTCCCTATTTGATTTCTTGGTGACTATCTTATATCGATGGCCTCTAGTTTTGCTCTTCCCCACAAGTGGAAACACTGGGCTGGATTTTCCCAATCCTGACCCTGGGGAGGGGCAGGCTGATGGTGGGGGAGCTTGGGGGGCCAGAAAGGGCAGCACGGTGGCATAGTGATTAGCACTGTTGCCTCACAGCGCCAGGGACCCGGGTTCAAATCCGGCCTCGGGTGACTGTCTGTGTGGAGTTTGCACATTCTCCCCGTGTTTGCGTGGGTTTCCTCCGGGTGCTCCGGTTTCCTCCCACAGTCCAAAGATGTGTGGGTTAGGTTGATTGGCCATGATAAAAAAAATCAGCCCTTAGTGTTAGGGGGGATTAAATACGTGGGGTTACGGGAATAGGGCTTGGGTGGGATGGCTGTCGGTGTAGGGACCGGGTGCTAGGGTTTGGATGATCAGCCATGATCTCGTTGAATGGCGGAGCAGGCTCAAAGGGCCGAATGGCCTACTCCTGCTCCTATCTTCTATGTTTCTAAAGAAGCACTCCTGCTCCTCCCAGCCCACAAGGATTGCTCCCCGAGGCTGAGGCCACCTCGTTGCAGCCACCGGGAATCCCGAGCCACAGGATCACTGGCTGCCTGCAGTAAAACCTGCAAAGTTGTTTAAAATAGCGGTTTCAGGCCTCATTATAATATTTAAATTGCCAAACCGCCTCCTGGCAGCAGGTTGGCAGCCTGCACCACCACCCTCCCCCCACATTCCGCCTGAGTGAAAGGTGAAAGTGGGCAGGTTGGGGTTGGGTTTTACATTTTTACATCTTTCACTTCCCACCACACCTCCAACCCACCGGTTCTTACCTCTGAAAATTTCGGCCACCCTCTCTCTATCTACTCTATCAAAACCTTTCATGATTTTAAAGACCTCTATTAGGTCACCCCTCAGCCTTCTCTTTTCAAGAGAAAAGAGGCCCAGCCTGTTCATTCTTTCCTGATAGGTATACTCTCACATTTCTGGTATCATCCTTGTAAATCTTTTTTGGACCCTCTCCAATGCCTCTATATGCTTTTTATAATATAGTGACCAGAATTAGGCATATTGGGGGAGAAATTCAGTATCGCCCCGTTTAAGGCGCGATTATCAGCCAGGCGCAAAGTTTAGCGCCTGGCGCTAATTATCGCCTCAGACTGCAAACTTGGCTTTTATCGCCCCTGGGAGGTGATTGGATCGCTAAATCTGGCGCTGCACACCTCTCTTAAGGCGCAAAGGCCGAGGAGTGAGGCGATAACTCAGAGCGCTGGTGAAGCTCATCTGATGTCAGTCAGCAATGGAACACAGACACACTGGCGCCGGCCAGTTCTTAAAGGGGAGGGTCGATCTTGCTTTCCATCCACACCCTGCTCATTGCAGCCTTGAATCTAGGCCTGGAGAGACCTGTACATCAAATCTGTTGGAATGAACAATGGAGAGGCCCAGGGAAAGAGCTCAGAGTGCAGCCCCCATAGTCTCTTCTAAATCCATGCAAGGAAGATCAAATAAAAAAGAACCTGCAAAGTGCTGCTCAGTGCCCAAAACTCCTCAACACAGCTTTGAATATCTCCACCAGTGTCTCTCTCTCACTCAGAATGCGTGGTGAAAAAATTTCACCGACTAAAGAAGGCAGGAAGCGAGCGCCATTAAATAGCGCTCCCCCAGTCCCTTCCCGACTGCAAAACGCTCCCCTCAACCTGGCGTTGCTAGCGGCAGGCGGTAAGATAGGGGGCGCCACTCAATATCCGGTCCGGGGCGCTACTAGGACGTTGCACGCTCGACTGACGTCACGATCTGCGGGCGCAGGAGATCGTGGCGGTAGTGTTTAGCATCGCCGCAAAATGTCTAGTCAATTTCGTGAGCGGCGCAAACATCGCTGCACACAGGCGCTAGTTGCTTTGCGCCCCATTAGCGCCCTCATAAGGCGCTAATGGGAGGCACAAACCAACCGAATTTTTTCCCCTACAGTCTTACATGTATAATTCGATATTATGAATCTCTGATAAAGGTAAGTGCCATAAATGTGGCTTGTCTGAGACCTTTTTTAAACAGACATACTTATCACAATGCTTACCTTTCTCAATTTCAAACAGTGGGATCTATTTTTCATTGTCTTTATTTAATCGATTAAAAAATAAATATATGGTGACACTCTACCAATTACATGATGAGATAACATCGGCTTGTAATCCTGATTTCAAAATGGTGGGTCTCAGCAATGTTAGGGAGAGATTAGGTTAATTAAAACAATCACTATCACTAGAGAAAAAGTACTAGGCAAACTAATGGGACTAAAGGCTGACAAGTCTCCTGGACCTGATGGCCTACATTCTAGGGTTTTAAAAGAAGTGGCTGCAGAGATAGTGGATGCGTTGGTTGTAATCTACCAAAATCCCCTGGATTCTGGAGAGGTCCCAGCGAATTGGAAAACCGCAACTGTAACTCCCCTATTCAAGAAAGGAGGGAGACAGAAAGCAGGAAACTATACGCCAGTTAGCCTAACATCTTTCATTGGGAAAATGCTGGAATCCATTATTGAGGAAGTAATAGCAGGACATTTAGAAAATCATAATACAATCAAGCAGAGTCAACGTGGTTTTATGAAAGCGAAATCATGTTTGACAAATTTACTAGAGTTCTTTGAGGATGTAACAAGCAGGGTGGATAAAGGGGAATCAGTAGATGTAGTGTATTTGGAGTTCCAGAAGTCATTTGATAAAGTGCCGCATGAAAGGTTATTGCACAAGATAAGAGCTCACGGTGTTAGGGGTAATATATTAGACTGGATAGAGGATTGGCTAACTGACAGAAAACAAGGAGTCGGAATAAATGGGTCATTTTCAGGTTGGCAAACTGTATCTAGTGGGGTGCCACAGGGATCAGTGCTGGGGCCTCAACTATTTACAATCTATATTAATGATTTGGATGAAGGGACCGAGTGTACTGTTGCCAAATTTGCTGACGATACAAAGATAGGTGGGAAAGCAAGTTGTGAGGAGGACACAGAGTCTGCAAAGAGATATAGATAGGTTAAGTGAGTCGGCAAAAATTTGGCAGATGGAGTATAATGTGGGAAAATGTGAGGTTATCCACTTTGGTAGGAAGAATAATAAAGCAAAATATTATTTAAATGGAGAGAGGCTACAGAATGCTACGGTGTCTGAGGGATCTGGGTGTCCTCGTACATGAAACACAAAAAGTTAGCATGCAGGTACAGCAAGTAATTAGGAAGGCAAATGGGAATATTGGCCTTTATTGCAAGGGGGATGGAGTATAAAAGTAGGGAAGTCTTGCTAAAACTGTACAGGGCATTGGTGAGACCACACCTGGAGTACTGCGTACAGTTTTGGTCTCCTTATTTAAGGAAGAATATATTTGCATTGGAGGCAGTTCAGAGAAGGTTCACTTGGTTGATTCCTGAGCAGAAGGGGTTGTCTTATGAGGAAAGGTTGAGCAGGTTAGGCCTATACTCATTGGAGTTTAGAAGAATGAGAGGTGATCTTATAATATTCTGAGGGGGCTTGACAGGGTAGATGCAGGGAGGGTGCTTCCCCTTGTGGGGGAATCTAGAACTAGGGGGCATAGTTTCAGAATAAGGGGTTGCCCACTTAAAACGGAGAGGAGGAGAAATTTCTTCTCTGAGGGTCGTGAATCTTTGGAATTCTCTACACCAGAGAGCTGTGGAGGCTGAGTCATTGAATATGTTCAAGGCGGAGATAGACAGATTTTTGAAAAACAGTGGAATCAAGGTTTATGGGAAAGTGGAGTTGAGGCCAAGATCAAATCAGCCATGATATTATTGAATGGCAGGGCAGGCTCGAGGGGCCGAATGGCCTACTCCTGCTCCTATTTCTTATATTCTTATGTATTTTTTTTTTAAAGAACTATTAAAAGTATCAATTTTTTCACACAAATTGTTGAGGCGGTTATCATAATTATGGCATATAAAGCTACTTCATTAAAGCTCTATAATTTCCTCAGTAATTTCAGTTTTTGCCAATCTAAAGATCTCCATTAAAGAAGTTGTATCCAAAACAAACCTGCTTGAAAACCATCTTGAAAAGATCAATAAATAGGAGCGTATGGTTTGCGTACTTGCATTGCTGAGCTGCATGTTTTGTTTCTGGCTGCTGGCACATAAACCAAGTGCGAACAGCAGAGGTCAGCATCATCAGTGCAGAAACTGCCAGCTTTTATTTCTTTAAAAGCAAAATACTGCGGATGCTGGAAATCTGAAATAAAAATAGTGCTGGAAATACTCAGCAGGTCAGGCAGCATCTGCGAATAAAAAAACAGAGTTAACGTTTCAGGTCGGTCATTGACCTGAAACGTTCACTCGGTTTCTCTCTCCACAGATGCTGCCTGACCTACTGAGTATTTCCAGCACTTTCTGCTTTTATTTCTTCTTCTTCACTGGAAAACAATTTTGTAATGATTTTTTTTCTTTGAAATGGGATTTGGTTTGCATGCTAGTTTCTTTGATGAAGATATTTTGTGACAAAAAACATTTATGGATCATTGTACCTTTAAATTCTGCAATCATTATGATAACTCAAGATACAAAAAATGTGGTCCTTGCAGGCAGAATATGTGTCACTAATGTATTATGTTATCAATTTGTGCCTTGTAATAGGATTTCCCATTTTTTATTTCCTGAGAAATATTATTAAATAGGTAAATGTTATTGGGTTCCTCCTCATATTTGAGCTACAGGATATTTCTCAGTCCCTTTTCCTTGAACATTTTAATATATTTTGCTACTTCACAGGAACTGTGCTATCATGCTTTAAGTCTTTGCTGCTATAGTACACTGAATTCCAGAGTATGGTTCAATATAATATCTGGAATAAGATTGTTTGGGCTAGAAATTTGTACGCACTGCTAGGTCAACGCGAACTGGACCTAGGGAATGATCCCTCTGACTGAACAAGTAGACCCAATCAAAATTGGGCCTTATGCCTCATCTGAATAATTGGCACGAGCTGCTGTCACACCTCGAGAGGCCACTATCTCACATTGAGGATTCAAACTTGGGGGTCACTTGCCTCACCAGCAGCAGCCCTCAGGTAAGTGTTGTGTGGGAGAAGGAGAACGGGAGGAGGGATATTGCAGGCCGGCAGCAACATTAGGAGTGCTGTGGAGTCAGAAGAAGCACTCCTGCTTGTAAGGCCACATCCATGGCAGGAAAACCTGAGCATCTGTTACACTCAGGGCCATGCAATTTTATGAAGTCATTAGGCCCCTCACTAAGATGTGCAAAGCGGCGAACGCTTGTTTTAGGCAAATTGTCCTAAGCAATGTGGAGTCGGATGTATTTCAGGCATCTTTGGGGTTTGGGACATAGCCCATGGAATTGGTCTTTTTTGCCCCTGTTTTCTGCCTGGAAAACTGGCATAATTTTTAATTTACTAAATACATTTTAACAGCTGTTTAGATAACATATTTAGTTATCATATGCCAGTAATTGTACTCAGTTTTATTGTAATAGACTGTTCTGATCAAACTGGTACTGTGGATTGGCATCAATTACAATAAGAGGTTTGTTTCTGTCATGTGACTTTTTATATAGTATTTTCACATGGATTTTAAAACGTTGATATATTTTTCAGTGGAAGGCATGCATTACTGAGCTATAACACCACATTTATATTACTGGTTTGAGATTTTACTGCTTGGGATATGACCTAGTACTAAGCACAGTTATATATGTCTGATATTACAAATTGAAGGCCATCTCATGTTGATTGAGCACAACTGTTAAAATGTTAAATACGTAGCTCTGTAATAATTAACTGTAACTACTCTCAGTAACCCTTGTAGATTTGGGGCCAAATCTTGCTAGAGCAGGGCATCTCGCGGCATGCGCCATTAGTTAGACTTTTTCCTACACCCTTCAGCTCAAAATTCTTTTGTGCCATAACTTGAGGAGGGCTGTAAATCCACCAGCAAGTTTTGGAGATTTGCAACTCATGCCGTATCTCTTCATCCTCTGAATTTGCTGGCCGATTTGCACATTAATAATGGCATGCGTCGTTAATCTGCCGTTATTTTTCCAGGAAGATTTGGCCCATGATATCCTGAACCCCAAAACTCTGGGAAGGTAAGAGTTCCTGATAGAGCTCCTCCTTCTGCTTGCTCCCACTGCAGCTGCAGTTCAGTGTGCTCCTTCCTGCTAATCCTCTTCCTCTAGCCACAGTGGAATTACCAAACGCACCCATATGATACCAAAAGTGCACTGCCAGAAGCCCCTTAACAGTTGCCAATGTTGTACAGGCACTTTTCTTCTTCTTAGGCAGTCCCTCAGAACCGAGGATGACTTGATGGTGGAAGATGCCTGTGCGTGAATTCTTTTAACGTGGAGTGGCCGTTGCACACCAGCTACCACACGGGCTTGACAGAGCAAGATCTTGGTCCAATGGCAAGGGGATCCAAGACGATTGGAGACCAGTGTAGTGTATGTAACCTGTACCACCTTAAGAGGATACCTTAAGGTGATGGACTACTTTTTGATGGCTCCTGTACATTGTAGTACCGGTGGTGACCACACCGGTATATAAACCCTGCGGAGCAAAGTGTATCCCAGTTCAGCCCTGACCCTCAATCACTAAAGACCTGTTTACTTACTTCTGTAGTCTGTGTCCTGTTATTCAGTATAACTGCAATTGAAACCACAGACTCAACAACCAGGCTTTGCTACATCGGCCTAGCACACACACACACAAACATACTCCTACTGTCCTCCTCCCTCCTTCCCGCAGGTCCTCTCTGCCTGGGTTTCATAGGCTGCAGTGTGGTCCTCCCGACCCCGCTGCTGGTCCACACTGCGCCACTCCTGGGCCTCGACCTCGCTGCTGGGTTCGTCCTCACTCCTGGGTCCCGTCCTCGCCCCTGGGCTTCATCCTTGTCCCTGGGTCCCGTCCTCGCCCCTGGGTCCCGACCTTCTTCCAGTGAGCGTGTCCCGCGGTGTCTCTTTCCAGTGAGCTTGTCCCGCGGTGTCTCCTTCCAGTGAGTGTGTCCCGCAGTGTCTCCTTCCAGTGAGTGTGTCCCGCAGTGTCTCCTTCCAGTGATGTGTCCCACAGTGTCTCCTTCCAGTGAGTGTGTCCCGCGGTGTCTCCTTCCAGTGATGTGTCCCACTGTGTTTCCTTCCAGTGATGTGTCCCGCTGTGTCTCCTTCCAGTGATGTGTCCCGCTGTGTCTCCTTCCAGTGAGTGTGTCCCGCGGTGTCTCCTTCCAGTGAGTGTGTCCCGCGGTGTCTCCTTCCAGTGAGTGTGTCCCGCAGTGTCTCCTTCTAGTGAGTGTGTCCCGCGGTGTCTCCTTTTAGTGAGTGTGTCCCACGGTGTCTCCTTCTAGTGAGTGTGTCCTGCGGTGTCTCCTTCTAGTGAGTGTGTCCCGCGGTGTCTCCTTCTAGTTGGCAATAGTGTGAGTAGCTAAAAACCACTATCTAATACAAGTCTAACATCTCCTACAACAGCATTTTACCAAGAGCAGCTGGAAATCCCATTAAATGTTGTTGAAATGGTTGTCTCCCGACTTGTACCGCCCATTGTTTGTGGACGTGATAAAAAACTGTCGCTAGCAATGATGTTTGAGTCTTCAAAGCAGATTTGCATATGTATATTAGGCTGCCTAAGTTAAGGACCACTCAAAAATCGCACTGGGCAGGCCTTGAACACTATTTCATTTTTTGGGGGAAATTTTTGTCCCCCTACCATTTCAGTTTCACTGAAAATAGATGAAAATCATTCCTGACATCTTCAATCAAGACAGTTACCTTAATTATCCAGTATAGTGCAATATACGCCCAGGTAGCACCCAAATTGGGTGTCTAGTTGGCAGAACAGTCTCTCTACCCATCTGTTCATGCCAGCATGAGGCCTGAGCCATTTTGAGGCCTCATTAGAATGCCACCGTTGAGTTGCGAACAACAAGCCGGTGTCCCGCTGTAGCTTGCCGAGTCTAGCAAGTCGGGTCTTGAGGGTGGGAGATGATCAGGGGGGGTTGAAGGGGTGCACGCGTTTCTAACAGGTGGCAGTGGACCAGAGTTGATTGGGGGCCCCCCAAAAAACTGAAAGCTTCCTGGGCTATTTATGAGCAGCCTCCAGCAATGGGTCGGCCACTTATTGCTCCTCCCACTTGTATCTGCAAGTTGCAATCGGGGTCCTACAACCCCTGGTTGCCTGTTTTCCATGCATGCAATAGATTAATCTTTACTGGACTCTAAGCTGACAGATTAACTGAAGGTTCAAAAATACATTAGTCTTGATGTAGATGACAGTATAGATATGGCCAAGGCTGGGGGGAGCAGGGAAACTAGCTGTGCATGCTCAACATGTAAATTAAATCCACATAAATGAAACCAGACATGCAAAATTAATCTTCATCAAAAATATTGAAGCAGTCGCAAGAAAGAAAAAACCATTGCAATGCAACTGAATATATAAAGGCATCCAAGGACCTAATGATTTTATTGAAGTACACTGGTTCTTCATTTATTCACTGGCATAGTAATAGCCATCCAGCGACGAGCCTCCACATGCAAGTCAATCTTCAAGTCAGCCTGTAATGCCATTTCAATTCTGGACTTAATATTTTAGTGTATAGGACAGAACAGCCATTGGTACTTTTATTGGCAGCTTGTTCAAAGCAATTTCTGTTCTTGCATTTGGAATTGTGGGCAGAAGTGCCACTACCTTATGTAGATTTATTTGTAATTTTAATTTATTTCCCATGGAAATGTAAACTACATTCACTAAAATTGCCAATAAATGTAGCATGTCAGACATTGTTGAAGTTTCTCCAAAGCAGTGGAAGAATCTCAATTACTACGCAACATGTTTCAAACATCGCAACTGCTTATTTGTACTGATTCAGATGCTCTGAAGTGCTTTCAGCCACATGCAAAACACAAAAAGTAGTAGCACTATTGCACAAAATCAAAATTACCATCAATGTCTGAAGCTAGGTTATGACAGCAGGCCTGAAGGCACAAATATATGTGAAGGGCTATGTCCCATTTTTGGGTTATGCACTAGATATTCTCAGATTCACCATCACTGGTCACTCCCATAAACAGACTTTCTGTTCCCTATGATCCAGAGTGCACCTTTTACTGCCCAATATTCAGATAAATCATATCAAGGGATCGTAATAGAGCAGCTACCAGATTATAGCACGTCCTCCTCTCTTTTGTGAAAGGTGCACTTAAAGGCACTCTATTGAAAGCTGCAAACCAACAAACTGGTTTATTTTACATAAAATACTTGAACCGAATGCAGTTTTCACAGTCAAATTTCTATGCTCCCTGTTTCATAAAAAAATAACAAGTATGCAACCTTGCTAATGCCCTAGGCATGGACTTACTTTCAAGCTAATCTATTTCAAAACTAGCTGGTGTTTGGCTTTCTGCTACAGGCTGCCAGGGATCAGTTGCTCATTCTGTATCTCTGAGAGAAAGAGAGAGTGAATGAGACAGCCCCTTAAGACTGTGATATTCAATGTTTGGCCCAATGGTTAATCACCAAACAAAAGTAAGAATTTAACATTCTTTTTTACTTACCTGGGCCTCAAAATGGCTCAGGCCTCATGCCGACCACCCGTTGTGTGCCACAAGTAAAAAATCAGCCCCATAGTGTGATCCTTACACCTGCCCAACTCTGGATCTGTGAATAATTCTGGCAGGGTTAGCACCACGCCATAGCCATTTAGAACTGACTTACACCAGTAAATGACAATCAAGCCCAATAACTCGAAGCAATTTATCTAATATTAATTAATGACTAAGGCAAATTAACTACCATTACCATTAACTGACAATGTATCTTAGTCTTATGTCTTATTAGGTGTGCAGAATGTACATTTCCTGGAAAGCACTCTGTGAGTAAGCTGCGATAGAAAGAATTCAGTATCAGCATATTTAATAGCTTTATGACTCATACTTTAAAATGAGCTTTATGAAGTAGTTTAATCCTCAAACATGAAATTAATTTGCTCATAGCTTTTCAACTTTGTGATTGTCATATTTTTAATAAGTCATGCCAATCACCTCAAAATGTATACTGCAAAACTTCAAAAGCTTACTCATCTGTGATGATAAATTTTTTAAAATATATTTCAGCATCAAATTGGCAAAACTTGGAAATCAGAAATGTACTCAATAAAACATTTTGGGACTGAAATTGGTCAATGGAAAAGAAAATTGGGCGTAATATAACATGGGCTGCCAATTCGTTACCAGCCCATTTTGTGCTACTGCTGGATCAATTTCACCCCCTTTAGTTTCAAATAGATTCTAATTTGTTAGCTAGTTAATCATCAAGAAATCATACAATCATTTAATAAAATGTTAGTGAAGCATGCAAATAGAAAATGCATTGCTCGCCTCTGTAAGAAGGTTAATTCCTTTGGAGGAAACTGTGTCCCTGGACAGGAAGCCTGACCTAGACACCTGACTGACATGCAGAAATTTTGCCACAGCTTTGTTGTGTACAAGACAGGCAAATCTAATAATACCTTTTTTAAAAGATTCAGCAGTTGAAAGCCCCGATTGAATTTCATCTCGATTTCATTAAATATTCATAAAGGCCAATTAGAAGGGCAGCTAAGTAGGCCACAGGGCACCCTTCCATCATTCTGTCAAAGGCAGTCCATCAGAAAGCCCAGTTTGTATTAAGGCCAGCTACTCAGTAACTGCTTTCAATCTCAATGTAGTTTCTTTCTAAATTACTGCTTCCTCCTTGCATATGATTTTTTTGGACAAGCAGAAAAAAATCAAATAATTTTCAGCACAAGATGCTTACTATGTAGAAAGAAAAAATGCAAATGAGAAAAACATTCTCAATCAATGCTGGAATGAAATTCTTCTATAATGAGCAGTGGCATTGGCTGAGTGATGATTACACAGAAGAAGACTGCTTTAAATTCAGAATCAATCAGACTTGCTTACTTTACCCATTGAAAACTAAACTACTGTGTACCATTTCAATTTCTATAGTATTTATCATCATTTTTAAGAATTATTTAATTTGATTCTTAAAAATCTAATCTAATAAATTTTTCATTTGTAAATGAATTTCACTGCCATCCAAAAAACAAATTATACATTTTTTATAAAACAATGATTCATTACTGTGAATGGATCTTTTGCAGAATTTATAAATAACAATTATAATACTTCCACCCAAAACTTCCATATTATTAATTAGCTATCTCAATGCATCTATTTCATTCATTTTTCCCTTTAATTATTACTTGGCCTTTTTCAATAGGTATTTACATATTTCTGTCACATTTCTGCTTAATTGACTGTCAACTTAATGGATATTACAATCTAGAATTTCAATGGTATATGCATCTACATGGTATATACAAAAATCAGAAGTAGAACTCTTGTGAGTGTGATAGGAATGCAATATATAAATGAGATAATAGAACATTTTAGATATACAGTATATTGAATGCAATGTCCTTCCAGCAGTTATACAGATATATTCTTACTTGTATGTTTAGTGATGCGAGACAGCACAGAGAAATATTCTTATCTCTCTAGACAAATACATTCCTTTAATTATAATCTTAAAATCTACACTTTTCATTCGGTGGAAAGACATTTCTCTCACATAGTTACTGTGGTCCTTTTTTCCCTTCTGATTCCCCTTTCCTGTCAATTATCTCATTGTTCCTGTTGTCCACCAGTTTATACCAGTAGGACCCACTCAGTCTCTGCCAGATTGTCTCATTCAGCTGGCCCTGGGATGGCTGCTGATCATTGTCTTTATTTGTTACAAAAATACTTGCTGCCGTAGTTTGTTTGGCAACCTACTACGAATTTCTGCCTACAAGTACACAATTTTTACACTGCAAACAGAGTGATGAGATCTACCATGAATTGCAAAATGCCGGTTACATAGAGTTTCCTCCATTATTTTAATAATAATCCCTCCTGAGTTTTTGGCCACTACGAAATGATAGTATAAAATATTACTTGCACTGAAAGGAAACACGATATCTGTTTTTTTGTACTGCATTGTTTTTTATCAAGCCCTAGCTAAACCTCTAATTCTATTGATTACACATTCCATCTAACATACTGCTATTTGCCTGAAGGAGCAGGTGGTGCTTGCTATTTCCATTTAACTGATATATTAGCTATGTGGTGCATTTCATCTAGGGGTAATATTAATCAATTTAGCTTAAATGACAGAAAGAATCATTCATGGTAAGTGCTAAAAGGAAGGATATGAGTGGCAAGAAATAATGAGCACTAATGGGAGAGTGAGAGACACCCAGTTTCTAGCTTAGTAAATGCCCCTGCCAGCTGATGCCATATTTACCAATGTAGTGGATAATTTGCAAGGAAATAAGATTGACTTTATTAAGAAATATTCACATGTCCGTAATCCTATTTATGCAAACTATGTTACTACTTAGGAATCAAGTTGTGTATTAGGACAAACCCTCTAGGTGCTGTGCTGCAGAATCGGTTTTTCATTAGTTGTAACTACAAAGTACATATACGTACACATATACATACGCATACATGGACACACCCTTATATTTTACATTGAATTGGATAGTGTTGATTTGTTCTGTATGAGAAATACTAAACATTTTGTCCCATTAATTTTCCTTTATGCATTTAATGATTTGTAAGGTTTTTTTGGTTCTCACAAACATATAAATTATAAAATGGATATACTATTATGGATTTAATAATTATATTCAGGCTGTTGATTAAACCCTTAACCTTTGATGTACTTCATTAATTTTACATTATATTAAGTTGAATTTTTAATGACCATTGGTAGGAATTTCTATTTTGAACTATTTCTTTCACCAACCTAACCTGACTCACCTTACTTGACAACCTAACCTTTCACCAACTTATGCCATAAAAAATGCAAACAAAGCACTGGGGTTCATTTCTGGAGGAATAGAATATCCACCCATATCTTTCCTTTTAGCACTTACCATGAATGATTCTTTGTTATTTAAGCTAAATTGATCAATATTACCCCTAGATGAAATGCAATTTAGTAGGAAGAATAGAAAAACAATATTTTTTAAATGGTGAGAAATGATAAAATGTTGGTGTTCAGAGGGTTTTGGGTGTCCTTGTACACAAAACACAGAGGCCGGAGTTCTCCGGGGTAGTAGTCGGCGTGATCGGTGGCAAGTCGGGTGGGAAAGTTGTTATTTTTGACAGTGGGTCAGGAACCCGCTGTCATCCTGCTCCCACGCGCCTTTCCCCCAGGCGTCTGTCATCGCGGAGCCGACCGGACCGGCAGCGGCGGGCAGCCCAATTGAAATCATTATCAGGTAGTTTACAGCACTTAAGAGCCTTTTTCCACTTTGTTTTTAAATTTCTCTGCATGGCCATTGGATTCACGCAGCTCGGGAACCGCGTCTGTCAACCTGAGGCGGGCGTTCCATGGCCATTGCTCCAGCTGATTACTTGACAGCATCAAATGCACAGTAAAAGCTCCCACCTGACAGATGATCACTTTTCTCAGGCAGAAGCTGTTGCTAAGTCCATTTCCAGCACAGATTCTGCAGGCTGCAAGTGTATCCAGCAAAGTTTCCATCCAGTGTCACCTCATTGGAAGAACTCTCTCACCACTGACAGAATGCTTCTGTCAGCTATACTTCACCTGCCATCTATTCCATCAACATAGGTGCCATTTATACTGTCACACCTTGGTCCTCAGAATCGGGCCATGATGATCCCCAACACCAGCAGCACCAACAACACCAACCTTTTCCGCAATCACCTGATGCTGCACAGGACACAGGGCATCAGCACCCGAGCACATTGCTGCCAGATTTAGTTAACTTTACGCTGTACACCCATTTGGCTGCCACATGATGCGCCAGGTTAGCACCACCCCACACCAACACCATAAAGCATTCCTACAATGACCAAGCCATTCCTTTCACACTTATCATCATTGCGGGGGTACCATTATGTCTCACCATTCACTGCAACTCACTAAGCCACTTCCAAAGGTGCACACGAATCTGTCCAAGACCGGAAAGTGTTGAAAATAAAGATTTTTATGTTTGACACCACATTAACAGAAACTTTACATAAACATTGCATAAAACATCCAAGTGGCTACCCTTGTGGGTTGTTAGCTGATATGATTGCACAAAAACTAGGATGAGGGTGAGTGTGGCTAGTGAGATGGGGATGTGATCATGTAGATAGAGAGAGAGGGATGGGTGGATGTGCAAGGTGTGTTAGTGTGAGTAAGGATGTGCAGGAGTAGGGTAGGGAAGTCAGAGTGATGGGGATGTGATGAGAGTCACAGCAGGAAGCAGTTGAGTGTAGTTTTGTACTAACGTTTCCTGATCTAATGAGATCATTGAAACGTTTGTGGCACTGCACCCAGGTCCTCCTGACCACATCTCTGCTTGTGACCTCCTCTGCAATCTGCAACCAGGCTGTCTTGGTCTCCTGGGGAGGTCTCTTCCGCCTATCGGAAGGGAAGAAGACCTCCCTGCGTGCTCTGACTCCCTCCATAAGCATATGGAGGGAGTCATTGGAGAACCTGGGTGCAGCCCTCTGCCTCTGTGCAGTTAGTGTTTGCAGCACTCCAATGCTATAGTGCAGTGACAGCACTCCAATGCTGTAGTGCAGTGACAGCACTATGTTAGATTAAACTTCAAATGTAATGTGACCATGGTCCTTTTAAGGATCCTGGCTGAAAACGCATCATGAATGACGTCACCAGACCCGCTCCATCTCATTGGACCAGGTATCATGCTGGGCAGGCTTAATAGGCCCCATTAAAGTACAGGAAACTTTCGATTTACTGGCACCTAAATAACCGGAAATCTTGGTTAACCGGCAAAATTCAAGAGTAGGTTCAGGTAAGTTTTACTTCATATTGTACTTGCCTTCCTCGATCTGTTGCTGTGCAAGGGTGTGGCTGCAGCTGTTGCTAAGCTACAGAGACGCTTGGAACATGTGGCCATTGTTCTGCACCTGTTGCTAAGCAACAGGATTTGTTGCTTTATACGGAGCTCTCAGCTCTCCGTATCTTTTACTATAGCTCCCGGTTATCCGGAATTTTTAATGGACCGGCACCACGTCGGTCCCGTCGGTGCTGGATAAAAAAAAGTTTCCTGTAAGTTCATTTTCAACAGCGAGATGGAGCCGGCAGCGGGGTCACGACCCGCCATGGACACCGCCTGCACCAGACCCGCCCAGGTAGGCAAAATTCCAGCCAGAGAGTTAGCATGCAGGTACAGCAAGCAATTAGGAAGGCAAAGGAGGTTGGAGTACAAGAATAAGGAAGTCTTGCTGCAATTATGCAGGGCTTTGGTGAGACCACACCTGGAGTACTGTGTATAATTTTGGTCTCCGTATCCAAGGAAGGTTATACTTGCCTTAGAGGGGGTGCAACAAAGGTTCACTCGGTTGATTTCTGGGAGGAAAGGGTTGCCCTATGAGAAGAAGTTGAGTAGAATGGGCCTAAATTCTCTGGCGTTTAGAAGAATGAGAGGTGAACTCATTGTAACAAAAGATTCTGAGCGTGCTTGACAGGGTAGATGCTGAGAGGCAGTTTCACCTGGCTGGAAAGTCTAAACATAGAAACATAGAAGATAGGAGCAGGAGTAGGCCATTCAGCCCTTCGAGCCTGCTCCGCCATTCAATGAGATCATGACTGATCATCCAAATTCAGTACCCTGTCCCTGCCTTCTCCCCATATCCCTTGATCCCTTTAGTCTTAAGAAATATATCCAACTCTTCTTGAATATATTTAATGAACTGGCCTCCACCGCCCTCTGTGGCAGAGAATTCCATAGGTTCACCACTCTCTGGGTGAAGAAATTCCTCCTCATTTCAGTCCTAAATGGCTTACCCCTTATCCTTAGACTATGACCCCTGGTTCTGGACTCCCTGGCCATCAGAAACATCCTTCCTGCATCTAGTCTGTCCAGGCCTGACAGAATTTTATAGGTTTCGATGAGATCCCCTCTCAATCTTTTAAACTGCAGCGAGTATAAGCCCAATCGACACAATCTCTCCTCATATGTCATTCCTGCCATCCCAGGTATCAGCCTGGTGAATCTTTGCTGCACTCCTTCCATGGCAAGAACATCCTTCCTCAGGTAAGGCGACCAAAACTGCACACAATATTCAAGGTGCGGTCTCACCAAGGCCCTGTACAACTGTAGCAAGACATCCTTGTTCCTGTACTTGAACCCTCTTGCTACGAAGGCCAACATACCATTTGCCTTCTTAACCGCCTGCTGCACCTGCATGCTTACCTTCAGCGACTGGTGCACAAGAACACCCAGGTCTCTTTGCACTTCCCCTTCTCCCAATCTATTGCCATTCAAATAATAATCTGCCTTCCTGTTTTTGCCACCAAAGTGGATAACCTCACATTTATCCACATTATAGTGCATTTGCCATGTTTCTGCCCAATCACCCAACCTGTCCAAATCATACTGGAGTTTCACGACATCCTCCTCACAGCATACCCTCCCACCCAGCTTTGTGTCGTCTGCAAATTTGGAGATATTACATCCTATTCCCTTGTCCAGATCATTAATATATATTGTGAACAACTGGGGTCCTAGGACCGATCCTTGTGGTACACCACGAGTCACTGCCTGCCACTCGGAAAATGACCCGTTTATTCCAACTCTTTGCTTTCTGTCCGCCAACCAGTTCTCTATCCAAGTCAATACCTTGCCCCCAATCCCATGTGCCTTAATTTAGCACGCTAATCTCTTATGTGGGGCCTTATTGAAAGCATTCTGAAAGTCCAAATACACCACATCCACTGGTTCTCCCTTATCTATTTTACCAGTTACATCCTCAAAAAATTCCAGTAGATTAGTCAAGCATGATTTACCTTTTGTAAATCCATGTTGACTTTGTCCGATCCTGTCACTGCTTTCCAAGTGCTCTGCTATTACATCTTTTATAATGGACTCTAGCATTTTCCCCACTACCGATGTCAGGCTTATCGGTCTATAATTCCCCGCTTTTTCTCTACCACCTTTTTTGAATAGTGGGGTAACATTAGCTACCCTCCAATCCATGGGTACTGTTCCAGAGTCTATCGAGTTCTGGAAGATGACCAGCAATGCATCTACTATTTCTAGGGCCACTTCCTTAAGTACCCTGGGATGTAGATGATCAAGCCCTGGGGATTTATCGGCCTTCAGTCCCATCAATTTTCCTAACACCATTTCCCTACAAATACTGATTTCATTCAGTTCCACCCTTTCATCAGACCCTATGTTCCCCGGCATCTCTGGGGGGTTATTTGTGTCCTCCTTTGTGAAGACAGAACCAAAATATGTATTAAGTTGGTCTACCATTTCTTTGTTCCCCATTATAAATTCCCCTGATTCTGACTGCAAGGGACCTACGCTTGACTTCACCAATCTTTTTCTCTTCACATATCTATAAAAGCTTTTACAGTCAGTTTTTATGTTCCACGCAAGCTTACTCTCATACTCTATTTTCCCTTTCTTAATTAATCCCTTTGTCCTCCTTTGTTGAATCCTAAACTGCTCCCAATCCTCAGGATTATTGCTTTTTCTGGCCAATTTATATGTCCTCTCCTTGGATCTTATGCTATCCCTAATTTCCCTTGTTAGCCACGGTTGAGTCACCTTTTTTGTTTTATTTTTATGCCAAACTGGGATGAACAAATTCTGTAGCTCATCCATTCGGTCTTTGAATGTTTGCCATTGCCTATCCACCGTCAATCCTTTGAGTGCCATTCCCCAATCAATCCTACCCAACTCGCTCCTCAGACCATCGTAGTTTCCTTTATTTAAATTGAGGACCCTAGTCTCTGACTCAACTACTTCATTCTCCATCTTAATGAAGAATTCGATCATATTATGATCGTTCCGACCCAAGGAGCCTCGTACAACAAGATTGCTAATTAATCCTTTCTCGTTACATAATACCCAGTCTAAGATGGCCTGATCTCTGGTTGGTTCCTCGACATATTGGTCCAGGAAACCATCCCGTAAACACTCCAGGAATTCCTCCTCCACAGTATTGTTACTAATTTGGTTGGCCCAATCTATATGTAGATTAAAGTCACCCATGATGACTGCTGTGCCCTTATTGCATGCTTCTTTAATTTCCCTTTTAATGCCATCCCCAACCTCCGCCTTACTGTTTGGAGGTCCATATACCACTCCCACTAATGTTTTTTTCCCCTTAGTATTCCTCAATTCTACCCATACAGATTCCACATCATCAGAGCTAATATCCTTCATTACAATTGTGTTCATCCCTTCTTTAACCAGTAATGCTACCCCACCTCCCTTTCCTTTTTGCCTATCTTTCCTGAATATTGAATACCCCTGGATGTTGAGTTCCCAGTCTTGGCCATCCTTGAGCCACGTTTCCGTAATCCCAACCAAATCATATTTGTTTACCTCTATTTGCGCAGCCAATTCATCCACCTTATTACAAATGCTCCTTGCATTAAGACACAAAGCCTTCAGGCTTGTTTTTTTAATGCTCTTACACCTATTAGAATTATTATTTACTGTGGCCATGTTTGATTTAAACCATTGATTTCTCTGACTGCCACTTTTGTTTTTCTCCTTCCTATCTTTTGCTTTTATCTTTGTTTCCCTTTCCTCTGTCTCCCTGCTCAGGTTCCCAACCCCCTGCCATTTTAGTTTAAACCCTCCCCCACAGCACTAGCAAACACTCCCCCTAGGACATCGGTTCCAGCCCTGCCCAGGTGCAAACCGTCCGGTTTGAACTGGTTCCACCTCCCCCAGAACCGGTTCCAATGTCCCAGGAACTTGAATCCCTGCCCCTGGCACCATTCCTCTAGCCACGTATTCATCTGAAGTATCCTTCTATTTCTACTCTGACTAGCACGTGGCACTGGTAGCAATCCTGAGATTACTACCTTTGAGGTCCTGTTTTTTAATTTATCTCCTAACTCCCTATATTCCGCTTTTAGGACCTCATCCCACTTTTTACCTATATCGTTGGTGCTTATATGCACCACAACAACTGGCTGTTCACCCTCCCCTTCCAAGATGTTCTGTAGCCGCTCGGAGACATCCTTGACCCTTGCACCAGGGAGGCAACACACCATCCTGGGGTCTCGTTTGCGGACGCAGAAATGCCTATCTATTCCCCTTACAATAGAATCCCCTATTACTATAGCTCTACCCCTCTTTTTCCTCCCATTCTGTGCAGCAGAGCCACCCCTGGTGCCAGGAAGTTGGCTGCTGCTGCCTTCCTCTGATAAGCCATCCCCCCCAACAGTACTCAAAGTGGTGTATCTGTTGGAGACGGGGATGGCCACAGGGGACCCCTGCACTACCTGCCTGTTGGTCACCCGTTCCCTTTCTTCCTGTCCAACCTCTACCTGCGGTGTGTCC
Organism: Somniosus microcephalus; assembly: GCF_052327205.1. Taxonomy (NCBI): domain Eukaryota; kingdom Metazoa; phylum Chordata; class Chondrichthyes; order Squaliformes; family Somniosidae; genus Somniosus; species Somniosus microcephalus. The sequence goes on from NC_140989.1 coordinate 308,857,510, forward strand.
AAATCCGTAAACGTGCTATTTGTAGTGTAAGTAACCTTAAGAGCTCCTGTGTACTGTAATACCGGTAGTGACCACTTGGGTATATAAGCCTGTATAGCGTCTTGTATCTTTTAGTTCACCTCCAGACTTTGTTCAGTAAACACCTGTTAAACCAACTCCTGCATTCCATGTCTCCATTAACACACGGATACAACAGTGGCGACGAATTGGAAACGGACTTACCTGCAATTCGGCAGCACCTCAAGGAGATCGATTCCTCAGACGAAGGTTGAAGAAAAAAAAACTGTGGTTTCACCAGCTAGCCGGGCTGGTGGCAGGTACTGCACTAATCCTTCCTGGACGGCGGGCTGGGGCTCAATCGGGTGGCTCTGCAGCGGGGCCGAGCAGCGAGTTGGAAGGCGGAGGCAAACGGAGACGGAGGGTGGAGCACTCAGGAGACGGCGGGCGCTGCAAAGCATGTTGGCGTTCGGACCAAGCAGAGGGAGGGAAAAGTCCCAGAGAGTCCGGCGGGAACGAGTCTCCAACTATTAAAAATATCTGTGTAAATAAAAACCGCGGAGAACAGCGTTGTCAGCGACGGGAAAGCGCGGGAGGCGCCATTTTTTCTCGGCAGGGAAGAAAGGAAAGCGCGGGAGGCGCCATTTTTGATTTTCAGGATGCCTAAGACTGGCAATATTACTGCTTTCGATCGTAATATAGAGGATTGGACCACATATGTGGAAAGAGTGGAGGTATATTGCACAGCGAATGAAGTAGAGGATGATAAAAAGGCATCGGTACTTCTAAATCTGATGGGCGCAAGGACATACGGGCTGTTACGAAACTTAATCACTCCAGCCAAACCGATGGACAAGAATTTTAAGGAGATTGTTGATACCCTACAGGAGCAGTTAAACCCAACACCGTTGCTGATAGCAGAACGATTCAAATTCTTCAGGAGGAATCAGCTCAAGAATGAAAGTAACGCTGATTACCTCACCGAATTAAGAAAGCTGTCAAAGCACTGCCAATTAGGGGCAGGACTGGCAGATTCTCTATGAGACAAATTCGTCTGCGGTCTCCTAAGTGAAGGAACACAGAAAAGGCTACTTTCTGAGAAAGATTTGACACTGGACAAGGCTTTCAGTGTGGCTATATCATACGAAGCAGCAGCAAGAGGAGCTGCAGAGATACAGCAAAAGCCACAGGACTTCGGCACCCATGAAATGACACGGGGTTTCGAGAGATGTTATCGCTGCGGCAGATCCACCCATGACCAGAGGGACTGCTGGTTCAAGGACAAAGCATGCAGGCAATGCAGAAAGATGGGACACATTGCACGTGTATGCCGATCTGGAAACAAAAAATCCACTGACAGAAAAAAAATCAATAAGGAAAAGTACAGAAAGGTACAAATGATGACGGACAGTAGCTCCGAAGACCAGAAGAGCGATAGCGACTCCGGAAACAAGAGACTAAGCTGTCTCAAATTACATAATGTAATTGCCAAAGAAAATTACCAGACCATTTGGGTTACCCTCACGATAGCAGGGTCCCCAGTTAAAATGGAGCTAGATACAGGATCAGCTCTGACCGTCATAAGTCGATGGGATTACGAACGGCTATTTCCGCATATACCTTTGAAAGACACATCCATTATCTTGAAGACATATACGGGGCAGAAAGTATACCCCAGAGGGAAAATAAGGGTGCCTGTTGTATACAACGGCAAGGAAATACAGAAGTTATATTTATACGTTCTGCAAGATGGTGGTCCACCGCTGTTGGGACGTGAATGGATCAGGAAGATACGTTTAAACTGGCACTCCATTCAGGCACTGACAGTGACCAGTAAGAAAAAAAATGATGATGACGTCATACCTGAACGATTAATAGACATCTTGGCCAACGCCAAAGAAGTGTTTCAACAGGAACTAGGAACCTTGAAAGGCGTCACCGCCTCAATAAAAGTGGAAGATGCGGCAATTCCCAAGTTTTTTAAGGCAAGGCCGGTGCCATACGCAATTCATCCAGCAGTCGAGGCAGAGCTGGAGAATTTGGAAAAGGCAGGCGTGTTATCCAAGGTAGATTGGAGCGAGTGGGCAACACCCATCGTCCCGGTCATGAAGAAAACGTTGAATAATGATAAATCTGAAGAACAGAGAAAAATTTGCATCTGTGGGGACTTCAAGGTGACTGTAAACCCGGTCCTTCACATGGTACAGTATCCTCTTCCGAGGATAGAAGATATTTTCGCCTCACTATCCGGAGGGAAACGTTTCACCAAAATTGACTTGGCACAGGCATATCTACAGATGGAGGTTGAGGAGGCCTCTAAAAAGTATCTCACAATAAACACACACAAAGGCCTGTACCAGTACAATCGACTGGTTTTCGGAGTAGCATCAGCTCCAGCTATCTGGCAAAGAGCTATGGAGCAAGTCCTGCAAGGGATTCCGGGGACTCCATGCTACCTAGACGACATCCTTGTAACAGGAGAAAACGACAACGAGCACCTTGCCAATTTGGAGCAGGTGCTCACTCAGCTGAGAGAACGGGGCCTACGAGCAAATCGCCCCAAGTGCGAATTTTTCCAGAAACAAATATCATATTGTGGCCATATAATTAACGAAGAAGGGTTGCATAAGTCACCTGAGAAAATTGAAGCGGTCATAAACGCCCCAGCACCTGAAAATGTCTCACAATTAAGGTCGTTCCTGGGATTGATAAATTACTATCATAAATTATTACCGAACTTGTCAACTGTTCTGCACCCTCTTAACGCACTGCTACAAACAGGAGTAATTTGGAAATGGAGCGAAGACTGTAAACATGCCTTCCGTAAATGCAAAGGCTTGATCACGTCCAAGGTAGTGTTGGCTCATTACAACCCATCACTGCCAATCAGACTGGCATGCGATGCATCCCGTTACGGCGTAGGAGCGGTATTATCGCATAGATTCCCTGATGGCTCGGAGCGGCTGATAGCTTTTGCGTCACGCTCATTGAACTCAGCTGAGCGTAACTATGCCCAGATCGACAGGGAAGCACTCAGCCTGGTGTGGGGAGTGAAGAAATTCAACCATTACCTACACGGACAAAAATTTACCTTGTTGACTGACCATCAACCCCTCGTCTCCATATTCAACCCTAAAAAGGGTGTTCCCATTATGACAGCGCAAAGGCTACAGAGGTGGTCCCTTTTCCTAGGGGCACACCAATATGACATAGAATACAAAGGATCAAAACAGCATGGGAATGCTGACGGTTTATCGCGCCTACCATTGCCAACGGTAGAAGAGGCACCTACAGTGGACCCAGTGGAGATGTTCCACTCATCCATAGTGGAATGTCTACCAGTAACAAATTCTACCATTGAAAAGGAAACGAGAAATGACCCGACTCTCTCACGAGTCTACGATTTAACGGTGAAGGGATGGCCAGCACATGGTGAACCACTGTTGCCAGCATTCTCGCAAAGAAGAGAACAGCTGTCAGTGTGCCGAGGAACCTTGATGTGTGGATCCAGAGTGGTGATTCCACCCAAACTCCAGGATAAAGTGCTAAAGGAGCTTCACGAGGGGCATCTGGGTGGAGTGAAAATGAAGAACCTAGCCAGAGCGTTTGTGTGGTGGCCAGGTATCGATGGAGACATCGAAGAAATGACCAAGAGCTGTCTAGGATGCCAGAAGGTCCAAAACGCCCCACCACAAGCCCCTCTACATCCATGGGAGTGGCCCTCATCTCCATGGCAAAGGGTACATATCGACTTTGCTGGTCCATTTATGGACTCAATGTTCTTAATCGCGGTGGATGCACACTCCAAGTGGCCGGAGGTAATAAAGATGTCCTCCACCACCACGGAAAAAACCATCACAGTATTAAGGACCATATTTGCCAGGAATGGGCTGCCTGAACAGATCTGTTCTGATAATGGACCGCAATTTGTGTCCGAAGAATTCAGGAAGTTCTTAAAAAAACAATGGGGTTAAGCACTACACGTCCGCCCCGTACCATCCCGCCACCAATGGATTAGCTGAAAGGTTTGTCCAGACCTTCAAGAAGGCCATAAAGGCCATGGGTAATGAAGACATAAATCTACAACATAAGGTAGATAACTTCTTGTTTGCGTACAGGAATGCAACACATGTGGTTACAAACCAAACTCCCGCCATGATGTTTTTCAATAGAAGACTAAGATGCCGGCTGGATTTGATCAAGCCAAACATCAGAAGGGACGTAGAGAACCGGCAATTTCAAGGCATGAATGAAAGGCCAACTAGAACCTTCCAGATCGGTCAACAAGTTTTGGCCCGGGACTACCGTACCGAGAAATGGCAGCCTGGAACTATTTGCACACGACTAGGACCGCTGATGTATACCGTGGACATTGGAGAAAGCATAATAAGGCGCCATGCTGACCAGATCATAGTGTCATCCGAAAAGGGACAACCTACACCACAACTCTATACGCCTAATGATGAAGCAGAGATACCCATAGTATCTACCTCCGATCCGGTGATACTGGAACCAGATGAACCCGACACTGGCATTCAAGCCGAATCGACCTTGCCAAAAGAACCTACTACACCACCGAAAACTACTACACCACCGAGGCGTTATCCGGACCGAGTCAGGAAGCCTCCAGAGAGACTGACTTATAATTGATTAACTGCAGCAAATGTGTAGATTATTGTTCTTGTAAACATGTTAATTAATGATTACTTAAAATGTTATGTACTAATTATCTAAAAGGTGAGGAATTGTAGTGTATGTACCTTTAAGAGCCCCTGTGTAGTGTAATACCGGTAGTGACCACTCGGGTATATAAGCCTGTATAACGTCTTGTATGTTTTAGTTCACCTCCAGACTTTGTTCAGTAAACACCTGTTAAACCAACTCCTGCATTCCGTGTCTCCATTAACACACGGATACAACACTATTCACAATGTCCTGAGCATCGTGAATGCTCCAGTATGCTTCCAATCGCAGCTCCAGTGCTGCAATGCGGTCTATCAGTAGCTGCAGCTGGATGCACTTCCTGCACATGTTGTTGTCAGGGACACAGGAAGTGCCCCTGAGTTCCCACATGTCGCAGGAGGAGCATATCACATGGCCGGGCTGTCCTGCCATGACTTACCCTTTAATTGATTGAATTTAAATTAAATCAATCAATCCCACTAATTATGCTACAGTTAACTGGTTTACCAACAGTCCCCGCTACACCAGAGAGACCTTAGAAACTATAAACCACAGAGTTAAAGTTTAAAAAAAAGAGAGAAATACTCACCAACCAATCATTTACCTGCTTCCTGGTGACGTCACACTTTGCTTACTTTTTACCTCTCTCCCCCGCTGTTGAATTGGTAAGCCTCACCTCACTGCTCACACCCAGGTCTGATGCTCTGTTCGGGCCTCGCTGCCGGTTTTATGCTCCGCCTCACCTCACTGCTCACACCCAGGTCCGATGCTCTGGTCGGGCATCGCTGCCGGTTTTATGCTCTGCCTCACCTCACTGCTCACACCCAGGTCCGATGCTCTGGTCGGGCCTCGCTGCCGGTTTTATGCTCTGCCTCACCTCGCTGCTCACACCCAGGTCTGAACTAGGGCGCATAGTCTCAGGATAAGGGGTTGGCCATTTAGGACTGAAATGTGGAGATATTTCTTCACTCAGAGGGCTGTTAATCTTTGGAATTTTCTACTCCAGAGAGCTGTGGATGCTCAGTTGTTGAGTATATTCAAGGTTGAGAGCGACAAGGGAATCGAGTAATATGGGGATTGGGTGAGAAAGCAGAGTTGAGGTCGAAGATCAGCTATCTAAATGAATGGCAAAGCAGGCTCAAGGGGCCATATGGCCTTCTCCTGCTCCTATTTCTTATGTTCTTAAAAGCAGAGAAGTTATGTTAAACTTGTATACAAACTTGGTTAGACTACACTTGGAGTACTGTGCACAGTTCTGGTCTCCATATTACAAAAAGGATATAGAGACACTGGAGAAGGTGCAAAAAGATTTACAAGAATGATACCATGATTGAGAGGTTATAACTATCAGGAAAGACTTAACAAGCTGAGGTTCTTTTCTCTAGAAAAGAGAAGGCTGAGGGGTGACATAAAAGAGGACTTTAAAATTATGAAGGGGTTTAATAGCTGTAAATTTAGAGAAAGTGTTTCCACTTGTGGGAGAGTCCAAAACTAGGGGCCAGAAATATAAGATAGTCACCAATAAATCCAATAATGAATTCAGGAGAAACTTCTTTACTCCGAGAGCGGTTAGAATATGGAACTTACTATCACATGGCGTAGTTGAGGCGAATACCGTAGATGCATTTAAGGGGAAGCTAGATAAGTACACAAGGAAGAAAGGAATAGAAGGATATGTTGATAGGGTGAGATGAAGTAGGATGGGAAGAGGCTCATGTGGTGCATAAGCATCGGCGTAGACCAGTTGGGCTGAATGGCCTGTTTCTGCACTGTAAAAATACTATGTAATTACTTATATAGAAGAAATTCAGATATTGACAAGGGAGATAGCCAATGTGTCAGAAATTTGTTGCATGCAAATCCTCATTTGGCATGACATAAAATAAAATTAAAAGAAACAAAAATTAATACCTCTGAAATCTCAAGTAATAGATTTGTTATCTGTTACATTAACTTGAACTCATTCAAAACTCTGCTGCCTGTGTCCTAACACACACCTTCACCTCTGTGCTCACTGACCTACAGTGGCTCCCAGTCCGACAATACCTCGTTTTTAAAATTCTAATCCTTGTTTTCACATCCCTCCATGGCCTCTCCCCTCCCTATCTCTGTACTCTCCTCCAGCCCTACAACCCTCCAAGATGTCTGCGCTCCTCCAATTCTGCCCTCTTGCGCATCCCCAATTTTCACCATTCCACCATTGGATGCCATGGCTCAAAGCTCTGGAATTCCCTTCCGAAACCTCGCCGCCTCGCTCTCTTCTCCGTTAAGATGCTCCTTAAAACCTACCTCTTTGACCAAGCTTTTGGTTATCTGTCCTAATATTTCCTTATGTGGCTCAGTGTCAAATTTTGTTTGAACACACTCCCGTGAAGCGCCTTGGGACGTTTTAAAATCCTAGGATGTAGGCCATCAGGTCCAAAGGATTTGTCAGCTTTTAGTCCTATTAATTTTTCCAGTACTATTTCTTTACTAATACTAATTTCTTTAAGTTCCTCATTCTCACTAGACCCTTGGTTTCCCCACTATATCCGGAATGTTTTTTGTGTCTTCTTCCATGAAGACCGATACAAGGGTGGCGATTTTGCCAGCCCTGGGGAGGCAGGTTTGGAGGCGGGACTGCTGGGAAAATGGCAGAAACTGGGAGCAGGTACCTAACCCGCCCCCAACAAGCCTCCGTGCCATCTTCTCAGGACCCGTCTCCTTGAGGTGGGAAGGGGATTACAGCCACTTAACTGCCTGTTAATAGGTAGGTAACAGGCAGTTAAGAGGCTTATCCCCATTTTACCAACACAAATGTGGACTTCCCGACGTCGGGAAACCCCGCCAGGGTCAGTGAGGCAAGCAGTGGGTCTGCGGGGGTCAGAGGGTTCGAAAAGTGTGCTGTGGAGGTGAGTGATGGGTGCAAGTGTGGAGAGGTAAGTATGGGAGGTGAGTGAAAAGTGTTAGAAAAAGTTTCCTTACCTTTGTTTCTTCCTGCAGGCTTCAACAGTTGGGGATCCGGAGGCTCCTCAACTCCACGGCAGAGATGACAGAATGGCTGATGCATTCTCTGATGCAACAGCCATCTGATTTCTGCTCAGAAAAGAGGTTTGGTGAGTCTCGAGTGCAAGGACTCACCAAAGAACAGAGGTTGTCCGTGTTTGACAGCTTCTCAAAGCTGTCAAACGGTGGCAATCCATCTGTCAAAAATTTTTGACAGATGAAACGTCAGACGCTGAAGTTCTCTGTCACCAGCTTTCCCTTAATTGGCCTGCTAAGCCCACAGGGCGGGCTTAACAAGATCAATCAAGGGAAAATAGCGCGGGTTGGCCGGACGTTATTGGGGGCGGGACTGAAACCCGACAAGCAGCAGTCCCGCCCCGAACGCACCCCCATTGATAAAATTCCCCCCAAAGTGTTTGTTTAATTCTTTGCCATTTTCTTATTCCCCATTATAATTTCTTCTTTCTCTGCCTGTAAGCGACCCACGTTTAATTTCGGTAATCTCTTCCTTTTTACATACCTATAGAAGCTTTTACAATCTATTTTTACGTCTCTTGCTAGTTTATTCTCATATTCTCTTTTCTCTCTCTTTATCAATTTCTTGGTCCTCCTTCGCTGAATTCTAAAATCCTCCCAATCCTCAAGGCTTACTATTCTTTTTGGCAACATTATAAGCCTCTTCCTTTAATCTAATACTACTTTTAACTTATCTTGTTAGCCATGGTTGGACCAGTTTTCATGTAGGGTTTATATTCCTTAAGGGAATGTATATTCGTTGTGAATAATGTATTATTTCTTTAAATGTTTGCCATTGCTTATCTACCGTCAATCTTTAAATCTAATTTCCCAGCCTACCTTAGCCAACTTGCCTCTCATACCTATGTAGTTTGCTTTGTTAAGACCCTAGTTTCAGACTTAACTAAATCACTCTCAAACTTAACATAAAATTCTATCATATTATGATCATTGCTCCCCAGAGGCTCCTTTACTACAAGGTTATTAATTAACCAGTCTCATTGCACAATACTAGATCTAAAATAGCCTGTTCCCTAGTTGGTTCCTCAACATACTGATCTAGAGAACCGTCTTGAATGGATTCCACGAACTTGTCCTCTGCACTATTACTGCAAATATGGTTTGCCCAGTCTATATAAAAATTTAAGTCCCCCGTGATTACTGTATTACCCTTGTTACATGGCCCTATAGTTTCCTGATTTATATTGTGCCTGACACTACAACTACTGTTGGGGGGCCTCTAAACTATCCCAACAGCGTTTTCTGCCCCTTGTTGTTTCCTAGCTCCAGCCAAAATGATTCGACATCTTGTTTTTCTGAGCTAAGATCCTTTCTCTCTACTGTCTTTATCCCATCCTTTATTATCGGGGCTACCCCCACCTACTTTTCCATTTTTCCTATCTCTTCTAAAAGTCATGTATCCTGGAATATTTAGTTCCCAACCTTGGTCACTGCAACCACGTCTTCGTAAAGGCTATTAGATCAAATCCATTTATTTCTATCTGTGCTATTAATTCATCTATTTTGCTGCGAATGCTTCACACATTCAGATATAGTGCCTTTAGCTTTAACTTTTTTTCTATTTTTCCCTAATGTTACCTTAGTCGCTGATGCCCTATTACCTTTGTTATGCCCTCTGTCCCTTCCTGGCCCATTCTGCTTATTTTACCCAAATCACTACTCTGCGCTACAGTCTTGACATTTCTCTTACTGTTGTTGAATATACCCTTTCCTCAATCCTCCCACCCACCCCACCTTCATTAGTTTAAAGCCCTATCTACCACCCTAGTTATTCGATTTACAAGGACACTGGTCTCAGTCCGGTTTAAGTGGAGCCCATCCCAACAGAACAGCTCCCTCTTTCCCCAGTACTGGTGCCAGTGCCCCATGAAGCAAAATCCCTGCCTGCCACACCACTCTTTCAGCCACGCATTTAACCTTCTAATCTGCTTGTTCCTATGCCAATTTGCCCATGGCTCAGGTAACAATCCAGAGATTATTATCTGAGAGGTTCTGCATTTTCATTTCGACCCTAGCTCCTCAAACTCACACAGCAAAACCTCATTCCTAGCTCTACATATGTCGTTGGTTCCTATGTGGACCACGACAACCGAATCCTCCCCCTCCCTCTCCAACTTCTTCTCACGAGGAGATATGCTTAACCCTGGCAGCGGGCAGGCAATGCAGCCTTCAGAACTCCCGGTCGCGGCTGCAGAGAACAGTAGCTATCCCCCTGACGATACTGTCCCCAACCACTACATTCCTTTTCAAACACCCCACTTGAATGGTCTCCTGTATCACGGTCAGTTTGCTCATCCACCCTGCAGACTTTGCCCTCATCCACTCAGGCAGCAACAACCTCGTACCTGTTGGATAAGAGCAAAGGCTGAGGCTCCTCCAACATGGCACCTGGGGTCCCCTTACCTGCTTGAGTCGCAGTCACACCCTCCTGTCCCTGACCACTAACTAGACTCTCTATGTTTCTATAGACACAAAAGGCAACAAGGGGTATGGGGAGAGAGTGAGAATATGGTATTGAGATAGAGGATCAGCCATGATCATGTTGAATGGCGGAGCAGGCTCGAAGGGCCGAATGGCCTACTCCTGCTCCTATTTTTCTGTTTTTTTCTATGTTTCTAAGACCTGCACCACTACCTAACCTCAGGGGTGTGACTGCCTCCTGGATCAAAGTGTCCAGGTAACTCTCCCCCCTACTTGAAGTCCCGCAATGTCTGCACCTCGGACACCAGCTCAACAAAGCTGAGCTGAAGTTCCTCGAGATGCAGACATTTACTGCAGACATAGTCGTCCGGGATCGCGATGCTCTCCACAAACTTCCACAAGCTGCAGTTGCGACACACGACCTTCACTGCCATCCCAATATAACCTTGTTTTATTTATTTAATTAATTAAAGTTTATGTATTTAATAAACTTAGCTTATAGTCTATTCAGAGGCCGGTGTTGGGAGCGGAGAGAGCGGTGGTACAGTGAGCAGTTAAACTCAGTTTCGTGGGCTATTTTCCTCAGAGGCCGGTGTCGGGAGCGGAGAGAGTGGCGATACAGTGAGTATTTAAACTCAGTTTTGCGGGCTTTTTTCCTCAGAAGCCGGTGTTGGGAGATGAGAGAGCGGCGGTACAGCGAGTATTTAAACTCCGTTTTGCGGGCTTTGTTCCTCAGAGGCTTACCAATCTCACAGGTGGCATTCCAGATCCACGTCACAATTCAAAAAGTGACGCGGGCAAGAGGAAGCAGCTGATTGGGTGAGTACGGCCAGGTGAGTATTTATACTACTCTATAGTTTGACAGTTAAGGTTAATAGTTTTTAAAGTTTAGAAGGTCTTAATTTTTGTGGTTATAGTTTCTAAGGTCTCTGTTCTGTAGTGGGGAGTGCTCGTAAACAAGGGCCCTTGAGTATATCATTTAATTGTAGTGTAATTAGTGGTATTGATTTGATACACTTTAATTAATTTAAATTAAATTAAAAGTCATGGCAGCACAGCTCGGCCCCATGGCATGTTCCTCCTGCGCTATGTGGGAAATCATGTGTGCGGGAAGTGTATCCAGCTGCAGCTATTGGCAGACCGCATTGTAGCACTGGAGCTGCGAATTGATACATACTGTAGCATTCGTGATGCTGAGGACATCGTGGATAGCACGTTTAATGAGTTGGTCACACCGCAGGTAAAGGCTGCACAGGCAGGAAGGGAATGGGTGGCCGCCAGGCAGAGTAGTAGGTGCAGGCAGGTAGTGCAGGGGTCCCCTGTGGCCATCCCCCTCTCAAACAGATATACCACTTTGGATATTGTTGAGGGAGATGGCTTATCGGAGGAAGGCAGCAGCAGCCAACTTCCTGGCACCATGGATGGTTCTGCTGCACAGGATGGGAGGAAAAAGAGGAGTAGAGCTATAGTGATAGGGGATTCTATTGTAAGGGGAATAGATAGACGTTTCTGCGGCCGCAAACGAGACTCCAAGATGGTATGTTGCCTCCCTGGTGCAAGGGTAAACGATGTCTCGGGGCGGCTGCAGGGCATTCTGGAGGGGAAGGTTGAACAGCCAGTTGTCGTGGTGCATATAGGTACCAACGATATAGGTAAAAAACAGGATGAGGTCCTAAAAGCTGAATATAGGGAGTTAGGAGGTAAATGAAAAAATAGGACCTCAAAGGTCGTAATCTCAGGATTGCTACCAGTGCAACGTGCTAGTCAGAGTAGAAATAGAAGGATATTTCAGATGAATATGTGGCTAGAGGAATGGTGCAAGGGGGAGGGATTCAAATTCCTGGGAATTTGGAACCGGTTCTGGGGGAGGTGGGACCAGTACAAACTGGACGGTTTGCACCTGGGCGGGATGGGGACCGATGTCCTAGGGGGAGTGTTAGTTAGTGCTGTAGGGGGAGGGTTTCAACTAAAATGGCAGGGGGCTGGGAGCCTGTGGAGGGAGACAGAGGAAAGGGAAGCAAGGATAGAAACAAAAGACAGGAAGGAGAAAAGCAAAAGTGGAAGGCAGAGAAATCAAGGGTGTAAATCAAACAGGGCTACAGTAAATAATAATTCTAAAAGGGCTAAGAGTGTTAAAGAAACAAGCCTGAAGGCTTTGTGTCTTAATGCGAGGAGCATTCGTAATAAAGTGGATGAATGAGCTGCGCAAATAGATGTTAACGGATATGATATAATTGGGATTACAGAGACATGGCTCCAGGGTGACCAAGGCTGGGAATTCAACATCCAGGGGTATTCAATATTCAGGAAGGACAGGCAAAAAGGAAAAGGAGGTGGGGTAGCATTGCTGGTTAAAGAGGAGATTAACACAATAGTAAGGAAGGATATTAGCTCTGATGATGTGGAATCTGTGTGGGTAGAGCTGAGAAATACCAAGGGGCAGAAAACGTTAGTGGGAGTTGTATACAGACCCCCAAACAGTAATGCTGAGGTTGGGGTTGGCATTAAACGGGAAATTAGAGATGCGTGCAATAAGGGCACAGCAGTTATCATGGGTGACTTTAAACTACATATAGATTGGGCTAACCAAATTAGTAACAATACTGTGGAGGAGGAATTCCTAGAGTGTATACGGGATGGTTTCCTGGACCAATATGTCGAGGAACCAACTAGAGATCAGGCCATCTTAGACTGGGTATTATGTAATGAGAAAGGATTAATTAGCAATCTTGTTGTGCGAGGCCCCTTGGGGAGGAGCGATCATAATATGATCGAATTCTTCATTAAGATGGAGAGTGAAGTAGTTGACTCAGAGACTAGGGTCCTGAATTTAAATAAAGGAAACTATGATGGTATGAGGCGCGAGTTGGCTAGGATGGATTGGGGAATGTTACTTAAAGGGTTGACGGTGGCTAGGCAATGGCAAACATTTATTGATCGCATGGATGAACTACAGAATTTGTTAATTCCTGTTTGGCATAAAAATAAAACAAAAAGGTGACTCAACCATGGCTAACAAGGGAAATTAGGGATAGCATAAGATCCAAGGAGAGGACATATAATTTGGCCAGAAAAAGCAGCAAACCTGAGGATTGGGAGCAGTTTAGGGTTCAGCAAAGGAGGACAAAGGGATTAATTAAGAGGGGGAAAATAGAATGTGAGAGTAAGCTTTCAGGGAACATAAAAACTGACTGTAAAAGCTTCTATAGATATGTGAAGAGAAAAAGATTGGTGAAGTCAAGTGTAGGTCCCTTGCAGTCAGAATCAGGGGCATTTATAATGGGGAACAAAGAAATGGCAGATGAATTAAATACATACTCTGGTTCTGTCTTCACAAAGGAGGACACAAATAACCTCCCAGAGGTGTCAGGGAACATAGGATCTAATGAGAGGGAGGAATTGAATGAAATCAGTATTTGTAGGGAAATGGTGTTAGGGAAATTGACAGGATTGAAGGCCGATAAATCCCCAGGGCCTGATAATCTACATCCTAGGGTACTTAAGGAAGTGGCCCTGGAAATAGTAGATGCATTGCTGGTCATCTTCCAAAATTCTATAGACTCTGGAACAGTTCCCATAGATTGGAGGGTAGCTAATGTAACCCCACTATTTAAAAAAGGTGGTAGAGAGAAAATGGGGAATTATAGACCGGTAAGCCTGACATGGGTAGTGGGGAAAATGCTAGAGTCCATAATAAAAGATGTAATAGCAGAGTACTTGGAAAACAGTGACAGGATCGGACAAAGTCAACATGGATTTACGAAAGGTAAATCATGCTTGACTAATCTACTGAAATTTTTTGAGGATGTAACTGGTAGAATAGATAAGGGAGAACCAGTGGATGTAGTGTATTTGGACTTTCAGAAGGCTTTCGATAAGGTCCCGCATAAGAGATTAGCGTGCAAATTTAAAGCACAAGGGATTGGGCGTAAGGTACTGACTTGGATAGAGAACTGGTTGGCAGACAGGAAGCAAAGAGTTGGAATAAACGGGTCTTTTTCCGAGTGGCAGGCAGTAACTAGTGGGGTACCGCAGGGATCAGTGCTAGGACCCCAGCTATTCACAATATATATTAATGATCTAGACGAGGGAACTAGATGTAATATCTCCAAATTTGCAGACGACACAAAGCTGGGTGGGCATCTGTGCTGTGAGGAGGATGCAGAGAAACTCCAGTATGATTTGGACAGGTTGGGTGATTGGGCAGATACACGGCAGATGCAGAATAATGCAGATAAATGCGAGTTAATCCACTTTGGTGGCAAAAACAGTGTTGTATCCGTGTGTTAATGGAGACACGGAATGCAGGAGTTGGTTTAACAGGTGTTTACTGAACAAAGTCTGGAGGTGAACTAAAAAATACAAGACACTATACCGGCATATATACCCGAGTGGTCACTACCGGTATTACAGTACACAGGGGCTCTTAAAGGTACATACACGACAATTCCTCACCTTTTAGATAATTAATACATAACATTTTAAGTAATCATTAATTAACATGTTTACAAGAACAATAATCTACACATTTGCTGCAGTTAATCAATTATAAGTCAGTCTCTCTGGAGGCTTCCTGACTCGGTCCGGATAACACCTCGGTGGTGTAGTAGTTTTCGGTGGTGTAGTAGGTTCTTTTGGCAAGGTCGATTCGGCTTGAATGCCAGCGTCGGGTTCATCTGGTTCCAGTATCACCGGATCAGAGGTAGATACTATGGGTATCTCTGCTTCATCATTAGGCGTATAGAGTTGTGGTGTAGGTTGTCCCTTTTCGGATGACGCTATGATCTGGTCAGCATGGCGCCTTATTATGCTTTCTCCAATGTCCACGGTATACATCAGCGGTCCTAGTCGTGTGCAAATAGTTCCAGGCTGCCATTTCTCGGTACGGTAGTCCCGGGCCAAAACTTGTTGACCTATCTGGAAGGTTCTAGTTGGCCTTTCATTCATGCCTTGAAAGTGCCGGTTCTCTACGTCCCTTCTGATGTTTGGCCTGATCAAATCCAGCCGGCATCTTAGTCTTCTATTGAAAAACATCATGGCGGGAGTTTGGTTTGTAACCACATGTGTTGCATTCCTGTACGCAAACAAGAAGTTATCTACCTTATGTTGTAGATTTATGTCTTCATTACCCATGGCCTTTATGGCCTTCTTGAAGGTCTGGACAAACCTTTCAGCTAGTCCATTGGTGGCAGGATGGTATGGGGCGGACGTGTAGTGCTTAACCCCATTGTTTTCTAAGAACTTCCTGAATTCTTCGGACACAAATTGCGGTCCATTATCAGAACAGATCTGTTCAGGCAGCCCATTCCTGGCAAATATGGTCCTTAATACTGTGATGGTTTTTTCCGTGGTGGTGGAGGACATCTTTATTACCTCCGGCCACTTGGAGTGTGCATCCACCGCGATTAAGAACATTGAGTCCATAAATGGACCAGCAAAGTCGATATGTACCCTTTGCCATGGAGATGAGGGCCACTCCCATGGATGTAGAGGGGCTTGTGGTGGGGCGTTTTGGACCTTCTGGCATCCTAGACAGCTCTTGGTCATTTCTTCGATGTCTCCATCGATACCTGGCCACCACACAAACGCTCTGGCTAGGTTCTTCATTTTCACTCCACCCAGATGCCCCTCGTGAAGCTCCTTTAGCACTTTATCCTGGAGTTTGGGTGGAATCACCACTCTGGATCCACACATCAAGGTTCCTCGGCACACTGACAGCTGTTCTCTTCTTTGCGAGAATGCTGGCAACAGTGGTTCACCATGTGCTGGCCATCCCTTCACCGTTAAATCGTAGACTCGTGAGAGAGTCGGGTCATTTCTCGTTTCCTTTTCAATGGTAGAATTTGTTACTGGTAGACATTCCACTATGGTTGAGTGGAACATCTCCACTGGGTCCACTGTAGGTGCCTCTTCTACCGTTGGCAATGGTAGGCACGATAAACCGTCAGCATTCCCATGCTGTTTTGATCCTTTGTATTCTATGTCATATTGGTGTGCCCCTCGGAAAAGGGACCACCTCTGTAGCCTTTGCGCTGTCATACTGGGAACGCCCTTTTTAGGGTTGAATATGGAGACGAGGGGTTGATGGTCAGTCAACAAGGTAAATTTTTGTCCGTGTAGGTAATGGTTGAATTTCTTCACTCCCCACACCAGGCTGAGTGCTTCCCTGTCGATCTGGGCATAGTTACGCTCAGCTGAGTTCAATGAGCGTGACACAAAAGCTATCAGCCGCTCCGAGCCATCAGGGAATCTATGCGATAATACCGCTCCTATGCCGTAACGGGATGCATCGCACGCCAGTCTGATTGGCAGTGATGGGTTGTAATGAGCCAACACTACCTTGGACGTGATCAAGCCTTTGCATTTACGGAAGGCATGTTTACAGTCTTCGCTCCATTTCCAAATTACTCCTGTTTGTAGCAGTGCGTTAAGAGGGTGCAGAACAGTTGACAAGTTCGGTAATAATTTATGATAGTAATTTATCAATCCCAGGAACGACCTTAATTGTGAGACATTTTCAGGTGCTGGGGCGTTTATGACCACTTCAATTCTCTCAGGTGACTTATGCAACCCTTCTTCGTTAATTATATGGCCACAATATGATATTTGTTTCTGGAAAAATTCGCACTTGGGGCGATTTGCTCGTAGGCCCCGTTCTCTCAGCTGAGTGAGCACCTGCTCCAAATTGGCAAGGTGCTCGTTGTCGTTTTCTCCTGTTACAAGGATGT
This sequence comes from Somniosus microcephalus, assembly GCF_052327205.1. Classification (NCBI taxonomy): domain Eukaryota; kingdom Metazoa; phylum Chordata; class Chondrichthyes; order Squaliformes; family Somniosidae; genus Somniosus; species Somniosus microcephalus. The sequence goes on from NC_140989.1 coordinate 308,874,360, forward strand.
CGTCTAGGTAGCATTGAGTCCCCGGAATCCCTTGCAGGACTTGCTCCATAGCTCTTTGCCAGATAGCTGGAGCTGATGCTACTCCGAAAACCAGTCGATTGTACTGGTACAGGCCTTTGTGTGTGTTTATTGTGAGATACTTTTTAGAGGCCTCCTCAACCTCCATCTGTAGATATGCCTGTGCCAAGTCAATTTTGGTGAAACGTTTCCCTCCGGATAGTGAGGCGAAAATATCTTCTATCCTCGGAAGAGGATACTGTACCATGTGAAGGACCGGGTTTACAGTCACCTTGAAGTCCCCACAGATGCAAATTTTTCTCTGTTCTTCAGATTTATCATTATTCAACGTTTTCTTCATGACCGGGACGATGGGTGTTGCCCACTCGCTCCAATCTACCTTGGATAACACGCCTGCCTTTTCCAAATTCTCCAGCTCTGCCTCGACTGCTGGATGAATTGCGTATGGCACCGGCCTTGCCTTAAAAAACTTGGGAATTGCCGCATCTTCCACTTTTATTGAGGCGGTGACGCCTTTCAAGGTTCCTAGTTCCTGTTGAAACACTTCTTTGGCGTTGGCCAAGATGTCTATTAATCGTTCAGGTATGACGTCATCATCATTTTTTTTCTCACTGGTCACTGTCAGTGCCTGAATGGAGTGCCAGTTTAAACGTATCTTCCTGATCCATTCACGTCCCAACAGCGGTGGACCACCATCTTGCAGAACGTATAAATACAACTTCTGTATTTCCTTGCCGTTGTATACAACAGGCACCCTTATTTTCCCTCTGGGGTATACTTTCTGCCCCGTATATGTCTTCAAGATAATGGATGTGTCTTTCAAAGGTATATGCGGAAATAGCCGCTCGTAATCCCATCGACTTATGACGGTCAGAGCTGATCCTGTATCTAGCTCCATTTTAACTGGGGACCCCGCTATCGTGAGGGTAACCCAAATGGTCTGGTAATCTTCTTTGGCAATTACATTATGTAATTTGAGACAGCTTAGTCTCTTGTTTCCGGAGTCGCTATCGCTCTTCTGGTCTTCGGAGCTACTGTCCGTCATCATTTGTACCTTTCTGTACTTTTCCTTATTGATTTTTTTTCTGTCAGTGCATTTTTTGTTTCCAGATCGGCATACACGTGCAATGTGTCCCATCTTTCTGCATTGCCTGCATGCTTTGTCCTTGAACCAGCAGTCCCTCTGGTCATGGGTGGATCTGCCGCAGCGATAACATCTCTCGAAACCCCGTGTCATTTCATGGGTGCCGAAGTCCTGTGGCTTTTGCTGTATCTCTGCAGCTCCTCTTGCTGCTGCTTCATATGATACAGCCACACTGAAAGCCTTGTCCAGTGTCAAATCTTTCTCAGAAAGTAGCCTTTTCTGTGTTCCTTCACTTAGGAGACGGCAGACGAATTTGTCTCGTAGAGAATCTGCCAGTCCTGCCCCTAATTGGCAGTGCTTTGACAGCTTTCTTAATTCGGTGAGGTAATCAGCGTTACTTTCATTCTTGTGCTGATTCCTCCTGAAGAATTTGAATCGTTCCGCTATCAGCAGCGGTGTTGGGTTTAAGTGCTCCTGTAGGGTATCAACAATCTCCTTAAAATTCTTGTCCATCGGTTTGGCTGGAGTGATTAAGTTTTGTAACAGCCCGTATGTCCTTGCGCCCATCAGATTTAGAAGTACCGATGCCTTTTTATCATCCTCTACTTCATTCGCTGTGCAATATACCTCCACTCTTTCCACATATGTGGTCCAATCCTCTATATCACTATCGAAAGCAGTAATATTGCCAGTGTTAGGCATCCTGAAAATCAAAAATGGCACCTCCCGCGCTTTCCTTTCTTCCCTGCCGAGAAAAAAATGGCGCCTCCCGCGCTTTCCCGCCGCTGCCGCTGTTGACAACGCTGTTCTCCGCGGTTTTTATTTGCACAGACATTTTTAATAGTTGGAGACTCCTTCCCGCCAGACTCTCTGGGACTTTTCCCTCCCTCTGCTTGGTCCGAACGCCGACCTGCTTTGCAGCACCGGCCGTCTCCCGAGTGCGCCACCCTCCGTCTCTGTTTGCCTCCACCTTCCGACTCGCTGCTCGGCCCCGCTGCAGAGCCACCCGATCGAGCCCCAGCCCGCCGCCCAGGAAGGATTAGTGCAGTACCTGCCACCAGCCCGGCTAGCTGGTGAAACCACAGTTTTTATTTTTATTTTTTTTCTTCGACCTTCGTCTGAGGAATCGATCTCCTTGAGGTGCTGCCGAATTGCAGGTAAGTCCGTTTCGAATTTGTCGCCACTGTTGTATCCGTGTGTTAATGGAGACACGGAATGCAGGAATTGGTTTAACAGGTGTTTACTGAACAAAGTCTGGAGGTGAACTAAAAAATACAAGACACTATACAGGCTTATATACCCGAGTGGTCACTACCGATATTACAGTACACAGGGGCTCTTAAAGGTACATACACTAGAATTAGGAAGGCAGATTATTATCTGAACGGCAATAGATTGGGAAAAGGGAAAGTTCAATGAGACCTGGGTGTCCTTGTGCACCAGTCGCTGAAGGTGCAGCATGCGGCTAAGAAGGCAAATGGTATGTTGGCCTTCATTGCGAGAGGACTCCAGTACAGGAGCAAGGATGTCTTGTTGCAGTTGTACAGGGCCTTGGTGAGACCACAACTTGAGTATTGTGTGCAGTTTTGGTCGCCTTATCTGAGGAAGGGTGTTCTTGCCATGCAGGGAGTGCAGCGAAGATTCACCAGACTGATACCTGGGATGGCAGGAATGACGCATGAAGAGAGATTGGGTCGATTAGGCTTATATTCGCTAGAGTTTAGAAGAATGAGAGGGGATTGTTGAGTCTGTGGTTTCAATTGCAGTTATACTGAATAACAGGACACAGACTACAGAAGTAAGTAAACAGGTCTTTAGTGATTGAGGGTCAGGGCTGAACTGGGATACACTTTGCTCTGCAGGGTTTATATACCGGTGTGGTCACCACTGGTACTACAATGTACAGGAGCCATCAAAAAGTAGTCCATCACCTTAAGGTATCCTCTTAAGGTGGTACAGGTTACATACACTACAATTCCTCCCCTTTTAGCTTAACAGTGTACACCCCAAATTAAACATTACATGGATAACATATATACAATTTACACACAACTGTTCAAAGATTCAGTCTCTGAGGAGACCTCCTGATCCGGCCCAGATAACGCCTTTCAGGGGCCTCTGGTTCTCGTTGCTGGGGTGACTCATCCACTTGATCTCCTATGGATTGAACATCATCAGGTATGTTCGAGTCTGAGGTAGATGCTACAGGCTCAATAAGTTCTTCAACTGGTGTCTCTGCCGTAGACATGGGGTTGACCCTTGTTCTCGATTCCACAAGTTGGTCAGCATGACGTCGTATTACGTTCTCTCCAACGTCTACCATGTACATCAAGGGTCCTTGTCGTGCACGAATTGTTCCAGGTTGCCATTTATCATCCCTATAGTCCCTGGCCAACACTGGTTGTCCTATTTCAAAACTACGAGTGGCCTTGTTATTTACATGCTGGAATTGCTTGTTTTCGACTTCCCTTCGCACATTGGGTTTTAACAAAGCCAACCGGGACCGCAACCTTCTGTTATAGAACATTATGGCAGGGCTTTGATTTGTCACTGAATGCGTGGCATTTCGATACGCCATCAGGAAATTGTCCACCTTGTGTTGTAGTGGAATATGGTCTTCACTCATGGCCTTTATCGCCTTTTTGAACGTTTGAACAAATCTCTCAGCCAACCCATTTGTAGCCGGATGATATGGGGCAGATGTACAGTGTTTCACCCCATTCTTTTTCACGAATTTCTGGAATTCTTCTGACACGAACTGTGGTCCGTTGTCTGAACATATTTGCTCCGGCAACCCATTCCTTGCAAATATGGTTCTTAGAACTGCGATCGTCTTCTCAGAGGTAGTGGTCGACATCTTAATCACTTCTGGCCATTTAGAATGTGCGTCTACTGCTATCAAAAACATGTAATCCATGAATGGACCTGCAAAGTCGATATACACACGTTGCCATGGGGCTGAAGGCCATTCCCACGGATGCAGTGGTGCAATTGGAGGTGCATTTTGAACTTTTTGGCACCCTGAGCAGCTTTTAGTCAGATCCTCTATTTGTTTTTCGATACCTGGCCACCACACATAAGCCCTAGCAAGGCTTTTCATCTTGACTCCCCCAGATGACCTTCGTGCAATTCTTTCAGAACTCTCTCTCTTAATTTCGGAGGAATAATCACCCTTGTTCCATACATCAATGTTCCTTGACATACGGACAGCTGTTCTCATCTGGCTGAGAATGCTGGTAACAGTGGTTCGCCATGTGCTGGCCATCCCTTCACTGTCAAGTCATAGACCCGAGACAGTGTCGGGTCATTTCGGGTCTCTCTCTCAATACCCGCATTGGTGACTGGTAAGCATTCGATGATGGTCGAGTGAAATATCTCTACAGGGTCAACTGCCGGTGCCTCTTCCGCTGTAGGTAGTGGCAGGCGAGACAGCCCATCAGCATTACCATGTTGTTTTGTACCTTTGAATTCAATATCATATTGATGTGCCCCTAGGAAAAGGGACCATCTCTGAAGCCTCTGCACCATCATTACCGGAACACCCTTCTTAGGGTTGAAAATGGAAACCAACGGCTGGTGATCTGTCAGCAGCGTAAACTTTTGGCCTTGCAGGTAATGGTTAAATTTCTTAACTCCTCACACGAGGCTGAGAGCCTCCCTATCTATCTGAGTATAGTTGTGCTCAGCGGAGGTCAATGATCTGGATGCGAAAGCGACTGGCCTTTCCGAGCCATCTGGAAACTTATGTGAGAGCACTGCCCCGATACCATATGGAGAAGCATCACAAGCTAAGCGAATAGGCAGCGTTGGATTAAAGTGAGCCAACACTTCCTTAGAGGTGATCAGTGCTTTGCTCTTTTGAAAAGCCCGCTTACAATCATCGCTCCACTTCCATGGTATTCCCATTTGCAAAAGAGTGTTTAGCGGATGTAACACCGTGGATAAATTTGGAAGAAACTTATGGTAATAGTTAACCAACCCGAGGAACGACCTCAACTGGGATACATTCTCCGGTGCAGGAGCTTTTACAACAGCTTCGATCTTGTCAGGTGACTTATGGAGCCCCTCCTGGTCAATGACGTGGCCACAGTACGAGATTCGCTTTTGAAAGAACTCGCATTTCTGGCGATTAACTCTGAGCCCATATTCTTTCAATCTGATGAGCACCTGCTCCAAATTCGCGAGGTGATCGTTATCGTTATCTCCTGTAATCAGGATGTCATCCAGGTAGCATTGTGTGCCTGGAATTCCCTGCAATACCTGCTCCATGGCCCTTTGCCAAATCGCTGGAGCCGATGCCACTCCAAAAACCAGTCTATTATACTGATATAAGCCCTTATGCGTGTTGATCGTGAGATACTGACGTGACGCTTCATCAACTTCCATCTGTAGGTACGCCTGCGCCAGGTCTATCTTAGTGAAGTGTTTCCCGCCAGACAGCGAAGCGAAGATATCTTCAATCCGCGGAAGCGGATATTGCATCGTGTGAAGAACCGGATTAACAGTGATCTTGAAATCGCCACAGATGCGAACCTTCCCAGGTTCCCCCGGCTTGTTGCTCAACGAACGCTTCATGACAGGAACAATGGGTGTAGCCCATTCGCTCCAGTCCACCTTGGACAGTACTCCTGAACGTTCTAGCCCTTCCAGCTCTGCTTCCACAGCAGGTCGTATCGCATAAGGCTTTGAAAAATTTTGGGTTTGCATGTTCTTCAACCTTGATGGTTGCCGTAATTCCTTTCAGTGTTCCAAGTCCCTGTTGGAACACCTCCTTAGCATCGTCTAAGATTTTGGACAGTCGTTTAGGTTTGACGTCGTCCTCCTTACAGGCATCTACAGTCAGTGCTTGTATGGAATGCCAGTCCACATTTATTCTCCGGATCCATTCCCGTCCAAGTAGTGGCGGACCTCCATCAGGTAACACATACAAGTCCATTTTCTGAAATTCTTTACCATTGTAGACCACGTTTACTTTTATCTTTCCTTTGGGGTATACTATTTGCCCCGTGTATGTTTTCAATACAATCTCCGTATCCCTCAGGGGAATGTGCGAGAATAACCTTTTGTAATCTTGCTTATTCATGACCGTTAATGCCAACCCAGTGTCCAATTCCATCTTCACTTGGACTCCTGCTATCCGAAGCATGACCCAGATAGTTTGGTGGTCTGCTGTGTTACCCACATTATGTATTTTCAGACAACCCAGTTGCTTACTGCTGGAGTCTGAATCCGTCTTCTGTTCATCCGAACTGTTCTCTGTCACCTTGTGTACTTTTTTGTACTTCTCCTGCGGTGACTTTTTGCTGCTGGTCTTCTTTCCTGACCGGCATACTCTCGCTATGTGACCAAGTTTGCCACATTGCCTGCATTCTTTATCTTTGAACCAGCACTGGTTCTGGTCATGCGTTGTCCTTCCACAACGATAGCACTTTACTGTGCCCAATGCCATTTCATTGGTGCTGAATTCCAATGGCCTTTGCTGTATCTCTGCAGCGCCTCGTGCTGCTGCCTCGTGGGATGCTGCAATGCTGAAAGCTTTGTCCAGCGTAAGATCCTTTTCCTCCAGCAGTCGCTTCTGGGTTCCTTCCCTTAGGAGCCCACACACAAACTTATCTCTCAATGCGTCTGCTAGTCCTGTTCCGAACTGGCAGTACTTTGATAACTTGCGCAGTTCTGTTAGGAATTCCGCGTTGCTTTCTTCTTTAAGTTGAATTCTTTTGTAGAATTTAAATCGTTCCGCTATCAGCAGCGGCGTGGGGTTTAAATGCTCCTGTAGGATAGTAACAATATCCGCGAAACTCTTCCCTACCGGTTTGTCTGGTGTTACAAGGTTCCTTAATAACCCGTACGTCTTCGCACCCATTGAGTTTAATAGGGTTAGTGCTTTCTTATCCTCCGGTATCTCATTCGTTGTACAGTAAACTTCGATGCGTTCCACATAAGTGGCCCAATCTTCCACATCATTATCAAAAGCAATGATGTTACCCATTTTTGGCATCTTTGCTGAGTTTCTCCTTCCCCTTTGGATATTATTATTATTATTTTTTTTTCAAAATGGCGGCTTTTCCCACGCTTGGCGGCTTTTCCCGCGCTTGTCTTCTTCCCCCGCCAACTCAAAATGGCGATTCCCGCGCTGTTGGCATCCACGCCTTCCAGCGGTCCTTTATTTTCCCCTACGTTGCTGCTCTTGTTCCCCCACCGCTCCCACGGTCCCTGTGGCCATAAACACTTTCCTGGCTGCTGCGCGTCTCTGCCCGATTGCAGTCCGGCCCCTGACACCGGCTGCGGTCGTGTTCTCCGCCCTTTTCGTCATTTTCCCTCCCCTTCTCCCCTGACAACTCGGCCAACTTCCCCCCCGTGCCGCTCGATCGGGCTTACCCGCCGCTGTTATAGAAGGGATGCTCACTGATGCTTGACTTCATGGTCAGCAAACCAACCTGGGTTTCCGATGGCCTCCCGTGCGATGCAGGATGTTGAGGGCGGATGCCCTTTTTCGACACCCGTTCCTGAGGACGAAGCTTCCTTTGATGCAAAACTGCCGCAAGGTAAGATCAGACTCATCGCCACTGTTGAGTCTGTGGTTTCAATTGCAGTTATACTGAATAACAGGACATAGACTACAGAAGTAAGTAAACAGGTCTTTAGTGATTGAGGGTCAGGGCTGAACTGGGATACACTTTGCTCTGCAGGGTTTATATACCGGTGTGGTCACCACCGGTACTACAATGTACAGGAGCCATCAAAAAGTAGTCCATCACCTTAAGGTATCCTCTTAAGGTGGTACAGGTTACATACACTACAGGGATCTCATTGAAACTTATAAAATTCTAACAGAACTAGACAGACTAGACGCAGGAAGGATGTTCCCGATGGCGGGGGAGTCCAAAACTAGAGGTCACAGTCTAAGGATAAGGAGTAAGCCATTTAGGACTGAGATGAGGAGGAATTTCTTCACCCAGAGAGTGGTGAACCTGTGGAATTCTCTACCACACAAGGTAGTTGAGGCCAATTCATTAAATATATTCAAGAAGGAGTTAGATATATTTCTTAAGGCTAAAGGGATCAAGGGATATGGGGAGAAAGCAGTGACAGGGTACTGAATTTGTATGATCAACCATGATCTCATTAAATGGCGGAACAGGCTCGAGGGGCCGAATGGCCTACTCCTGCTCCTATCTTCTATGTTTCTATGTTTAGTTTTTTAACTAATTACTTGATCTAGTTTAAGTTATAGGCAGATAAAATTAAATATTTACCCGTTAACACAAACCACTGCAAGTATTGGAGGCAAAAAAGCAGCACTCCTCTTCCCCAAATTTCCATTCTCTCCAAATTCCCAACGTTTATACTCTGTTTATGATGCACTGTGTTTATGACCATTTTGTGCGTCAGCAGATACTGATTACTTTTATACACCTTTGAGCCACACGCAAGTTATAAGTGCTGACTCAGCTTCCTGCTCACAACAATTAGCTCCTATTCAAGCAAATACTTAGCTAATTGACAGTTAACTGCCACTGACAGGCAGTTTCTGTTAATTGCTAACTGTTTTCTACTGTTAACTGTTGACCAACTTGCAGTTTATTTTACAGTTTTTGAATTTCAAAGTTAAATTCAAAATGTTAAACTAAATTTCAGTTTAACACCTAGTACTCACCCAGTACATACCAGAGACTTCCACTCTCTCCAAATTCCCAAATTTTACAATATAGGTCAGCCATGAATCCTTAATAACTTTGAATAATTTCCAGTATTTTCTTTGTTTGAGCAAACAATTCACACCATCTCCTTAAATTACTAGATGACCCAAATGTTTTTGTTGGTTTTCACTGTATAAACAAATAGTCATAAAAGCAATCACCTTAGCAGTATCTTTAAGGCTTGGGGCTTTAATTTTCCATGATTTAATTTGTTTTCACAGCAGTTTGAACAAATTGAATTTGCTACTTAAAGCACTAAAATGAAATGCTGAATGTTACTGACTAGATGCAAATCGCATTAGTTGAGGAATTGAGGGACAAAAGTCCTCAGTATCAATAGCCAGAACAAATCATATTAGAAAGACAAGTGATTACTCTTAGTGGTTACTCTCAACTGAAAGCTGCTTTCCATGTCATGGGCTATTGCTCAATCATTCACAGTCTAGTTTGTGATGCATAGTACCATCAGAAGCTTCAGTCTTGTAGAATTTTACAGAAAACATTCACAAATTCTACCAATTCAGATTAAAATTCTGAAGCATTGAATAAGATTTTGATTTAAGACCACAGACAGTGACAAAGAAAATTATCCGTGCAGGTGCTTTTCTGGAATTTTGAACAGAAAAGTTAGAAAGATTGGCCCAGAAATTCGGGTCTCCACGGGTGAGTACACACAGGGTACTCGCCCGTAGGCCCAACAAAAGTGCCAGTTTCGTGCATGCACTGCGCATGCGCGGGAAACCAGAACTTCTGTTCCCTTAAAGGAAGGGGTTCAGAGGTCGAACGCGTACGCCGGAGAGGCAGCGCGTGCGCATGGAATTTACATTTTTTTTCCAGGTTTCTCCGGGAGGTTAAGTCTCCTGGAGTTACACATGTAAAAAGCAGGCGCAAGGCCTGCTTTTCACAAGGCAAGTGGTGAATTAATTAAAATTAAAACATTTTTTCCACAGGTTTATTATTTTTAAATATTTAAAGAAAGGTAAGTTTATTTTTAGGCTCGTTAGAAAATGTAATTAATTTTTTCAAAAATTTAAATTATTGTTTAACATAGTTATTTTATGTAATTTATAGTTATTTTAAAAATGTGATTTAAAAAAAAATTATTTGAAGTTTAGTGATGCTTTGGGGCTTATAGTATTTATAGTTTTGACAGCTCTTCCTGTCAATTTTATGAATGGGCATTCCCTGCTACCATTGGCTCTCCATGGCCCACGTGATCCCAGGGGACGCATCAAACTAACTGCACCCCTGGGATACGCAAGTACTGCGCGCCGGCAGTTGGAGCAGGCCCAGAATCGGAATCCCATGCAGGCCCACAGCTCAACGGCCGGCATGCTAGGTAAGTGCAGGTCAGAGGCTTGCACCCGCGGGAAGCCTCCGACCCAAATTTCTGGGCCATTAAATTTGTTCTTTAAAAGAATATTTTCACTAACTCTTCATTGTGGATGAATGGAAAGCTATATTAATTAAAAATGAGATTCATCAACTAATAATATAAACCACAGGCATTTTGATTTTTTAAAATATATATAAATTACATCTCACAATGCTGTTCATTTCACTCCCGTATTCGTTAAAGTGCTACAAATCCTGGGCAATGCATTTTGTCTGTAGGATGATGGAAAATGGTGGTAGCTTAGCTGAGCTGTAATTCATGTTCATCCCCAAACATCCGGAGAGGGCTTCCTGGTCACAAAACTCATTTCAGTGTCAGAATCCCATTAAGCATCTTTACTTAGTTCCTTTACGTGAGAGTGTACTGCCAATGCCTTTGTGTCAGTAAGCGCCCAAGGGCTAGGCATATGTTCTGCATTAATTTACACAGAAGAGCTCATTCTTTTTATTTAATCTTCATATGGTTATTATTTGTACTCACACAAGTATATATGTTATATAATCTAAGAGTACAATCTACTTTTGAGTTGTAATGTAGAAGAGTAGAATGTAAATGTTCTTTTGCTCTATCTGAAAATGTTAGTCATTGACAAGTTTCTTGGGGGAGTCATTTCCTGAGAATGTTGCTGTTCTCTTTTCCTTGTTGGAAAAAAAATCACACTTACGCTTGTAAATGGCTAGAAAAAATGCTTCCATATTGAATTAAATCATGAAAAAATTTACCATCAGATATTTACAGATACAAGTACATCCCTTGCAGTGTTGCTCTTGGGCCCGAGGCTGAGCAATTCTCTATCTGTGCTGTGCCCTGCTCCTTATCTTCCTTGGCCTGTCACTGCAAATACACCTCTCCCCTATTATACCTGATGCTGCTGCTTCATTTTTAAATCTAAAAGTTACTAGAGTTTTGGATTTCAGAGTACATCTGAAAGTCATCATAACTATACAAACCAAAATCCATGGAATCCTTGCTCCTGCCTAAACTGGCTTTAGAACTCTGGTCTGGAGCCGTGTCAAGCAAATAAGCCAAACAAGGAACAATCAGAACAGTTATGTAATCACTAATGGTCAGGTGACATTTATAGAAGTCATGTATTTACTACTGACCAGTGAGATTACAAGAAAATTATAAAACAATCACATGATTATCCGCATTTCTGATCTCGCCCCTTCCCCTCCCTCCCAGAACCACGATAGGGTTCCCCTTGTCCTCAACTTCCACCCCACCAGCCTCCAAATTCAACGGATCATCCTCCACCATTTCTGCCACTCCAGTGCGATGTCACCATCAAACACATCTTCCCCTCCCCTTTCAACATTCTGAAGGGACTATTCCTTCCACAACATCCTAGTCTGCTCTTACATCACCCACAACACCCGCTCCCCTTCCCACGGCACCTTCCCATGCAAGCGCAGGAGATGCAAGACCTGCCCTTTCACCTCCTCACTTCCTGCCATCCAGGGCCCCAAACACTCCTTCCAGCTGAAATATTGATTTACTTGTACTTCTTTCAATTTAGTATACTGTAGTAGCTGCTCACAATGCGGTCTCCTCTACAATGCTGATTGGGTGATCGCTTTGCTGAACATCTCCATTCAGTCCACAAGCTTCCGGACACTTGCCATTTAAATTTTCTGTCCCACTCCCACTGTGACCTCGGCCTCCTACACTGTTCCAACGAAGCTCAATGAAAACTCGAGGAACAGCACCTCAACTTCCAATTAGGCACTTTACAACCTTCCAGGCTCAACATCGAGTTCAACAATTTCAGATCTAAACCACTGCTCCCATTTTTTCAGACAGCAGTTGCTGGTAATGATTCTGCTGTTGCCATTTATAGCTCCTCTGGACCCATAGTTTGTTTCTTTACTTGTCCCATTACCATCCCCTTTTGCCTTGCACATCATCCCTTTTGTCATTTAGGCCACGATTTCGCCTACCGAGGCGGATCCAGTGCGGCCGGGGTCGGTGGTGGGATACAACACGGCTGCTGGCTCCAGTTCGCTCTGTGAAATGAATTTTACGCTGATTGGGCTTGTTAAGCCCGCCCAGCCCGTTTGCCGGCCAATTGAAGGAAGCGGGTCTGATGACGTCACTGGATAACGCGTCATCAGCCGGTTTCCTTAAAGGGACCATGCGCAAATTGATTTTGACAGTTGTGCTGTCAATGTTCTACAGCATTGAGGTTCTGCAAACACTGACAAGCACTGCACAGAGGTGCATGCTGCACCCAGGCTCTCCCATACCTCCCTCCATATGCTTATGGAGGGAGTTATAGCACGCACGGAGGTCCTCTTCTCTTCCCATGGGTGGAAGAGACCTCCCCAGGAGATCAACGCAGCCTGGTTGCACATTGCACAGGAGGACACAAGCAGGATGTTGTCAGGAGGACCAAGTTGCAGTGGCACAAAACTTTCAATGATCTCAGTAGATCATGAAACATTACTGCAAAGCCACACTCAACCTCATCCTGCTGTGCCACTCATCAGATCCCCATCACTCTGCCTTCCCCACCCTACTCCTAGCATCCTTACTTACCTTGCACTTCCACCCATCCCTTTCCATCTACATTATCACATCCCCATCTCACTAGCCACCCCTCACACTCACCCTCATCCATTCCAATCATACCAACTAACAACACACAAGGGTAGGCACTTGGGTGTTTTAGCCAATATTCATGTGAAGTTTCTGTTAATGTGCTGTCAAACATTGAAATCTTTATTTTCAACACTTTGCATTCTTGGACAGATTTGTGTGCACCTTTGGAAGTGGCTTAGTGAGTTGCAGTGAATGGTGCAAAATAATGGTACACCCCGCAATGGCGACGAGTGTGAAAGGAATGGCTTGGGCATTGTAGGGATGCTTTATGGTGTTGGTGTGCGGTGGTGCCAACCTGGTGCATCATATGGCAGCCAGGGTGTACAGCATCAAGTGAACTAAATCTGGCCATGCTGAGACCATCCCTGGCATCCCGGGCAGCAATGTGGTCGGGTGCTGATGCCTTGTGTCCTGTGCAGCACCAGCTGATTGCAGAGAAGGTTGGTGTTGTTGTTGGTGCTGCTGGTGTGCCTGATGATTTTGGTGTTGGGGCTGATCGTGGTCAGATTCTGAAGACCAAGGTGAGATTTTTTCAAGGGCACCGATGCTGATGGAATAGATGGCAGGTGAGTTTGAGATGATAGAAGCGATCTGTCAATGGTGAGAGAGGTTGTTCCAATGAGGTGACACTGGATAGAGAGTTTACTCCAAACACTTGCAAACTGCATAAAACTCAATCTGTCTTCCAAATGCAGTAAGCACCAGCTTCTAACCTTGGAAAGTGAACACCTATGAAATGGAAGATTTTATGACCATTTGCAGCTGTCAAGTTAAGAAATCATCCCATGCTGACACAACGCCCGACCTCATTACCTGACGTGAGCCCCGAGCAGCAGGGAAGCCGTTGGCGAACTCTTAAAATCTAAAGGTGAGCTTAAAATACTATTTAAGTGCCTCTTAACAATCTCTTAATGATCAAAATTGCCTTCTCCGCTGCTTGGTGTCGGGTCTGTTCAGCGATGACAGATCCGACATCTGGGAGACTAGCATGGAGGCGGGTTGACAGCGGGTTCCGTACCCGCTGCCAAAAAAATCTTTTTCCCCACCCGACCCGCCATCAAATGCGCCCGCTGACCCCCCCAAAAATTCCCCCCTTAATCACTCCTGCCTTCCACCTTATCAGAGACCTTCCCTTTTGTTCTGTCCTCCCTCTCTGCCCCCCCACCCTTTCCCTGCCTCTGTACTTGTTTAAAACCTGTTAAATGTTAACACTGTTCATCTCTCCACAGATGCTGTCTGACCTTCTCAGTATTTCCAGCATTTTCTGTTTATATTACATGATTATTGTTGATCTATTATTAAAACATCAATTTTATTTTAATTAATATAGGTGAGTGAAGGATTGGAATGTTACTTTGTAATGGAATTGCATCGCTTATTTCAAATTATTTTGCAATGAATGTTCTTATGAATTTATAACGTGAGCTTGATTGGCAGTTTTTCTGCCCACAAGATCAATATTTTACGTGTGAAAATAAAAAAAAACTTTCAGGAAGTAACATTCCTAGTGCATTAACAGTTTATGGTCAGCAGTAGTCCATTGTATACGAGGTAAAATTGGAAGAAAAGTCTCCACTGGCCACTCTCACATAGATCTTAATAGATAGTTTCTGAACAGAATTAGTGGAGGTGTGGGAGCAGATTATCTATCGCGGAGGACATGTTTTATAAGAAATTTAAGAAAGAGAAAAGGTCAAAAATACCTTGAATAAGAATATGTCACCACTGACAGTGAATCCCAGCTACCCATCGTTTCATTATATATGCAAAGTACCATAACTCACCAACACTGAAGAAGCATTCTCTGTATTTCAAATTTACTAAAAAGGCTTTCAATTTTCTGTAATAATCTTACTCCTATACAAAGTATGGTATACTTATGACATTTACAGGAAAAGTTCTGATATCCGGCACCGGCGGGACCGAGCTGCTGCCGATCTATCAAAACTTCTGGATAGACCAGCGCTAATGTTGAAGGATACGGAGGTTTTCATCTCCATATCTGACAACAAACACTGTTGCTTAGCAACAGCTTGTAAACACTCGGCCCGTACCTTGGAAGCATCTCTGAAGCTGTTGCTAAGCTACAGAGACGCTTTCCAGAGCCTGACTGTTAAAAAAAAATGCTAGGAGATGAAAAAAAACCTAACCAAAACGGCTGCTGATTTCTGCCATTAGATCGAGGTTTCCAGGCATACAACCTCCGGATAAACCAAAGTTTCCTGTAATTGACTCAATGCCACAAATCACTGCAGGTCTTCAGAATATTTATTAAAGGCTACTAAAGGTAAGGGTTTGTGGCTTTATTCATCAGTTTTGTAAACTCATCAGACCGAAGAACAAAAATGGAATATCTGAAGAAGAATTCATCAAAAAGACAAAAATGTTGGTGACATGGGCTTTAACTAGCAAACTCCAGTTGTTGCAACAGAAGCCTTATTGGAACTGAAATAATATATCATTATGAGTCATCGCTACACAAGTAATGTTTAAACATACTTTATTCAGTAAAATCTATTTAATTTCTAACTAGGAATGTCCAGAATCTGTTAAATGGTATCTGCAAAACTTATCCCAGTAAGTTTTTCAGCTCCATATAGTTTCTCTTTAGCAGCAATAACAGAAAATTTGTCCTAATCTCCCTTTACATTAAATTGATAATTTTACCCCAGGGCGATAGTAAAATAAATGAATACCATCAGCAGAGATGGTAGTAAAAATTAGAGATAAGGATGGCCTCAAAAACTCAGTTTTATACCCCCTTACAATTAGTTTAAATGTGAATAACAGTGAAGATTTTAACTGGACTGATAGCAAGGTGAAAATGGTCATTTGCCACGCTAATTTATTAAGTTGTGTGCACCTGCAATTATTTTTTGATTATAAACATGAGAGGGGTGAAATTCGATAACGCTAAAAAACGGGCGCACAGCCTAGTGCGGAACATGCTGCTGACAGACAGGCTGTGTGGTCAGCAGGGAGCCGAAATTCGCATTGCTGGAGCGAGGCTAGCTTTACTTAAAGCTAGCCTGTTCCTCTTTAAGGCAGTCTGCAGCTCTCAAGGCTGAACTGCCTTCTGCAGATAAAAAATGCTAAAAGTGCTTCAGCACTAAAACAAATGGCTCAACAGGCCAGGGAAAGTGTGCCCAGGGTTTTGGAAGCAGCACTCCAGCTTTTATGATGGGGATCAACACTGGAAGAGAGGTCCTCTACCCATAGGGGGCTAGGAGGCCCTCCAGAAAGAAGGATGTGGGACCAGATCGCCGAGATGGTCACTGCCAGCAGTGTCATCCCCGGGACCTGGCTCCGGTGCCCAAAGAATTTTCATGACCTCAGACGAGTGGTCAAGGTCAGTGAATGCATCTTCAAAAGCCATCTCCTACCAACTGCACCACTAGTCTCACACACTGCTCAATGCACAATTCCCCCCCATCACTTACCTACCAACAATCTCTACCAAACATGAGGCACACCTCACATTCTTAGCTTCACCTCACCCCCTTGGAGGAGACAGTGCTGGCCATTCTTGGCAGGCCATGGCTGAGCTTTTGGCCAGCAGCAGTGCTGAAAAAATACAAGATGCCGGTATCCTCAAAAGTTATCCTCCTTCTAACATCCCACTTCCCCCTCATTCCACAATCTCTTCTGATTTACAAGCTGCACATGGTGTAAGCATGCACCTCTTGATTTACCACCTCCCCGCCCCACAACCCTATCCTTGTGCCTTCCCCATTTCAGACACCCAAGAAATACAGCCTGCCAAGCCAGTGGTTGACCACGAACAGGGAGAGGGGAGTGAAGAAGAAATACTGTCACTAATTTAACATTCCCAGCCACCAGCTCCTTGAGGTCATCCTGCAAGGCCATCTGCAGCATCCCCCACTGAAAATCAGCAGCCTTCCTCCAGCCATGCTGCAGCCACTGGGGTAGCACTGCATAACATCACTAGGATAGGCAAAGGCACACATGAAAACAGTCACTAAGGGAATGCACAAGGGTGATTAGTTGATTTTTTGATGTAATATTGGATGCATATATGGATAAAGTTGTATTGGAAATTTTGCTTTGTGGTTGCTTTTATTTCAGCATTGTAGCCAAGAGGACGCTGTGATGGTCAGTAACAGAGGGAAGGTAAGGTGTGGAACAAATGTTGAAAGGGGAATTGGGGTTGTGTTCACTGGTACCACAGGTGGATGATTTGATCCCGGATATCACGGCCAGAAAGCGGCTGTCTGGGCTGCCTCCTTCCTTCCGCTTCCTCCTCTTCTGCTTTTTCCTCTTCTGCTGTTTCCTCTTCTGCTTCCTTCTTTTCTGCTTCCTCCTCTTCCTCCCTCTGCGAGCAGCTTGTCCCCTTTGCTGCCTCTGCTCCATCTCCATGTGCTGCTGCAGCCCAAGAGGAACTGCAACTAGAACCCACGGAGAGCAAGTTGTGTTCTTAGAGGCCTTCCCTTAAGAGCCAAAGCCATGCAAATGCCCAGCAACTCTCCTTGCACTCCTTCCACACTTTCACATCTTTTTAAATGTATTGCACCAAGCCACTACTCCAATAAAATGTAAAGAAACCAGTTCAAAAGCAAAAATCTAAGCTTACCTGAAAGTTGTGTGTGTCCCTTTAAGAAATGCTGGCAGAGTCTCTGTTGTACAGTTGCAGGTATGTTCTTCCATGCATGGTTTGCAGAGGGCTGTATGGAGAGCAGCGACGTTGAAAATCACAGATTGTACGTCAATTTAGGTGTTGCACGCCGATTGACGTCACGATCTGGATCATTTAAATATGTGCCGCGAGCGCAGGCAACGACAGTGCTGCTGACCTGCCCAAAATGGAGGCCACCGCGCTCCATGCCGGGAGTGGGCGGAAGTGAGGCGGCCGGCATTTTTTCTTCCAAACCAACCTTAACAGCCGGCACTAAATGTCCAAATTTCACGGCCTAGGTTGTTGCTGAAGTTTGAGAACGCAATCTTACTCCAGGCTGGATTATTACAAATCAATCCCTTACTTGGTTAAAAATGTAACCAGAAAGATATCACTAAAAGCAACATATTTAATTCTAGTAATAGTGGTAGTGCAATGAAAGGGTTAATTAGGATAAACTCTAGGTTATACATAGGACAGGTGAAGAAGTTTATCATTCCTAAATGTATTTCTCATCTATTTATCCCAAATTAGTTTCTGAAAGTGTATTTCAAGCTCTACTGACTTTGAGGTTCAGTGACTTGGTAGTCATTAAATTTTCACAAATGATCTCTGTAGTATTATTCTTTTGGTATCACAATATATATCTGCAGAAAGATTTCACATGAGTGCCAAAAAATGGAATGTTTTCCATCTTTGCCTCATAAGAAGACTAAGCAGTCCTACCCTTGCAGTCAATGACAGGCATGCACGAAGATGGGGTTGTCATTGTACATCCATTGTTAGTTACAATGCTTGAACAGATGGAATATTGTTGTTTTAAAATATCTCTGATGTTACTGCCTGTTTTAAAATGCTTGACAAAGGTGCCTTCCTCAAAGTTTCATATCTCAGTGCTCATATTAAGTATTTGAACAGTCAATAATACTGCTAGACTATAATTGTGTCAACAATGCAGTCCCAGCTATAACCTCAGAGGAGCACTCTCAAATGCACCAGGTACATTCCCTAGAGTTTCAACATTTCATTGGCAGAGCTTATATTACTGGTGTGTGGATGGTATGTTCACTAAAAGTTACACAGCGACAATTCATTTCATGTACTTCTCTTTGAATCATCATTAACATAAATCACACTTCTCCGCATGGTGTCCCTCCAATAACACCACCAGAACAAAAAGTTGAGTTTAACACAACCATTTATTTGCTATAAAAACAGAAAATGCTGGAAATACTCAGCAGGTGAGGCAGCATCTGTGGAGAGAGAAACAGAGTTAACGTTTCAAGTCGATGACCTTTCGTCAGAACATTTATTTGCTATATTTGCTGTAGCTGACAAAAAATGCTTCTTCTGGGTTTGCTCTAATGGCTCAAAATGTATTTTCAGCTTCAACTTTGCATTGATTGAACGCAATTTCTAGGTCACTATGTCATGCAGAGAAAATGCTCATAAGGCCAACCCTGAATAAAAAACTTGCCGGTCCTAGCAGCTGATCATAGAACCCCAAAGACAGCAGATTTGAAAAAACCTGTGGCTCATGCTGTTTCTTCACTCTGGCTAAAGGAAAAGATGTCGTGGGCAGGGCTAAAAGTTACAAGAACTATGGGACTATTTTTCTTAAACTGATTATTCTCCGCAATGTCACTCCTGGATACATGTCTAATGTGGAATCCATTGTTAAGGACGTGGTGTCAGGGCACTTAGAAAATCATAACATGATTAGGCAGAGTCAACGTGGTTTTATGAAAGGGAAATCATGTTTGACAAATTTATTAGAGTTTTTTGAGGATGTAACTAACAGGGTAGATAAAGGAGAACCAGTGGATATAGTATATTTGGATTTCCAAAAGACATTCGATAAGGTCCCACATAAAATGTTATTACACAAGATTAGGGCTCATGGGGTTGGGGGTAATATAGTAGCATGGATAGAGGATTGGTTAACGGACAGAAAACAGAGAGTAGGGGTAAATGGATCTTTTTCAGGTTGGCAGGCTAGTAACTAGTGGGGTGCCGCAAGGATCAGTGTTGGGGCCTCAGCTATTTACAATCTATATTAATGACCTAGATGAAGGGACCGAATGTAATATATCCAAGTTTGCTGATGATACAAAGCTAGGTGGGACAGTAAGCTGTGAGGAGAACACAAAGGGCTTGATTTTGCCAGGCCCAAGGAGGCGGGATTGGAGGCGTGTGAGGTGGTAAAATCGCAAAAAATGGCGGGCGGGCCTGATCCCGCCTCCATCCCGCCTCCGAGCAATTTTCCCAAATGCGTGTTTTCTGACCCCGTTTCCATCCCACCTCCAAGAGGCGGGATAGGCCCTTAAGGCCCTTAACAACCAGTTAAGTGCCTCTATAATCCCATTTTGAGAGGCCATTCTGATTTTAACAATTTTCCCACATCCTGCACGTCTCCTCTAGAACATTAAAAAGGAGTTTTCAGCAATCATCATTTGCAGATGGCAGAACTTTGTTGTCTCAGGTCTGGGGGAGCTTTTAGCAGGCATACCCATTGTTGTGGAAGTTTGGAGCCTGACACCCATCTCTAGTGTGACCTCCTGGGAAACCCCTCTCCCCACCTTGACTGAGCGCTTTCTCAACTGAGGCATATACCAGAAGCATGGGAACTATTTATTTCCTTTCCTCCTGGACATCAGATTTGGACGAAGACCAGCCATGGCAGCAGCAGAACCATGAACAATAGCACCACCAACAGCAGCAGCAACAACAGGTGCTCACCCACCTGAAGCTGCACAGGCCAGAAGGCGCCAGCGCGCGACCACATTGCTGCCCGGGATGCAAGGGATGCACTCATGTTGGCCAGATTTGCTTAGCCTGCACAATCAAACACTTTTGCCTCACACCTTCCTATCAGACCATCGACAACGGCCAAGAACCTGCGGATTCCTATCACTCTGACCACCATACTGACAACTGCAAGTCGCCCTAAGCCCTCAATGTGGAAGTCTCATTAGCGAAATGACACACGCCACAACTGCAGCAGTTTGCCATCAGAATTTTTTATGACAATAAGCAACTGATGGCTTTTCAAAATTAAACACATTACACCCAAGTGACTATCCTTGTGACGACTTGTACATTATCTTCCTCTTACGCGTGCTCCTACGTGGTGCTTCCCTGTGGCTTCAGCAGATGTGGAGGCCCCTTGCTCACTTTCTTGCTGCTCTTGTCTCGACACCTTTGGCGGCCGTCCTCTGGGGTTACGAACCTGTGAGGGCTTGGCAACAGTCTGCTGCTCCTGCGGCTTTGCAGGGGTTGAGGCGCCGATCTCAATTGGGTGGGGACCTGGTGGGGCTCTGACCGAGGGCTCTGCAGTGGCATGGTCGTGTGAGCGCTTGGAGAGGAGCCCCCACTTCCTTGTTGTATGCCACCAACATCCCTCTCATGGGTCAGCCCCACTTCAGAGCTAGCAAGTGGCTGGACAGCACCTTGCTGCACTGCAGGGGGGCCATGAGGACCCGTTTCTGCATTGGAAGTCCTACTCCAGAGGACTTCCATGAAGGTCTGGTTTGTTTGCTCAATAGCTGACCATCGCTCCTCAAGAGATGTCCGTCTATTCTGAACAATTAACCTGTTTTCCATACCCTGGCGACTAAGCTCCTCCATGGACGTAGCCATCCCCTCCTCTACTGTAGCCATCCTCTCCTCTATGGTAGCCGGCCTTACCATGGAGGTAGCTATCCTTCCCAAGGAGGTTGCCTCCTTTCCGTGGTGATGCGTTCATGCGCCAACACCTCCACAAAGGCTCTGCTCATGTTAGCGATGGACTCCTCCATTCGCTCCACACTCGCAGCGACCCTGGAGACAAAACCTGCCAGAGACTCCTGCACCTGTTCCTGGAGTTCCAGCACTGCTCTCCTTCTGGATGAACCCAGAGGCACAGGGTCGACATGCAGCGGTGCTGAGCTGGGAGCGTCCTCTCCACTGCGATGAGGACTCTCCACTGCTATCCCTGTCTCCACCATCTGCTGATGCTCACATGTGAGCTGTGATACACCAGGTGACAACTCTACTCTATGTCCCGAAGAGCCCACCGAGGTGTGAGTGTCTGCGCTGGTGCAGGGTGCGCTTAATTCTGCTGACGGAGTGCCCTCAGAGGTTGCAGCTTCCTCTGAGGAGTCTGGAAGCTCAGGCTCTTCCTCCTGGACAGTGGGGACGGGGGCTCTCGATGCTCCTGTGCGGGAGTAAAGGAAAGAGTTAGAGATGTGAGTTAAAGGTTGCATGCACATTCAATTGTGCAGATGATCATAAGTCAATCTGTTAGAGCATCAGAATCATTATCAGTCACTCATGCAATGTCAATGAGAGAGATGCCAAACTATTCTGTCACCAGCTTGCTGTGATGCGCCCACCTGTCCATCCCCCACTTGGGAATCCGCCTCGATCCCGGCAATTTCCAGGGCCGCTTCCTCTGAGGTGGTGAGCTGGGCTACTGAGGGTGGCCCTCCTCCTGTCCTCGCTCTTTCTCTCTTATTGTGGGCTCTCTTTTCCTGCAATGAGGGACACAAGTGGAGTTTGAGTGAGAATGAAGGAGTGAGTGTAGAGAATCCATAGCAAAGATGCTTAGAAGGAGACAAAGGGCCCTCCCTGTGTGTTGTAAGTTGTTGTCATTGCGTCACAGTGATAGGGAGTGTGAGGGCTGCATGGTTGAATAGTTAAGTGAATGTGACCATAGAGAAAGAGGGAATGGGTAAGAGTACAAGGATGTCAGTGTCAAGTGGGATGTGGAGGAAGAGGTTGGCAAAGCAGAGTGCTGGTGAGGAGAAGCGATGGGGATAAGATTGAGGGTAATGAGAAAGTCATACTCACTTTTCCTGTGCGGAGAAGGTCATGAAACCTCTTCCTGCACTGCAGCCAGGTTCTACGGCACATAGAGATGGCATTGACCTCCTGGGTCACTTGCAGCCACACAGCTTTAATCTGTTGTAGTGGCTTTTTTCTCCCTGAGGAAGGGAAGAGCACCTCCTTATTAGATCTTGCTCCCTGCACCAGAGCTTGGAGGGAGGGCTCATCAAAGCGAGGTGCACACTTTTGCTTGCTGGTGGACATGGTCGGTAAATTAAGTCCTTCATACAATGTGCAAAGCGTTTCCAGTCTCCAGAAGAATCTAGGCTGCTTGCAGGTCTTAAATCCAACAGCATTGATGACGTCATCGGAGATGACTTTCTGTATGAAAACACTCATTGGGCCAGTGGTTCCCACACGCAGGAAATCAATTGCCCAATTAGGGGAAAATCCCACTTTTTCAACACATCACTTAGGAGTCGGAGTCCTGACACGATTTCCACCTGACACGCCCCAGCCCGCCCACACTGACAAAATCCAGCCCATTGAGTCTGCAAAGGGATATAGATAGACTAAGTGAGTGGGCAGTAAGGTGGCAGATGGAGTATAATGTAGGGAAATGTGAGGTTATTCACTTTGGTAGGAAGAATAGAAAAACAGATTATTTTTTAAATGGCGAGAAACTTTCAAATGTTGATGCTCAGAGAGATTTGGGTGTCCTCATGCAAGAAACACAGAAAGCTAGCATGCAGGTACAGCAAGCAATAAGGAAGGCAAATGGCATGTTGGCCTTTATTGCAAGGGGGTTGGAGTATAAGAGTAAGGAAGCCTTGCTACAATTGTACAGGGCCTTGGTGAGACGACACCTAGAGTACTGTGCACAATTTTGGCCTCCTTATCTAAGGAAGGATATACTTGCCTTGGAGGCACTGCAACGGAGGTTCACTAGATTGATTCCTGGGATGAGAGGGCTGTCCTATGATGAGAGATTGTGTAGAATGGGCCTATACTCTCTGGAGTTTAGAAGAATGAGAGGTGATCTTATTGAAACATGCAAGATTCTGAAGGGGATTGACAAGGTTGAGAGGTTGTTTTACCTGGCTGAGTATCTAGAACTAAGGGGCATAGTCTCAGGATAAGGGGTAGGCCACTTAAGACCAAGATGAGGAGGAATTTCTTCACTCAGAGGGTTGTGAATCTTGGGAATTCTCTGCCCCAGAGGGCTGTGGATGCTGAGTCTTTGAGTATATTCAAGGCTGAGATAGACAGATTTTTGGACTCATGGGAAATCAAAGGATATGGAGATTAGGCGGGAAAGTGGAGTTGAGGTCGATGATCAGCCATGATTTTATTGAATGGCGGAGTAGGCTCGAGGGGCCATATAGCCTACTCCTGCTCCTATTTCTTATGTTCTTATGTGCTGGATTTATAACCTGTACTTAGGAATGTCTAAATGACAAAAAGCAAACTTCATTCTCTCTGGACTTCATACATTTTTTACTAAAATTAATAATCTTACTTAAAAAAATTATCATATTTTCTGCTTCAAACTATTATATTTAACCAGATAATTTTTACAACATAATGAAAGCAATGAGTGTGCTGTCTTTCCATCTGAAGCCAATAAAAGTAAACTGGTAATGTAATATGTCATCAACTTTAACAAAGCTCTAATTTCTTTTGATGGTTACATTCATTGAAATATTCATGGCCCTTTAATTTTATTTATTTTTCTCTTTTCAGTTTCAAAGTGCTATCCATCATGGTAAATATTCTTGGTGATCAAGAAAGCTACATCTTTTCTATTGTGAGAAAGCCCTAAGAGCAAACTGCTATCTGGTTTGTGTATGCACTCTAAAATTAGAGCATGACATTGGACATCCACTTTTAAACAATTTAACTTGCAGTTATGTGCCATGCAAATAACTCAATAATGCATGACCTTTTACAATAAAATTATGCCACTGGAATTTTTACCAAGCTATGAAATTTCAAAGTGAAAAGAGCAGAGAAATGTAATTTAACAGTGAGTCGTAATTTTTCATTCAGTGATTTGTGAGATAGGGAATAAATGTTGAGAATAATTATCTCCAGCCCTCCCTGTAGTTTGTCCTTGGAGGCACGGCCATAACCTATTTCCCTCAAAGAAATTTACCACAAACTCAGTAGGCTCGATTTTGTCATTGGGGCGGGCTGGGGGCGTGTCAGCTGCTTTTCGTGTTATCTACCCGACTCCACTTTAATGTGGGGGAAAAATGTGATTTTCACCTAATTGGCCAATTGATTCCCAGCGTGTGGGAAGCCCTGGCCCAATTCGTCTTTCCATCCTGAAAGTTGCCTCCGATGACGTCATCAATGCTGCTGGATTTAAGGCCTGCAAGCAGCCTTGCTTCTTCTGGAGACTACAAATTTCATGCCCATTGCTGTAAGCCCTTATTTCAGCCACGATGTCCAGCAGCAGGCCAAAGTCTGCTCCACGCTTTGATGAAGCCGCCCTGCAAGCTCTGGTGGAGGGAACCAGATCCAATAAGGAGGTGCTCTTCCCTTCTTCGGGGAGGAAAATGCCTCCTCAGCAGACTAAAGCTGTGTGGATGCAAGTGGCCCAGGAGGTCAATTCAATGTCTATGTGCCGCAGAACCTGGCTGCAGTGCAGGAAGAGGTTTCATGACCTTCTGCGCACTGGAAAAGTGAGTATGACTTTCCCATCACCCTCAACCTGATCTCCATCTCATCTCCTCACCAGCACTCGGCTTTGACAACTTCTTCCTCCACATCCCACTTGACACTGACATCCTTGCACCCTTACCCATTCCCTCTCTCTCTATGGTCACATTCACCTAACTATTCGACTATGCAGCCCTCACACACCCTATTGCTGTGATGCTATGAAAACAACTTACAACACACAGGAAGGGCCCTTGGTCTTGCCACCTCACTCCATCTTTGTCTCCTTCTAAGCATCTATGCTATGGATTCTCTACACTCACTCCTTCATTCTCACTCAAACTCCACTTGTCTCCCTCATTGCAGGAAAAGAGAGCTCACAATAAGAGGGAAAGAGCGAGGACAGGAGGAGGGCCACCCTCAGTAGCCCAGCTCACCCCCTGGGAGGAGGCGGCCCTGGAGATCGTGGGAGTGGAGGAGGATGCACAAGTGGGGGATGGACAGACGGGTGCATCAGAGCAAGCTGGTGACAGAATAGTTTATCATCTCTCTCATTGATATTGCACTGATAATGATTCTGATGCTCTAACAGATTGACTTTTGATCATCTGCAATATGCAATGTGCATGTAACCTTGGCCTCACATCTCTGACTCTTTCCTTTACTCCTCCACAGGACCATCGAGAGCCCCTGTCCCCACTGTCCAGGAGGAAGAGCCTGAGCCTCCAGACTCCTCAGAGGAAGTTCCAACCTCTGAGGGCGCAGCGTCAGCAGAATTCAGAGCACCCAGCACCAGCGCAGACACTCCCACCTCGGTGGGACCCTTGCGAGATAGTGCAGTGTTGTCACCTGGTGTATCACAGCTCACAAGTGAACATCAGCAGATGGTGGAGACCGGGACAGCAGTGGAGAGTCCTCGTCAGAGGGAGCAGGACTCTGCCAGCTCGGCTCAGCTGCATGTCGACCCTGTGCCTACGGGTCCATCCAGAGGAAGAGCGGTGCTGGAACTCCAGGAACAGGTGCAGGAGTCTCTGGCAGGTTTTGTCTCTAGGGTAGCTGCGAGTGTGGAGCGAATGGAGGAGTCCCTCGCTAACATGAGCAGAGCCTTTGTGGAGGCATTGGTGCATGAAGGCAGCACCACGGAAAGGATGGCAACCTCCGTGGAAAGGCTGGCTACGGCCATGGAGGCAGTAAGGTGTCGGAGTGAGGAAAACATGGTGAGTGTTCAGACTGAATCTGGAGGAGCGATGGTCAGCTATTGAACGGAGAAACCAGAGCTTCATGGAAGTCCTTCTGAGTAGGACTGCTAGTGCAGATACAGGTCCCCATGGCACCCCTGATGTGCAGCAAGGTGCTCTCAAGCCACTTGCAAGCGCTGAGGGGGACGTGACCCATGAGAGGGAAGTTGGTGGCAGACATCAAGGAAGTGGGGGCTCCTCTCCAAGCGCTCACACTTCCATGCCACTGCAGAGCCCTCGGTCAGAGCCCCACCAGAGTCCCCACCCAACTAAGATCGGTGTCTCAAACCCTGCATAGCCGCAGGAGCAGCAGACTGTTGCCGAGCCCTCACAGGTTCGCAACCCCAGAGGACGCCCACCAAAGGTGTCGAGACAGGAGTAGCAAGAAAGTGAGCAAGAGGCCTCCACATCTGCTGAAGCCACAGGGGAAGCACCACATAGGAGCACGCGTAAAAGAAAGATAATGCACAAGTAGTCACAAGGGTAGTCACTTGGGTGTAATTTTGTATTTATTTTTAACATGCCATCAGTTACATATTGTCATAAAAAACACTGATGGGAAACTGTTGCAGTTGTGGCATCTGTCATTTCGCAAAGGGATTTCCACACTGAGGGCTTAGGGTGACTTGCAATTGTCAGTATGGTGGTCAGAGTGATAGGAATCCGCAGGCTCTTGGCCATTGTCGATGGTCTGATAAGAAGCTGCGAGGCAAAAGTGTTTGATTGTGCAGGCTAAGCAAATCTGGCCAAGTGCCTCCCTTGCATCCCGGGCAGCAATGTGGTCGCGTGCTGGCGCCGTCTGGCCTGTGCAACTTCAGGTGGGTGAGCAGCAGCTTGGCACTCCTGTTGATGCTGCTGCTGTTGGTGGTGCTGTTGTTCATCGTTCTGCTGCTGCCACGGCTGGTCTTCGTTTGAATCTGATGTCCAGGAGGAAAGGAAATAAATAGTTCCCATGCTTCTGGCATATGCCTCAGTTGAGGAAGCGCTCAGTCAAGGTGGGGAGAGGGGTTTCCCAGGCGGTCACACTGGAGATGAGTGTCAGGCTCCAAACTTCCAGAACAATGAGTAGGTCTGTTAAAAGTTCCCCCAGATCTGAGACAACAAAGTTCTGCCACCTGCAAATGAAGATTGCTGAAAACTCCTTTTTAATGGTGGAGCTGCAGCTGTTAGTAAGTAATCCACTTGTTCTGCTGCCAGGTTTCACTGGCGTGTTTCAGGGGAGGCGTGAAGCGCGTGGGAAAAGTGTTAAAAGGCCTCTCAAAATGGCATTATAGAGGCACTTAACTGGTTGTTAAGGGTCTTAAGGGCCTATCCCGCCTCTTGGATGCGGGATGGAGATGGGGTCAGAAAACTCGCATGTGCGAAAATTGCTCGGAGGCGGGATGGAGGCGGGATCGGGCCCGCCCACCAGTTTTTGCGATTTTAACGCCTCCATTCCCACCTCCTCGGGCCTGGTAAAATCGAGCCCAGTAAGTCTCCTTGCTGATGGACTAGCCGCAGTAAAAACCTAAGATTATTTACAGGGCATGTATTATTTTACCTGGTTGGAATCACATTTTGATAGCAGCAGCAACTCCACAAATAAAACTAACCTCCTTCAATTTGTGCTGAGGGTCAATAATCCCATTTCTCCAAAGCCCCTGGTGTACCAAAATAAGGAACAGTAATGAAATATGACACCAGCTCAGAGCACAGACAAAGTTCTCCAAAACAAAATCTCATATGATCAATCAAAGGGCCCTGGTAGGGTACAAGATGCAGTAGATCAGAGTCAGGTTGCATGCACTTCATCAATGAGACAAAGTGCATTGGAATTTTGTATCAGCTCTCTGTACTTCAACAGTAGGTTTCTGCTGCAGTGTCACTTAAGAAATTTGTTAGTAGTTACAATGCACGGCTGAAATCGAGATCTGTGCATCTAACAAAGCACTCGAATAAGATACATTGGCAATATAAAATCCTTCAGAATATCCTACAGGAGTATTCAAAAACACTATAAAATTGTAATTTAATTTCAACCTTACAGAATGGTCCACTGAATGCATCTTAGGTGCAGTAAACCTATTTTTGTATTAATTCATATATTAATAAAGGTACAACTAAACAGGATCATTTCAACAACTTACATTTATGTAGGCCCATTAAACATCCCAAACAGCTTCACAGAGCAGAAACAGATGCTGAGCAATAGTAGAAGAATTCGGGGAGATGGTCAAAAGCATAGACGAAGAGATAGGTTTGGAGGAGGAGGCTTTTGAAGATGAAGACAGCAGAATTTATCGTGATCTCAAAAAACAGCTGAGCGCATTGGATACAGCAAAGGCTGTGGGCCCCAACAACATCCTGGCTGTTGTGATGAAGACTTGTGCTCCAGAAATAGCCGCGCCTCTGAAAGAATACGCAATAATTTACAGCTCCGAAGATTAATTTTTTTGAGTAAAGAATCCCTGGGTGATTTACCTTTAAGAAAAATCCAGGGATCAAAATGGCCGTCAGACCGCATGGCCGAAGACAAAAGGACTTGGAAAGCAGCTTGTGTGTGTGTGTCTGTGAGAAAGGTTCAATGGAGCTGCCAATCAAAGGGGAGTCCCCACCCCCCTGCCGCAGACAATCGATATGTTTACAGAAACTGCTACAAGATGTTTGCACAAAGGATTAACCACTTGACTGCGGTTTCAGCCTGACCACAAGAACAATGGCTAACAATGGCTTCTGCTTACACTAGCCTCCCAAGCTGTTTACATAGTAATCACAGAAAGACATATTTTTTTTCAAACCAGGACAGCTCCATTCAAAACCCATCAATCATGAATGGAAATACATTCAAAGCTCAGCACAGGCAATTGAAGAGACATTTAAACTGAGAAAAGGAACAGTTTAAAATGAATGGGTGATTCATCCAAACCCATTACTGGACAATGGGGCAGTTGGATCCCTTTTGTTTTAGCCCAGAAACATCCAGATCTGGGCGGGCCCCAAATGGGGGTATCAAAGATAGCTTCCCAGAAGCTCTCCCTTTCTCTGGCCTTGCCTCCGTGTGCCTCTACAGCGTGGGAGCCTGCCTGAGGAAGTAGAACACCAGCAGTTTACTTTTAAAACACTGGGGTGTTTCTTACTTCGGGCAGTGAAGATCTAAGTTCGCAGGGCACGGAGCAGGCATTTCCAGTGGTGAGCATATATTTTTCTGGCCTTCCAAAAGGCAACTTAGGATAGGTATAGGGGTGGGAATTAAAGGGAATTTTGTTAAGAACTGTGATTTTAGTTGATCTTCCCTCGTTGTGTCCATTTCTCCTCCCCTATTTAAGTAAGACAGTGTTGCACCTAGCAGAGAAGTGCTATAGTGAACACTGAATTCGGTATTTAAAACTGTATTAAAAAGGAGTAGCTGTTTCAAAGTGCTGTATTTAAAACTGTATTAAAAGGAGTGTTGCACCAAGCAAAGAAGTGCTGTGGTGAACGCTGTTAGCTTTTTTTTAAGGAACTGTATTTAAAGTGCTGTTTTTAAGTAAAAGCCACTAAGCTAAGGTGCTGTAGTGAGCAAAAGGGTTTTTAAGCAAAAGGTGCTGGATTTAAAATAAAGTAGTGTTGCACTGAGCAGGGAGCGCTCTAGTGGGCACTGAGGGTATTGCGTTAAGCAAAAGTGTTGTACCAGGCATAAGAGTTATATCGATTTTTCTAAGTTGTTTCTTTCTTTTGTTTTCAATAAATACTGGTCTGTTTTGCACCCAAACCACGAGTCACGTTGTTTTCTGTCTACATCGCTACCGAATAAGTCCGGCGGTCAGAACTCAGGAATAGGGGAGCGCTTCGAAACCGCAAGGGGGTCCCTGGAGCAGCTCAGAGGCTTCTGACTGGCCAGAGACAAGTAACCCCAACCCCGCTAGTGTGTGCTAATTCCTTACACCTCTAGCCAAGCTGTTCCAGTACAGCTATAACACTGGTATCTATCCGACAATGTGGAAAACTGCCAAGGTATGTCCTGTCCACAAAAAGCAGTACAAATCCAATCCGGCCAATTACCGTCCCATCAGTCTACTCTCAATCATCAGCAAAGTGATGGAAGGTGTCATCGACAGTGCTATCAAGCAGCACTTACTCACCAAAAACCTGCTCACTGATGCCCAGTTTGGGTTCCGCCAGGACCACCCAGCTCAAGACCTCATTACAGTCTTGGTTCAAACATGGACAAAAGAGCTGAATTCCAGAGGTGAGGTGAGAGTGACTGTCCTTGACATCAAGGCAGCATTTGACCAAGTGAGGCATCAAGGACCCATAGTAAAACTGAAGTCAATGAGAATCGAGGGGAAAACTCTCTACTGGCTGGTGTCTAGCAAAGGAAGATGGTTATGGTGGTTGGAGGTCAATCATCACAGCCCCAGGACATCGCTGCAGGAGTTCCTCAGGGCAGAATCCTAGGCCCAGCCATCTTCAGCTGCTTCCCTCCATCATAAGTTCAGAAGTGGGGATGTTCGCTGATGATTGCACAGTGTTCAGTGCCATTCGCAACTCCTCAGATAATGAAGCAGTCCATGCCCGCATGCAGCAAGACCTGGACGACATTCAGGCTTGGGCTGATAAGTGGCAAGTAACATTCGCGCCACACAAGTGCCAGGCAAGGACTATCTCTAACAAGCGAGTGTCTAACCACCGCCCCTTGACATTCAACGGCATTACCATCACCAAATCCCCCACCATCAATATCCTGGGGATTACCATTGACCTGAAACTTAACTGGACCAGCCACATAAATACTATGGCCACAAGAGCATCTACAAGGCACAAGTCAGGAGTGTGATGGAATACTCTCCACTTGCCTGGATGAGTGCAGCGCCAACAACACTCAAGAAGCTCGACACCATCCAAGACAAAGCAGCCCGCTTGATTGGCACCCCATCCACCACATTAAACATTCACTCCCTCCACCACCGGCGTACCGTGGCTGCAGTGTGTACCATCTACAAGATGCACTGCAGCAACTCACCAAGGCTTCTTCGGCAGCACCTCCCAAACCCGTGACCTCTACCACCTAGAAGGACAAAGGCAGCAGGCGCATCGGAACACCACCACCTCCAAGTTCCCCTCCAAGTCACATACCATCCTGACATGGAAGAATATTGCCGTTCCTTCATCGTTGCTGGGTCAAAATCCTGGAACTCCCTCCCTAACAGCACTGTGGGAGTACCTTCATCACACGGACTGCAGCGGTTCAAGAAGGCGGCTCACCACTGCCTTCTCAAGGGCAACTAGGGATGGGCAATAAATGCTGGCCTTGCCAGCGATGCCCACATCCCATGAATGAATTTTAAAAAAGCAAGAATGGGGTTTGGTGAGAAAATTCCAGAATGTAGCATGGAAACAGTAACACCATCAATGGTGAAACAGAGGGAGGAATGTTGCATAGGAGGCCAGATTTGGAACAACAGAGGGTACAAATTGGAACAAAGGTCTGCAGGAAGTTGCAAACGTAAGATGGGGAAAGGCCATGGAAGGACTTTTAAATGAGGATGATGATTTTTAAGTGAATACGTTGAGAATGGGGTGTCCATAGAAGTTGTTAAGGATAGGGGAGATGGGCAAGTAAGACTTAGTGCGGGACAGGATGCCAACAGCACAGTTTTGGACAAGTTCAAGTTTATGTAAAGTGATGCTCAGCAGCATAGTGAAGAGTTGAACCTGTAGGTGTAAATGATATAAATAAAGAATGGTGTACAGGTGAGGTAAGGGCACAGGTAGACGATGTTGAGGTGGAATTAGGAAGTCCTGGTGATGGGTAGGAGATGGGGTTTGTTGTTCTCATGTAGATAAAATGTGTTACAATTTTTGCAATAGTGTAGAGTAGATTTGAAATGTAGCAGATTACATCATAACGGTTCTGTTTAGGAATGAGTGAAATACAAAGCTCCTTGAAAGTCTTTCAGTTTAAAAGAGAAATGTTAAATAAATTGAAACAACGATTCTATACTGGATAAGAAATGTTCACCTGGATTTTCCAATCAGTGCTTTTTTTTGCTGGCAATAAAATAACACCAAACAGAATATTCAATCTGTTTAATCCCACAATCCTAAAAATAGATACATGCATTATATATTTAAAAAGCTGTAATTGCAATTTTTTTCTTCAACAATTATTTTGTAATGTTGGAACAATATTTTGCATTATGCTCCTGAGTCAGAATGTTAAAGGTCAAGCCTCACTACAGGAGTTGATCACACAATCTAGGAATGGGTTGTCCAATACAATAGCCACTAGTAATATGTGGCTAATTCGGAATCCAGATTTGGCTATTTGCATTTTTGATTCATAAATAAAAGATGAGTAATAGACACTGTCATTGGACATGTGATCTCAATACTCATATTGGCCCAGAAATTAGGTTCGGGGGCTTGCCGCGCGTGCAAGCCCCCGATGTGCACTCACCTGGCGCGCCGACATCTGAAGCCTGGGCCTGCTTGGAATTCCTGTCACTGGCCCGGTTCAGATGTCGGCGCGCTGTGCTTACCTGATCCAGCGGCGTAGTTAGTTCGATGTGTCGGCTGGGATCAGGTGAGTACTGTGCAGCCAATCAGGGGAGGGGAAACTTCATTCATGAGTTTGATAGTAAGAACTGTCAAACTCATGAAAAGTACGGGCGCCCAAAAGACTAGTTTAACTTTAAATAAAATTTTTAAAAACATCCCAATAATTAAATAAACTATAAATAACTTTAAAAAACTATTTTAAACAATTAATCAAATTTTTGAAAAAAATAATTTTTTTTAAATTCGGGTCTAAAACTACACTTACCTTATTGTAAAGTCCTTGAAAACAATAAAGCTGTGGAAAAAATGTTATAATTTTAAGTAATAGACCACTTACCTTAAAGAATGAAGTCCTTACGTCTCCTTTTTACATTCGTAAAAAGGAGGGGCCCTTACACACGCGCAAACCTGTGGGGAAAAAAAGGAATTTCAGCGCGCACGCGCAGACTCCTGCGCGCACGCGTTCGTCCTCTGAACCCCTTGGTTCAGAGGACAGGAAATGCTGGTTTTCCGCGCACGTGCTGTGCATGCTGAAAACCGGCACTTCCATCGGGCCCATGCATGAGTACCCCGTCCGTACTCACGCGTTGGGCCCGGAATTACTGGGCCATTAAGTCAGCATATGCATGTGTACTTTAAAACTTTTGTGCATTGTTGGTAAACTGGTACAACAAAAAGCAGAGTGCAGGTGTTTTCTGATCGTTATGTGGGCTTTATTTCCTTGGTTACTGCTTATTGCTAAAATAGTGTGTAACATGGGCGAAAATCCCAGATTTCAGCACCATGGAAACACCAGCAACATCATATGGAGAGGGAAGCTGTCATCACGCTCAGCTGAACTAAATGAAATAACTGCTCCAGGTAAGCAGAAGCGAGCCCAACCAATAATGAGTAGTTCCAACAGGGCACTTCATGGCAAAGGTCCAGCAGCAACTAATAGTGTTCTGGAGGGAGAGCTGGGGTGGGTCTAGCACCTCTCATTGTGTAAGTCAACATTCCCAGCGATCACTTTGAGGAAATCAAAGTATCGCTCATAACTGCTGGACAAAAATCCAGAAGCTGCACTAAGATGTACGGTGTCTGATAAATTCATAGCAGGATTCTAAACTTTGATGAAAGAGAAAGATTGCAAGGTTTCACAGTGAATGGTGGCAGATATTTGTTAAGTAAAAATACAGTAATTTACCGATATTGTATGAGTTCATGTAAGGTGTTTTCTACTAAAATTGGTGCATGTGTCTAAAAGGGTGTCACTATAGTCACACCGGCGGTTAGTCAGCAATTCCTACTGTACAACACGAAGCTGACACTTCAATGCAATACTAAGGGAGTGCTACATTGTCTGAGGTGCAGGGCACTAAATTGGATAGTCCCCAAAGACGGGCGCAGGGATTGCGATACATGATTAACCCGTGCCCATTGATTGAAATGCTGGCAGCACACCAACTTCATTGGGAGACTTTAATTACCCACATATCGATTGGGATAATGCTAGGGTAAAGGGAAAGGAGGGGGAGGAATTTCTGAAATGTGTTCAGGAGAATTTCCTTGACCGTATGTTCTTGACCCAACTAGGAAGGAGGCATTGCTGGATCTGGTGCTGGGGAATGAGCTGGGCCAGGTCGACCAAGTGTCTGTGAGAGAACATTTGGGTATGCGTGATCATTGTATCATAAGTTTTAGATTAGCAATTGAGAGGAGCAAGGAACAATCTAGAGTGGAACTTCTAAACTGGAATAGGGCTAACTTCAATGGGATGCGAAAGGATCTAGCCAGGGTAAAATTGAACCAAAGATTGACAGGAAAATCTGTAACGGAACAATGGGTAATCTTTAAGGAGGAGATGTTCCAAGAACAGGCTAGGTATATTCCAACAAGAGGGAAGAGTAAGGGAACCAAATCAAGGCTCCTTGGATGACGAGGGAGATAGAGAAGATGATGAAACAAAAAGAGGGTGTATGATGCATGTCAGGTGAATTCTTCAAGGGAGAACCAGACCCAATACAATAAGTTGAGAGGGGAAGTGAAGATGAAAATAAGATTGACAATGAGAGAATATGAGAGTAGAATGGCGGTTAACATAAAAGGGAACCCAAAAATCTTCTACCGGCATGTAAACAGTAAGCAGGTAATAAGAGGCGAGGTGAGACAAAGAAGGTGTTATATGCTTAGAGGTGCAGGGCATGGCTAGAATACTCAATGAGTGCTTTGTATTGGTGTTTACTAAGGAGATGGATGCTGACAAAATATTGGTAGCAGTGGAAAAGGTAGAAGCAATGGAAGGTGTGAAAATTGATAGACAGGATGTGCTAGAAAGGGTGAGTATGCTTAGAGTGGATAAGTCGCCTGGTCCAGATGGCTTGCATCCCAGATTGCTAAAGAAATTGGGGGAGGTGATAGCGGAAGGGCTTGCCATAATTTTCCAATCTTCCCTAGATGTGGGGGAGGTGCCTGAGGATTAGAAAGTGGCAAATGTGACATCATTGTTCAAGAAAGAGTGTAAGGACAATCCTAGTAACTACAGGCTGGTCAGTTTAACATCAGTGGTGGGTAAAGTTTTTGAAACAGTAATCAAGGAATAAATTAACTGGCACTTGGAGAGGTTTAACCTAATTACGGAGAGCCAACACGGATTTGTAAAACGCCGATCATGTT
Source organism: Somniosus microcephalus (assembly GCF_052327205.1). NCBI lineage: Eukaryota > Metazoa > Chordata > Chondrichthyes > Squaliformes > Somniosidae > Somniosus > Somniosus microcephalus. The sequence goes on from NC_140989.1 coordinate 308,909,674, forward strand.
TGACTAATCTAATTGAATTTTTTGATGAAGTAACAGAGAGGATCGATGAAGGGAATGCAATGGATGTTGTCTACATGAATTTTAGGAAGGCGTTTGACAAAGTACCACATAGAAAGCTGGTTAACAAAATTGAGGCTAATGGAATAGGTGGGTCAGTGGCAGCTTGGATAAGGAATTGGCTTAAGGACAGAAAACAGCAAGTTGTAATAAATGGCTGTTATTCAGACTGGAGGATGGTAGACAGTGGTGTTCCCCAAGGGTCAGTGCTGGGGCTACTGCTTTTTTTGATATATATAAATGGCCTGGATATTGGAATAAAAAATAGTATTTCTAAATTTGCCGATGACACCAAACCTGGGGGTGTAGCAAACAGTGCGGATGATACCAATCAACTGCAACAGGACATAGAAAGGCTAGCAGAATGGGCAGACAAGTGGCAGATGGAATTTAATACAGAGAAGTGTGAGGCGATGCATTTTGGCAGAAGGAACAGGGAGAGGCAATATACACTTAAAGGCACTGTATTAAAGGGCAGGATTTTCATTGGGCCGTGGAGGCGGGATTGGAGGCATGTGGGGGGTTAAAATCCCGCAATCAGGGGTCCCGAGCCCATCTCGCACCCAACCCGCCTCCATGCCAGTTTCACAGGAGGTGGGTACCAGACCCGCACTGGGACTAGCCTCCCCGAGGCGGGAAGGGGATTAGTGCCAATTAACTGCCTGTTAACAGGTAGTTAACGGGCAGTTTTTAGCCTATTCCCTATTTTTAATGTTGAAGTGTGGGATTCCCAACGGCTCCAAACCATGCCAAGTTAGAGGAGGTGGACCGTCGGGATGAAGGGCTTGGAGGGGTCGAGATGTCCAGTGTTCAGGTGAGTGATGGGTGCATGAGTGCAAAGGTAAGTTTGTTTGGTGTGTGTAAAGTGTTTAAAGAAGTTCTACTAACCTTTGCTTACCTTTACAGCCTTCCTTCCTTCAGGTCTCGGGAGTCACTCATCTCACCGGCACAAAAAGCAGAATGGCTGCGAGCTGTCAAAAATTGCAGCATTCAGCTTTCTGTTCCGGGGAGATCTCTAAATTAGCCTGAGAGGAAGGAATTAACTTAGAGTACAGATTGTCAGTGTTTGACAGCTTCAAACAGCTGTGAAACGCTGATATTTCATCTGTCAAAAGGGCTTGACAGATGAAATATCAATCTGTGACGTCACCTGTTGCCGGGTGGCCTTTAATCGGCCAGCTGAGCCCACTGGGCGGGCTAAACAAGGTCAATCAAGTCAACATCGCGTGGGTTGGCTAGAACTCAATAGAGGTGGGACTACAACCCTGAAAGTTGTAGTCCCGCCTCCTACCCGACTCCTCAATTAAAATCCAGCCCAAAGAGTGTGCAGGGACAGAGGGACCTGGGAGTTAATGTGCATAGGTACCTGAAGGTGGCAGGGCATATTGAGCGAGTGGTTAGCAAAGCATATGGGATCTTGGGTTTCATAAATAGAGGTATTGAGTACAAAAGCAGAGAAGTTATGCTGAATCTTTATAAAGCGCTGGTTAGGACACAACTGGAGTATTGCGTCCAGTTATGGTCACCACACTTTAGGAAGGATGTGAAGGCCCTTGAGAGGGTGTAGAGGAGATTTACCAGAATGGTTCCAGGGGTGGGGGATCTTAGCTACAAGGACAGGTTGGATAAGCTGGATTTGTTTGCATTAGAGCAAAGGAGGTTGAGGGGTAATTTGATAGAGGTGTACAAGATTATAACAGTTTTGGATAGGCTAGACCGGGAAAGGCTGTTCCCACTGGTTGATGGTACAAGGACTAGGGGACACAGATTTAAGGTTTTGGGCAAGAGATACAGTGGGGGACGTGAGGAAAAACCTTTTTACGCGGCGAGTGGTGAGGACCCTGAAACCGCTACCGATGGAAGTGGTGGAAGCGGACACACGCAATGTTTTCAAGGGGAGATTGGATAGGCACTTGAGGGAAATAAACTTGCAGGGCAACAGGGATAGAACGAGGAATGGGACTGACTTGATTGCTCTGCAGAGAGCCGGCACGGACTCAATGGGCCGAATGGCCTTCTTCTGTGCCGCTATGACTCTATGGGGGAGAAATTCGGTTGGCAGCACCTCCAATTAGCGCCTAAAGAGGCCGAGAAGTGGGGCGCTAGCCAATTTTCGGCCGGGCGCAGTGAACCCAGTGCCTCCTCCCATATTGAGTGGGCATTTTGCGCCGGCACTAAACCTTAGCGCCCGCTCGCGGGCGCAGGCAGATCATGACATCATTTCAGTGTGCAACGCCTTTTGGGCGCCCCGGACCGGAAATTCAGTGTTGCGCCCCTCCGTTCCGCCTGGCAGTAATAAGGACTGCTTACCTGGAACGTTCCCCAGTCGCTCTCGGGCTAGAGGGGGCGCTCTTTAAAGGGTACTGCACTGGTATAAAAGCGGCAGCGATTTTTGGGAGCACAACTTCCTCGAGACTTTCACAGAGCTGCTGAGCTGCACTCTGTGAGCCATTGCACCAGTGAGCCAGCGCAGGCCAGAGGAACTTCAGCCTTCTGACCATCACCTTGCTGCTTTTTACAACGTTTACAATTTCTTGTGCGCTATTATTATGGGGACTGCATTGGAGGGGAACGTCCTGCTGCTGAACCATCTGGAAAGGGCACAGAGACGCAGGGAGAGAGGGGCAGCAGTGGCCAGACGGAGGAGGGCCAACAGACGTCGCCACACCAGACCTTACGCTGCCAGGGTTTTCCGACAGCAGTTCTCTTACTTGAACATGTCAGAGGAGCAGTGTCTTAGAAGGCTGCGCTTCAGAAAGGAGGTGCAGGACCTCTCTGTCGGTGGCTGTCAAGATGACTGTTGCCCTGAATTTCTATGCGATCGGCTCCTTCCAGGCCGCAACTGGGGACATCGCTAACATATCGCAGTTTGCGGTGCATTGCTGCATCCGTCAAGTAACAGATGCCCTATTTAAAAGGAGGCGGCAGTACATCTCCTTCCCTGTGACACTGGAGAAGCAGCGGGAGCGCGCAGAGGGCTTCGCAGCAATAGCGGACTTCCCCATGGTGCAGGGCGCCATTGACTGCACGCACGTGGCTTTGCGGGCGCCTGTTTTGAATCCGGAAGAGTTCCGCAACCGCAAGGGGTTCCATTCCTTGAATGTTCAGCTGGTCTGTGACCACCGACAGCTGATCCTCGCAGTCAATGCTGTGGAAGTGTAAATAAAATGGCCAACAATCTAGCTAGCAAAATGGCTTCACAAATGGCTTCGCATAGGAATGAATTGCCCAAAGTAATAATAGATTATTTTAGTTTCTAAAAAGGAGCAAAAGAGGAATTCAGCTTTGCTAAGAGCAAAGAAAACAGAAGTGGCAGTTTGTCTAATCAGTAAAGGGAAGAGGAATATTTGCCTTTTCACCTGTAGTTTAGTGTTGCAGAGCAATACTAAGTCAAAAGGACTCAACTGCCAGACAGAAACATGAATCACTGCAGGATATGGTTGGCTGGCTATTGTACAGCATCCAATCGCTATATGGCATCTCAGAAAAGCATACGCTGCGGTGAGACAAGGTAGGAGCTTGTGGTCCAGGTGGTTAGACTGGTAGGGATAAGAAGCGGAATTGAAAGAATAGGCTTTGTTTAATAATAGTTGTTTTGTTAAGAAATTAGTGTTGCTGAACCAATGATGTAATGACCACGTGATTATCTGGAGCTTGTTTACTCCAATGTATAAATATGAGCCTCTTGTAAACGTTCGTTGGAGGTGCGATATCAATATCATTGATTGTATTGCTCTCCCCTTGTGACAAGTAAAAATACAAGTGTTGTTTGCCAGCTACTGTGTGTCTGAGTCTTACTCAAACTTCGACAGTATTAATTGGAGGTTCCACCGAGATCGCTTACTACTTGACGGGGAGCGGACGCCAGAATTGTGACGTTCTGGGGAACGGTCCCTGACTGGCCAGGGAGTGTCTCTTGAACACTCAAAACCAGGAAGTCTTCCCCGGTAACAGGTACAATTGAGTCCCGCTCGTCGGCAAGTGTACTGCGATCTGTGAGTAGACTCAGTTCAGGGTTCGGTTGACTTTAAGTAATCATTTTCTCCTTTATTGACGAGAGTAAAGAGAAGATCGGTTCTCGGAAAGTACTGGCGCGTAGAGAGTAAGAGATACCGGTAAGGTTTAAGGGTTAAGGCTGTCCGGACAGCAGAAGGTTAAGACTACTACCGATGACAGAGTAGCACAGTTGTAGGAAAACCGGCGGGTTGGAATCCTAAACTGGTTAGAGGGTTAGAGACCCTAAGAATGGATGTGTAACGGGTTAGAGTCCCGATAGTTGTAGGAAAACCGGCGGGTTGGAATCCTAAACTGGTTGGTGGGTTAGAGTCCCTAATACTGGATGTGTAACGGGTTAGAGTCCCGATAGTGGGAAAACGGCAGGTTGGAATCCCAATTAGAAGAAGAAGGTGGAGGCGGGTTAGAGTCCCGGTAGAAAGAATAGGTTAAGAATCCGTGCGGTGTAATAAATTGCTGCTATAAGTACTTAAATTCGTGTTTATTGTTCGTGGTGGTCTCTTGGTTTCGAGTCTTGTCACAGCCAATCAACTGAGCCCAAACGGACAAGGAAAGTGTTAAATCTCTAACGCCTAGCCTCAGGCCGGTTATTAAGAGGGCAAATGCCCCACGTGAAGGCCAGGACCACGAAGTAGGCGCCAAGACCCTGAGACACTTTGAGCGGCGAAAGTTGGCAGTTCTGTGACGTTGGCTCGATATTGATAAAGACCACTAGGATTGTCTCATAATGTTTGTAAATTGTTATGTCTGATTTTGTTAATTCTTACAATATTGATGAAGTGTTGCGACAACTGTTCGGGTTGTTAATTATAATTCTCATATTGTGGTGTATAATTTTATGCTATGGAATCAAAGTATTAATTGATAAGACGGTAAGAAAGACAACAGACCCAGAGAAAGTGCCCATGTTAACAGTTACATAGAGGGAGATGGGTAGTCAATCAAGTAAAACGCCAGAAAGAGGCACTCCAGCCTGCTTTATGTTGAAAAATTGTGGTCAGTCTTCTATTGACCATATGGAAAATTGGACTAATTGGACTAGAAATAAAATAAGACCCTTTCCGCCAGACGGATCTTTTAATTTAGATAGGATCACATGCCTCGAAGAGTGCCTCCTTGAAAGAGACCCAGGTAGAAGGGGCAAGAAGAAAGTTAACTGGTCAGCCTTCGGGGATTGGAAAAGGGAAGCCGAAAGGCGGAAACAGTTGAGTATAGAGGCTAGTGAGAGAGGGAACAAAAACAAGGGAATAAAAGAGGAAATCAAGGAAAAGCCGGACACACAGATGGTGGTCCAAGAAGTTAAGCAAGTGAAGATTAAATCCATCTATCCCATAGTAGATCAGGGAGAAAAGGGCGAGGAAGATGATGATGATGACTTTTCTCCAGTTTATAAGCCTCGCCGTCGAAAACCACCACCGGCTTATTCCCCAGTTGTTTCGTCCCCATTTCCGGTGACCCCGTCGGCCCCGCTGGATCGTATGGAATCAACGCCCTTGAGTGCGTTGGATCCAAACCCTAGGGACGCTTCTACTGGGGTCGCAAAAGCCGACTTTGGGGCCCGTCGTGATGAATTTAAACGATTGCAAGATCTTTTAGAACGAACCTACAAACGGTTAACCGAGGAGACGGGAGGAGTGACCTTGGGTCCCGACCCCGACCTTCCACCCCTTGCTATAAATAGCTCACCAGACCCACCTAATAGTTCTTATACAGATGCACCTTATTTAAATACTCGATCCCAGGCAGCACAAAAGGCCAAACAAGAAAGGGAAAGGGAAAGAGAGCTAGAGAATTTACAATCCACTTTACAGAATAGTCTCCATTTAAGGAGAAATGCTATGGGATATGCCACCGAAGAGGATGTTCCCCACAGAACTACCCCCTCACCGGCGTCCATGGCCCCTATGAAATATTTTCCAGGCCCATCAGGATTCCCGGTGTCTGTGCATCGTCCTTGGACCGCTACGGAATTAAAAAATTTAATTCAGGATCTCCCTAATCCCGAAGTAGAAATCGAAAAAGCGGTCGAAAATCTTAAAACGGTGGTTATGTGTTATGAACCTACTATTTTAGATGGACAGATTCTAATAAAAGGATAGCTAAAAGACACCAAGTTTAAGCAGGTTGAACAAGAATTCCGGGAATTTAAAAATTTTAGAGAAGGGCGAAATTTTGGTCCAGGTATTTGCCCTGCTAGTGGATTTTGGGAGGACTTGTATGATGCACTCCGAAGGACCTTCCCAAAGAAGACAAATTGGTCCAAAATAATGGAAACAACCCAGAAGAAGGATGAGGATGTTGAGGACTATATAGAGAGGTTAGAAAAAAATATGGAACAGTATTCCGGGATGACGGACTTTGAGTCTACTGGCCCCATGATCACTACATTAGTGAATGGGCTAAGGCCAGAATTAGGTAATCCCCTAAAGTTAGTTTGCCTTGATTGGAGGCAAAAGACCCTTCCCCAACTTACCTCTATCCTCAAAAGTCTACAAGACAGAAACAAAGAACAGAAAGGAAAGACTACTACTGTTATGGTAGAGGCAGAGGATAAAACCGAAGCTCCTACAACCATAATGTATGCAGGCCCCTATTACCCACAGCAACAGAGGGGAAGGGGGAGGGGATTTAGGGGACAAGGAAGAGGGCGAGGGGCAAGTCAGGGAGGACCTTGTAATATGCTCGGACCATGTTGGAATTGTGGTATGGCGGGTCATTGGCGGAGAGATTGCCGTCGCCCTCCCCAGCAGCAAGGGGGAAATGAGAATGACAGCCAGAGACCACCCCAAACGCAATGGGGCAACCGGCCCCAAACCAACTTCACAATCAATGACCCGGCAAGGGGAACCCAACCGGGGTTCGGTAGCCCACAGGACTACCAATATTGACTAACAAAATCATTCCCGAGTGACCAAGATGCCCTGATGACCGTGGTATCGGCCAACCCTAAAAATGAGCCATACATTAAAATCAAGGTCGACAATAAGGAGATACCCTTTCTGGTGGATACAGGGGCTACTTGGTCTGTGATAGGACAAGAAAATGCAGTAGGAAAACCTATGTCACAAAAATCTATACATGTTATTGGATTGTCTGGAGTACCAAGCCGAGTGGAAATGTCTGAACCCTTACCTATAGAACTAGATGGTCAGACCGGAACCCATTCGTTCCTTTTATCAAACGAAACAAATTGGAACCTATTAGGGCGAGACCTACTGTGTAAAATGAATGCCAAAATCTTGTGTTCTCCGAGGGGAGTTGAAATAGAGATACCAGAGGATAGATGCTTTGCTAGTCCATTAACATGCTTCCCACTAAGAGAGTTTGAGGACCCTGTCCTCTACGCATGGATGATATCAGACCCTACGGCTAGCACAGAATTGGCTACATTGGTGGGAGCATGGGGTTGCGTTACCAGCTTGGTATCACAGTATTTAAAGGATTTGAATATGGGTGACTGGCACCCTGATCTACATTGTACAGTATACTATGATGAAACTGGAGCAGATGTAGAAATGGAACAGTTTTATCAACCCTTTATCGGACTACAGTATCGATTGATCATTAAGCAAATCTTCATTGGGCCAGAAGGTATTGCCGCTGCTGTTGAACTATCCTCCGTGACTAAACTTCTTTATAAAGTTGAGCATGCTTATCCCCACTGTACCCTTGCAGTCGCCCAAGGATTCCATTCTAAAGATTTAGGTCTAATGGTGAAGCGAATGAAGAAATGGATGAAGGTCAAGCATACATGGGAAAGATCAGGGGCCACTTTGATTGAATTCAAGGATGGAGGATTTTCAATTCAACTAAACCAACCGCTCGATCTCAACGGGGAAATGACAAGGACACAGCGATCACCGGCAGGAATTTGGCCATGCGTTGAACAGACTGATCTCTTACAGCAGGTACCCGAGACACTATGGGCACAACACCCAAATGAGGTAGGAAAAATGTTAACAGCACAACCTTATAAGGTCACCCTGAATCCAGACGCGCCCCTACCACGAAAAGCCCAGTATCCCCTTTCAAGAAAGGCAGAAGAGGGTATAGAACCTGTAATTATGTCCCTCCTTTCACAAGGGGTACTAGTACTGTAAGAATTCGCAATAATTTACAGTTCTGAAGATTCATGTTTTTGATTAAAGTATCCCTGGGCAATGTGCTTTTTAAATTTCCAGGGATAAAATGGCAGTCACCACATGGTCGAGACAAAAAGGCTTGGAATGCAGCTTTCTGTGTCTGGAAGTAAGGTTCAATGAAGACAAAGGACAATGCTTTGTTTACAAAGCAACTGAATGCTATTAGCATTTGTTTAGGACATCTAAACTGCAGAAGAGACTTTTTGTATCTTAAATGGGAAGCGTTAACATTTGAAAGGATTTTAAATCACCCAGTACTGGACAATAGAGCAGATGTATCTCCCTTTTGTTTCAGCAAAGGGAGCTCTGAAAATCACATTAACTCAATCTAACCACTTTGAGTTAGCCTATCACAGCTTTGGGGTTAATTTTGCACACAGCCCTTGCAAGGCAGGATGTGAGGGGCTCACCAGGTATAAAAAAAGGGCTGAGCAGCCAGCTCGCGCTCTTGACTCTTGGCTCTTGGCTCTTGACTTCCTGGGACGATAGGTGAGCTCTCTCTCTCTCTTCGCTGGGCCACATGTCGGCAGAGTTTCTGACTCCACACAAGGCAACCTAGCAGGAGTTAAGGGGGGATGGTGATTTAAGGGAATTGCTAAGATTGTTTAAATACATTGTAGCCATTGTATCCCTCGTTTTTGCCGTGTGTACCCCCTTGATATATAGTTTTACAATTTTACTGTGTTCGTGTGGGATAGTTTGATATTGTGATTGTAGTTTCTTTTAGTTAATAAAGCTTGATTTTTTTCTCTCATCCAAACCACGTGTTCCGTTTTAATATCATTAATTATAAGTTCCTCCACTCAGAACTAAAGGAGGGGTAGCGATTCGAAACCGCTGTTTGTAAATTGGTTTAGAGTGCAGCAGCAAAAAGACTGCTGGCCAGGTAGATTACCTTAAACCAGTTTAAAAGAAGCCCCCGTAATCCTTACAGTACCTACCGCCAGTAGCTGCAACACTCCTATACTGCCAGTCGAGAAGGCTGCAACTAACAAATGGCGACTGGTACAGGATTTAAGGGCCGTCAACGAATCAGTTTTTCCAACTTACCCGGTGGTGCCAAACCCTGCCACCATCCTAACAAGTATTCCGCCAGGCACAACCTATTATACAGTTGTAGATCTGTGCTCAGCCTTTTTCTCCATTCCAATACACCCGGAATCCCAATTTCTGTTTGCCTTTACGTACAAGGGACGCCAGTGCACCTGGACAAGACTGCCGCAAGGTTTTACCGAAAGCCCGACTATATTTTCCCAGTGCCTCAAGAAGGACTTGGAGGATCTTGTCCTCCCTGCAGGTTCCACACTTATTCAATATGTGGATGACCTACTGATAGCGTCTCCCTCAAAGCAAGCATGTGAGCAAGATTCCCTTGTGCTACTCAGAGCCTTAGCACAAAAAGGCCACAAAGTTTCTAGAGCAAAGTTGCAGTTGGTTTCACCAAGGGTGAGGTATCTAGGGCACGAGCTGTGCAAGGACACTAAACAATTGGCGCCTGACCGTGTACAAGCCATCTGCAACACACTCAAACCTGTAACCAAAAGAGAAATGAAGCATTTCCTTGGAATGTCGGGGTACTGTAGACAGTGGATACTTAACTTCACAGAATCACAGAATCACAGAAACCCCACAGTGCAGATAGAGGCCATTTCGGCCCATCGAGCCTACACCGACACATATCCCACCCGATCCCTGTAACCCCTATACCAACACATATCCCACCCTATCCCCGTAACCCCACGTATTTAATCCCTCTAACACTAAGGGTCAATTTATCATAGCCAATCAACCTAACCCGCACATCTCAGAAATCACCAGGCCACTGTTGGACATCAGCTTGCCTACAGCCCCTGACCCGTTAGAATGGACAGATAAGTCACTGGCATCCTTCCAACAATTAAAACAGGCATTAGTGTCAGCACCAGCACTTGGGTTGCCCGACTATCAAAAGACTTTTCACCTCTTCGTCCACCATAAATCAGGATTTGCTCAATCTGTTCTTACCCAACTGCACGGAAATCGACATAGACCGGTCGCATATTTCAGTGTGCTACTTGACCCGGTGGCTAGAGGACTGCCAGGCTGCCTTCCGGCTCTGGCTGCCGCATATTATGCAACCCAACAAAGTCAGACTGTAACCCTGAACCACCATACCATCCTCCACGTACCACACTTGATTGATATCTTACTCACCAAGTGTGCCACCCAACACCTTACCTCTGCAAGGTCCACTAAGTATGAGGTTGGGCTACTATCAAACCCAAACTTAACCATACGACGCTGCACTATTCTTAATCCTGCGACCCTATTACTCACGGAAGAGGACGGGGAACAACACTCCTGTGAGGAAGTTACCAGATTGGTCACTAAACCAAGAATAGATCTCACGGATGTCCCTAAAGTAAACCCAGACCACATTTATTTCGTGGATGGCTCAGCCCTCCACAATGAACAAGGACAGCCACGAGCTGCCTATGCAGTCGTTTCCCCACACAATACCATTGAAGCTGCGTCCCTACCAGATGGATTCTCCGCTCAACAAGCCGAACTGTTTGCGCTTACCCGCGCCTGTATTTTGGCCGAAGGACAAGTGGCTAACATTTACACTGACTCGCGTTATGCCTTTGGAGTGGCCCACGATTATGGGCAGATTTGGAAACTGCGTGGATATCTTACATCCTCTGGTTCAGCTATCAAAAACCATGTAGAAGTAGAAAATCTCTTAAAAGCAATTCAGAGACCTAAACAATTGGCGATTATTAAATGTCAGGCTCATATGGGAGGTCGGGATGAGTTGTCACTTGGGAATGAAAAGGCAGATCGAGCAGCAAAAAGAGCTGCTTTGTCCCTTACTGGTCTTCAGGTATCAATGTTACCTTTGAAACCAGCTCCTCCACAGACAGAATTAAACCCCACTCTAGATGACGTGGTGGCCTCTCAGTCTCAGGCCACTGCCGAGGAGATGAAAGAATGGGTGTCCACAAATTGTTTCCAGAACCCGGATGGATTGTGGGTTCATCAGGATGGTAGAGTAGTGGCACCAAGGACCCTATTGCCTTGGATTGCCCGATGTGTTCATTCATTCACCCATGCGGGCAAAGGGGGGATGGCAGATTATATTTTAAAATCCTGGTACGCACCAGGTATTTCGGCCATAGCAAAAAGTATTTGTGAAAATTGTGTTACCTGTCAGACTATGAATCCGGGTAAGACAGAGAAGGTACAGTCTGCCTCCCATCCAAACCCCACGGGCCCTTTCGTACACTTACAGATGGATTTTATAGAATTACCAGCACGTATGGGATTTAAATATGTATTAGTCATTATAGATATGTTTTCAAGATGGATCGAAGCTTTTCCATGTAAGAAAAATGATGCGGCTTCTGTAGCCAAATGTTTGTTGAAAGATATTGTGCCTCGCTTTGGGATACCGGTTAAATTGTCAAGCGACTATGGATCCCATTTTACAGGAACTGTTATTAAAGAACTATGTAAAGCTCTACAGATTAACCAGCACTTCCATTGCAGTTACCACCCCCAATCAGCAGGATTGGTGGAAAGATATAATGGAGTGCTGAAAAACAAACTCGCAAAACTCAGTGAAGAAACAGGACTTAAATGGGTTGAACTACTACCTTTGGCATTGATAACAATGCAGTCTGCAACTAACAGGACTACAGGACTGTCACCACACGAAATCGTCATGGGAAGGCCACAGAGACTACCTTTCTCAGCACCCTTCACGGCCAAGCAAATGGACATTCACAGGATGGAAGAAAATATGCTGAATTACTGCATTGCACTAACCAAATGTATTTCTAGCTTCCACCAACAGGTAAAGGAGGCTCAGATTGAACCTGCAGATGGACGTTGCCATAATCTCGAGTCAGGAGACATCGTCTATGTGAAGATCTTTAAAAGAAAAAACGGCCTAGAACCTCGATTCGAGGGACCGTTCCAAATCCTCCTTATCACCAACACTGCCGTGAAAATCAGGGAAAGACCTACATGGATACACGCGTCACACTGTAAGAAGGCTCCAGCTTTGAACCAAGGCCCAGAGGGAAATAGCAAAAAGAAAGAAAAGACTTTAAAGGACTATTGAAACCATGTTCCAAACATTGTTCATGTGTGTTGCCATAACCAGCTTGCACGCAGCTAAGGAAGTGACCAGGAAAAGAGTGACAGGGAATAGCTACTTATATATGTCATGGAAGTATGCTAGTCAGCTAAATATCTCTAGTTGCTGGATATGCTCACAAGGACCAGCAAATGCTGAAGGGGGACTCCCTTTAACAGTAATACCCTTTACACAGGAGGAAACTGTGGAGTGGTTAGTATCACTAAATAACACAGAGTTGAATGAAGCGGAAGCAGCAGAGGAAAATTGCACAGCAGAAGCCTCTAGCCGAAGGGCTTATTCGTCATGCGCCATGTCTCAATTACGAAAAACATGGAACGATGCAGGATATTCATTGCAAAAGTTTAAAAAATGGCGCATACCAGAGTTTAATAATGAGAAAATACCCCATGCATGACGGTTCCACAAACTAAAGGCAGTATATGTTTCAACCTCCAGGATGGGACATCCATGCGGGGAAAAAGTCATTGCAATCAAACTTTAAAAATAACACAAAAGGAGGAAAGTGAAATAACCCTCACCGTTGCCCTTAGAAATGGTTCAAAAGGGGAGATAAAAATAGGACTGATAGTGAGTGATTTTAGTGTCTGCCGGAAATATCATGGTACAGTTTTTGGAAGGATGACCATTGAGTGTGGAAACACTGTAGGGGGAGAATCCCAATTGCTAGGGATTCCCCCAGGAATGAGAGGAGCATATAATGGCACCTACTTTATTTGCGGGATTAGGGCCTACCCATGGTTACCCCAAAATGCCAGCGGCACATGCTTTCTGGGATATGTTCAACCAAGCATATTCCACGTGAAAACCCTAGATGAGGCAAGAAGGAAAGTCGGGCAAAGAGTAAAACGGGAAATACCCATCTGGGACAAGGTATTGAGCTTCTTTTTGCCCCAATATGGAATACACCGAACAATAAGGGAAACTGAGGTAATGAACCAACTATTAGAGCAGGTAGCCAATGATACTGCTAGAGCCAACCAGTTGCTAACCGACGAAATGGTGGCCGTTAGGACGGTTGCCTTGCAGAACAGAATGGCACTTGACTACTTACTAGCGGAACAAGGAGGGACATGTGCTATAATAGGACCAACATGTTGCACTTATATCCCTGATAACTCAGAAGAGATATACAGCCTTGTAGACAAAATCAGAGAAAGTGGAAAGACAGCACGCGAGAATCAGGGATGGGGAGACTATTTTGGTAATTGGGCCATGGGGAGTTGGTGGGATTGGCTGGTCAATGGACTAATTTGGCTAGTGGCAATAATAATTGGTATCTTCCTAATTTTGACTGTGCTTAAATGCTGTTGTAATAACATGGGTCAAATGTTAACCAAGTTAGGGCCTGCGAAGCTGATGGTCCAGATGGAAATCAAAAGTCCAGAAGCGGAGGAGATAGAACGATTGAATAAAATTGAGGTTTAAATTTAAAGATTGTCCTTGGAAAGGACAAAAGGGGGGAATGTGGAAGTGTAAATAAAATGGCCAACAATCTAGCTAGCAAAATGGCTTCGCAAATGGCTTCGCATAGGAATGAATTGCCCAAAGTAATAATAGATGTTTTTAGTTTCTAAAAAGGAACAAAAGAGGAATTCAGCTTTGCTAAGAGCAAAGAAAACAGAAGTGGCAGTTTGTCTAATCAGTAAAGGGAAGAGGAATATTTGCCTTTTCACCTGTAGTTTAGTGTTGCAGACAGAAACATGAATCACTGCAGGATATGGTTGGCTGGCTATTGTATGGCATCCAATCGCTATATGGCATCTCAGAAAAGCATACGCTGCGGTGAGACAAGGTAGGAGCTTGTGGTCCAGGTGGTTAGACTGGTAGGGAAAAGAAGCGGAATTGAAAGAATAGGCTTTGTTTAATAATAGTTGTTTTGTTAAGAAATTAGTGTTGCTGAACCAATGATGTAATGACCATGTGATTATCTGGAGCTTGTTTACTCCAATGTATAAATATGAGCCTCTTGTAAACGTTCGTTGGAGGTGCGATATCAATATCGATTGTATTGCTCTCCCCTTGTGACAAGTAAAAATACAAGTGTTGTTTGCCAGCTACCGTGTGTCTGAGTCTTACTCGAACTTCGACAATGCACACTTCCCTGGCAGCAGCCACGACGCCTTCATCCTGCGCCAGACTTCAGTTGCAGACCTATTCGAGGCCCCGGCTCACCCAGGAGGCTGGCTTCTCGGTGACAAGGGCTATCCTCTATGCCCGTGGCAGATGACGCCGCTCCATTCGCCCAGCACTCCTGCTGAAGAGCGCTTCAATGCGAGCCATCAGGCGACGAGGAACATTGTGGAGCACACAATCGGCGTGCTGAAGCAACGGTTCCGCTGTCTGGACCATTCCGGAGGCGCCTTGCAGTACTCACCAGAGCGAGTCTCCCACTTCATCGTAGTCTGTTGCATGCTGCATAACCTCGCCATCCTACGCACCCAGCCAATGCCACCAGCCATTGAAGCGGAGGAGGAGGAGGACCAAGACGGGAGGGAGGTACAAACTGGAAGGGCTGTCCGTCAGAGGCTGATAACAAGCCGCTTCTAGGCCCCTCTGACAGAATGCTTGGTGCCATTCGATGCGGAGGAATGGAACCGTCTGGATAACCCAAAGCCTATGAAGGGCAGTGAATGTAAATATCAGACATGGCCAATGTAAATTTAAAAAGTTGTTTATTTTGATAAATGTGCTTCCTTCCAACATGACAAAGCAATGGCAACAGAAAGCAAAACTAACACAGTAACACATAAGTGGCTCGCACACCCGGGAGACTATCCAAAACATTACTAACATGCAGACCAGCATCCACGGCCTTGATTTCTACAAATAAGACGTCTCAGCTGCACCTTCTACTCTTTCCCCCTTGATGGTGATCTACTTCTCTTGCGAGATCGGCCCCTTCCCTCCCTGCAGCTCCTCCGTAATGGGACCCCAGTGGCTGCATCAAGGCTGGGGGAGGCCTGCTGGCTGTCCAAAAGCGCAGATGCCCCTGAGGGATGTCCTGGACGACCTCTGGCCTTGGAGGGCCCGGATGCTGACTGCTCCAACTGTGCATGGGTGGAAGCAGTCTGTCCTGCAGGTGGTGGCAGCTGCAGTGGAGACGTGCCAGCGGTGGCATCAGGAATGCTGACATCCTGAGAGCAGACAGCAGCTCCCTGGTCGACCGACACACTGGCACTATGACGGAGCAGCACCGCAGCATGCGCATCAATCGGCTGGTCCACAGATTGATGCCCTGCTGTGGTGCTGCAAGGGCCCCGGGTAATCCCGCCTGATCCAGCGAGGGTGGCAGCAGTCATTGGTCGCGTGGCCTCAATATGCGTCTGCATGAGACCAGCGAGTGACTGCGTGGCAGCACTCAGCACTTGCATGGCAGGTGCCAGTGCTTCGGTGAAGCCCTGGACAGTCCTTTCCAGTGCTTCGCTAAAGGCCGGGACAGTCCTTTCCACTGCTTCGGTCAAGCCCTGGACAGTCCTTCCAGTGCTGCCCCGAAGCCGTGGATAGTCCTTTCCAGTGATGCCCCGAAGTCCTGGACAGTCCTTTCCAGTGCTGCCCCAAAGTCCTGCGCACTCCTTGCCTGTGCTGCCCTGAAGTCCTGCGCACTCCTTGCCTGTGCTGCCCCGAAGTCTTGGCCACTCCTTGCCAGTGTCTCGATGGATTCAGGCATCCTTGCCACTGCAGCCATGAGCTCAGTGTGCCTGAGCCGAGCCTGGGCGCTCATTTCTGCAAGGGAACGCACTTCTTCTGCGCTCTGTGCAGCAGTACTCGCAGCCTGACTCGCCCTCCAGGGAGACGGCCCCCGAGCTTCCCTACCCCCCTTACGTTGCTGCAGCCTGCTGGTTCCTGGAACTGCTTCCTCCTCAGAGCATTCCCCCCCACTCCCCTCCAGGGAAGTAGTCTCCCCAGTCTGCAGAGGGGCTGGCTCGCCTGAGGGTGGCAGGGATGGTCCAGCTTCCTCCTGCTCGTCGCCTCCGGAGTCAGTGGCAGTGGCAGCTTGAGGGCCCAGCTCCCAAGCTGGTGATGCAGCATCTGAAAGCAGGGAGGTTGAAGAGTGGCTTTAGCGAAAGGACAGGGTGGCAGCAAGGGATGCATGAGTGCTGCAATGCTCTGACATGGGTCCAGCGTGAAAAAGCATGCTGGTGGGGGGAAGAAGTGGAAGGAGAGAGTTCAAAAAGGTGATGACCTTACCATCGCTGTGCACAATGGGGTCGGCAGCTCCAGTGGTGACAGGACCAGTCATCCGGCCTCCAACAATCTGGTGGACTCGTTCCTCCAGGTCCGTCAGTGTCTGCAGCTGAGGAGGGCCTCCTCCGGTGCGAAGCTGCTCCCTCCGGTTCCTGGCCAGCTTGGCCTGCAGGAGAAAGGACGGGAAGTGATGAAACATGCTGGCCTGAGCTGACATCACATGCCCTCATGGTAGAATAGCCCTTCCATTATGCATTGAGCTGACATCACATGCCCCCATGGTAGAATAGCCCTTCCATTATGCATTGAGCTGACATCACATGCCCCCCATGGTAGAATAGCCCTTCCATTATGCATTGAGCTGAACGTGCGTGTGTGTTTCCAGAAAGGGTCATGGGTGCTGGCTGACAGATGGCCATTGGGGCTTCGCGCACCCTCTGGCCATAATGTCAGGTGCAGATGGAGGGATGAAGAAGATGGCAAAAACGGCACTCACCCTAATGACCCGAGTGAGGTCGTTGAACTTCTTCCTGCATTGCACAGGAGTCCTGGCCACCACGCTGGTTGAGGTGACTCTTTGACAAACTTCCCTCCAAGCCCTGCGGTACTCGCTCTGATGAGGCCTCCTGCCATTATCGGGGTACAGCACAGCTCGCCGGCGCTCCACTTCGCCAACCAAAGCATCCAATGCCCCATCGGTAAAGCGCTCCGCTCTCTGCCTCACCCTCTCCATATGTTCAAAGTTTGGAACGCCACAGAAAGCACAGCACCGATTTTGAGGCCTACAAGGCGCAGAGTGTGGCTGCTGCTCCTAATTGACCCGCCCCTTTAAGAGCTGGCCGGCGCCAGCATGTCTCGGGGTAATCGATTATTGACAGCACCTGCGCTGCGCCCGGCCACCGACATATTGAGTAGCGCCGCCGGGTTAGCGCCTTAAGACTCCCGTGCAGCGCCTGAATCAACGCCGCAATCACCTTTAGGGGCGCAGCAACCCAATATCGCTCGAGGTGGTGATAAGTTGCGCCTGGCGATAAAATTTGCGCAGCGCCAATTCTAACGCCCCAAACGGGGCTATACCCAATTTCTCCCCCTATGACTTTACGAGGTCACCCACAGGGTCCACGCTGCTCAAGGATCACGTCAGGTAAGCAGGTCAGGAGTTGTGTGACCATGGAATCATCTCATTACTTGACAGCTGCAAATGTGGTATAAAAGCTCCCAACTCACATCTGTTCAGTTTCCAAGCTCAGAAGCTGTTGCTTACTGCATTTGGAAGGCAGATTGAGATTTATGCAGGTTGCAAGTGTTTAGAGTAAACTCTCTATCCAGTGTCGCCTCATTGGAACAACCTCTCTCACCACTGACAGATCGCTCTGTCATCTCAAGTTCACCTGCCATCCATTACATCAGCATTGGTGTCTGTGAAACTATCTCACCTTGGTCCTCAGAATCTCACCATGATCAGCCCCAACACCAGCAGCACCAAGCACAGCAGCACCACCAACAACACCACCAACCTTCTCTGCAATCAACTGATGTTGCACAGGGCATCAGCACCCGACCACATTGCTGCC
This sequence comes from Somniosus microcephalus, assembly GCF_052327205.1. NCBI lineage: Eukaryota > Metazoa > Chordata > Chondrichthyes > Squaliformes > Somniosidae > Somniosus > Somniosus microcephalus. The sequence continues at coordinate 308,927,790 of NC_140989.1, forward strand.
CGGGACGCCAGGTCTTGTTGCATGCGGGCATGGACTGCTTCATTATCTAAGGAGTTGTGAATGGTGCTGAACACTGTGCAGTCATCAGCGAACATCCTCATTTCTGACCTTATGTTGGAGGGAAGGTCATTGATGAAGCAGCTGAAGATGGTTGGGCCTAGGACACTGCCCTGAGGAACTCCTGCAGCGACGTCCTGGGGCTGTGATGATTGACCTTCAATCACCACAACCATCTTCCTTTGTGCTAGGTATGATTCCAGCCAGTGGAGCATTTTCCCACTGATTCCCATGGACTTCAGTTTTACTAGGGCTCCTTGATGCCACACTTGGTCAAATGCTGCCTTGATGTCAAGGGCAGTCAACCTCACCTCACCTCTGCAATTAAAACTCAGTTAAAACTGAACAGGTTAATTACCCACTTGGAACTTGCCTCTTTCGTTCCGCCTGCAATCTTAGCCTGCAGGATTCTACAGGTGATTGAGGCGCCCTGCTAAAGTAGGTAGGGACCTCATGAATTTATGCAAATAAGGGTCACTGGCTGATTTTATCCTGGGCTTGAGCAGGGCAGCTTGTGTGGCTTTCCACCAGGTGAAAGATCAGCAGCTGTTGGGGAGGATGAAGAAGCTCAATAGGTAAGTCAGATACTTTCCTTTGTGAGGTCAAGAGGAGCAGGAGTTCTCCCCTAGGCCCCACAAGGAAAGTCATGGCCTTCTCTTTCCCGGACTCACCTCTCTTCTCTCCTGCGAGACCCTCCCAAAACCTACTCCCCGACATGTATCTGAAATCTGGCAGGTGGCCAAAGGCTGCCTGATATTCATTGGCTGTCAGACGGTCTGCACCCAGTTCCCGTCCATCTCAGGTGGGAAGTAGACTGGTGATATCTAATTGAGGCCCGGCCTACTGATGGTGCTGGCAGGCGGACAATTAACTTGATGGAAACCCGCTCTAAGTTAAAATCCCTGGCCCCCACCCCGCAAGTTCTTTTTTACTTCACCTATTCTGAAATGAAGTAAACAGTAATTTACTTTTTTCCTATGCTGAAGGTATATTTTTGTGCACAATTGTGAACACTCTCCATCAACTTCACCATTGGCATTTGACAAATTTAGAAAGTTTATTATACATATACACAGGCTCTGGAGAAAACGTAGCTGTCTACCAGAATGTTTATTTCACAGGATTATGTGTAGTCTGAGGAAGGAGAAGGTTTGACAAGGCAAATGATCTTATCTTTTGCCATGCTTCTTTATATTCTTCAGTTACATATGAACATACAAAATTGACAGGAAGGAAAAGACTAGTTGATCCATCAAGCCTGCTCCACAAAAGGTCTCAACCTACTTAATCAAACGATTAGAAGGTCTCAACCCCCTTAACATTGATAAACCAAGCACCCATGCAAACAATGGCCCTGAAATTAGGATCGGGTGCTTGCCGCGCGTGCAAGCCCCCGATCTGCACTCACCCTGCGTGCCAACATCTGAAGCCCGGGCCTGCTTGCATTTCCTGTCACTGGCCCGGTTCAGATGTCGGCACGATGTGCTTACCTGATCCAGCGGCGTAGTTAGTGCAATGTGCCGGCTGGGATCAGGTGAGCACTGTGCAGCCAATCAGGGGAGGGGAAACTCATTCATGAGTTTGACAGAAAGAGCTGTCAAACTCATGAAAACTCCTGGCCCCAAAACACTACTTAAACCTGAAAGAAAATTTAAAAAAACATTGCACTACTTAAATGAACAATAAAGAACTCTGAAAAACTATTTTAAACAATAATTTAAAAATTTGAAAACATTTTTTTTTTAAATCGGGGCTAAAACTAAACTTACCTTACTGTAAATTCTTTAAAAATAACAAACCTGTGGAAAAAAAAATTCTCAATTGTACTAAAAGCCCACCTACCTGAAAAACTAAGTACTTACGTGTGGTTTTTCTATGCGTAAAGACCGGAGGCCTTTACACACGCGCAACTCTGAAAAAAAAAAGGAATTTCACTGCGCACGCGCTGCCTGAGCAGTCACGCACGTTCTGCCTCTTAACCCCTTGGGTCAGAGGACAGGAAATGCCGGTTTTCAGCGCATTTCCTCCGGGCACACACGTGAGTACCCCGTCCTTACTCACGCGTTGTGCCCGGAATTACTGGGCCATTATATATTCTGAGATAGATGTTCAGATGCACAACTCATGCAACAATGCCAATTCATGACTGAAAAATGCATAAATAATTAAACAAGAAACAAGCAGACATTCTGGCCCTAATACTCTGCAGGGGAAATATCCCAGCATAAGTGCCGGATGTGCCTGCCGGGAATCCCAGCTGTTGATCCCATCAAAGTATGTAAAGTCTAGGGGCTGGATTTTACCAGCCCTGAGGAGGCGGGTTTGGAGGCGGGGCTGCTGGGAAAGTCAAAAAGAATGGGAGCGGGTCCCGAATCTGCTCCCAACCCGCCTCCAACCAATCTTTCCGGGAGTCGGATCCTCGATTTGCGCAGGAACCCAACTCCTTGCGGTGGGAAGAGGATTATAGCCACTTAACTGCCTGTTAACAGGTAAACAGGCAGTTAAGAGGCTTTTCACAATTTTTAGACTTCTGCTGTGGATTTCCCGACATCGGGGAACCCCGCCAGGGTAAATGAGGCGTGCTGTGGGTCTGTTGTACTGTTGGTGTACATATGACAGCTGCAGATGTGGTGTGAAGGATGCAATGGGACACTGGCGAGTATCAGAGGTAAGGAAATGTTGGGAAAGTCATTTTTAATGTGTTTAGATTTTTCTGTAAGTGACAAGCTTTGAAGTGTTTGTGTGGCCTCACCTCAATGGGAGAAATGACCAATCACTTGTTTACCTTCACCTGCAGCTGCCATCTGTTTCATCCTAAGGAGAGCGTCATTGGAGAGCCTTGGTGCAAGGGCTCACCTTTGTACAGTGATTGTCAGTGTTTGACAGTACCTCAATGCTGTCAAACACTGTCAAATCAACTGTCAAAAATTTACGGTTCATGTGCCTTTAAGAAAACCGGCAGATGAAGTGTCATCAACTGACGTCATCTGACACCGGCTTTCCCTTAATTGGCCAGCAAGCCCGCAGGGTGGGCTTAACAAGGCTGATCAGGGGAAACTAGCATCTGTGCGTCAGACGTCGCTGGGGGTGGGACTAGAACCCGGAAGGCAGCAGTTCCGCCCCAACTCGTCTCGGTGAGTAAAATCCAGCCCCTAGGAGACATTCCCTGATTTACAAAGCAATGGTGGAGGCCACAAAATGATCTGATCAAAGTGTTTAAAATGTTAAAAGGATTTGATAAAGTAGATAAGGAGAAATTATATCCTCTGATGGGAGAATCAAGAATTAGAACAAGGAGACATAATCTTAAAATTAGAGCTAAGCCATTCGGGAGCTAAATCAGGAAGCACTTTTTCAAACAAAGGGTGGTAGAAATTTGGGACATCTCTGCCCAAAAGGCTGTGGCATTTACAAGGCTGAGATAGATAGATCAGCAATCCTATTCCTAGTGTCAGAGGGAAGAGCTGTAATGAATGACTTCATAAGCTATGGGTCTTTATGATGAGATGTCTCAAACAGGTCCTTATGGAACTATATAAGATTCTTATTGGATAGAACAAGTAAACCCAAAACAATATTTTCAGATATGCCAGGGCAGCAGTGCAAAAGGGCAGGGGTTTTGGGTTGTAATTGGTAAATTTAGAACAAACATCTTTACATAGAGTGTAATCAACACCTGGAATAGGTTGCCAGTAAGAGTGGTAGTGGCAAGGATGCTAGACTCATAGAATCATAGAATTATAGAAATTTACATCACAGAAGGAGGCCATTCAGCCCATTGTGTCTGTGTCGGACTCTTTGAAGAAGCAGCTGGATTTATATTGGGAAGATGGGAAGATACTAAGATCAATATTTTGGAAGGATGAAACTAAAAAGTATTTTAAATAACTTCTTATGAATTTGTTTAATTTTATTTAAGAAATCCAAATATGTCTCAGAATGTATTAACATTTAAAACGTCATAAATTCTTTAACAATTACAGCAGTCATCAAGTAATTTAAAAAATGGAACAATACTGATCACAGTAATGAAATGGAAAACTCAATGGCAGAAGAAATAGTACTACTTAATAGTTGTTAGCGTGCATTTTTTATAGAAGAGTTAACGCCTACCACACATTCATGCTCTTGAGATGCTACTTTTAAAATAAATTACATTAATTTGAGAGTTAATTGTGCATCAGTGGCAGAGACTTTATTGCTGGTACATTATCCAGTTGTCTTCAACCAAATGGATAAATATTAAACCCAACATGTATGCCGTGCCAGTAATAAGATAATACAATACCTTCATCTCACTTGTAGTTTTGACACTCATGATCCATCTCATCAATATCACTTGAGGAAATATTAGGGCAATTCAGAAATGTTGCACTGTACCCATGAGTTTCAGGAACACACAACACTGGATCAGGTGAGTAGGTTTGAGCACTTGATTCAGAAGGTACAAAGGAAAATGTTTCAAACCTTTGAAGGCCTCACAATAAACATGCAAAAACCCTTAATACAGCTCCTAGTTTAAATTCAATCCCATGCAAATCGGTCCCACGCAGAAGTTCCCAATTCATCTGTTGACTCCATTACTTATCCATGTAAAATGGGTGCTGCTTCAATATCCCGCTCTGTCCTTTTGGAATTTTATTCTTAAATGCATTTATTATTATACCTGAAGTTCTGGTTATCTTTTGCTCTTTGGATCTCCATATCTGCATCATGTCCTGCTGGTGTTTGGCACTGTTTTGCATTGCAAGATGTTTTCCCCAATCCTTTTCCAACAGCTGTTTAGCTGATAGCTATTTCACTTGCAGCAAGTAAATTGTTCAGCATGGGAATTCCTTTGGGTATCCCTATGGCAGTCCTTTATTTGACAGAAGAAGTGGGGTTTCTTTGAAGGGAAGAAAGTCAGGTATGACTGCATCTGAAGTGTTTGGCGCCCATTCTCCCTCATTCTAGGAGTCAAATGTTTAAATTTAGGCAATCTATGTCTGAAGAGACCGGAAATCTCAGGACTATGTTGAAAGTTTAGAAGAATGAGAGGTGGTCTTATTAAAACATATAAGATACTGAGGGGGCTTGACAAGGTAGATGCAGAGAAGATGTTTCGCTCATGGGGGAATCTAGAACTAGGGGGCATAGTTTCAGAATAAGGGGTCGCCCATTTAAAACTGAGATGAGGAGGAATTTCTTCTCTCAGAGGGTCATAAATCTGTGGAATTCTCTGCCCCAGAGAGGTGAGGGGGCTGGGTCATTGAATATATTTAAGGTGGAGATAGACAGATTTTTGAACAATAAGGGAGTGATGGGTTATGGGGAGCGGGCAGGGAAATGGAGCTGAGCCCAAGATCAGATCAGCCATGATCTCATTTAATGGCGGAGTAGGCTCGAGGGGCCAAATGGCCTACTCCTGCTCTTATTTCTTATGTTCTTATGTTCTTATAAATTGCAATCTGTTTATTTCCCTAATAGTGTTCTGTGCAAAATGTTATTATTGTTTGTTCCCTGGTGCTTCCCCTTGGTGTATGGTATATGCCTTATATTGTCTAATCTAGTGCTCCTTCTAAGTGTAGTGGAATGCCTATAGCTGTGTACTTCTTTGTCTTGGGTCATTAGATGGCCCTGCAACTACTGCTAGCACTTTAGGCTCACATTGACTGATAGCTCCTTTCCTGCCCACTACCTGCCATTTTTTGAGACGTTTAAAGGGGCTGGCTGGGTTGGATGGATGCCCAATCACCATGGGAGGTTACCTGCCTTCTGTGTGCTTCCTCCTTTGCCCAGAGTGTTGCCATTTTTTCCGGAGGACCAGGGATCTGAGTGAGCACACTCCACCACTTAGGACTGTGAAGTCTGCCTTCAAGATTTTCTTAACCTGATCCACTGCCCAATCCAGAGTGTACAGCCTCCTGCATATTGGAGCCCCAGTCTCAATAACTGCAGTCACAGCATTTGTGAGAGAAACAGCATATGCACTTTGAACCTTATTGCTGCAGTGATGTCAGATTTGCACTTCTGCAGATTCTTCAACATACCATTCAGGGTGCTCATTCCCAAATGACTGCATGAAAGGGCTCCCTTCAATTGGCAGCCCTCAAAGTAAGAATGCATGGCTCCTGCAGCAGAGAAGTGTCTGTCTGGGTCTCTTTTTGTCTGGGTCCTGGTACTTTGCTGCCACCTCCTCTTCTCCTCCTGACGTACTGCATACTTTGCCAGTTTCTGCATCCTGACCCTGACTATGTGAATTCCCCAAGGGGCATGTATGTAATTTGCTGCTTTGAGATCAGGAGTGTGCAACAGGTGCTCCTGAGAGGGGCTGGTTACTGAATTATTCTAGTCTTAGGATACCCTATAAAAAGGGAAAAGAAGCATGTATTATCATGATGCCTGTATGAAATGGCTGTGCACAGTTCCAATGTCAATACATTGAGGGTCTTGCTGCTGTTCTGCAGATCGTGTCTGGGAATTTGTGAATTTAAATGGGAATCAAGAAGATTAAGGCCAAAGAAGACAACACTAAGGCCTAGAAATTCGGTGGCACCAGTCTCGCCAGGGCGCCGGAAGTGCCGCCCCGGAAGGAGTCGTGAGCGCCCGCCAGAAATTCAGTTTGAGCACCCCAAACGGAAGTGCGGTGCTACTCGAGGCACCCCGCATCCGTCTTGGGGCGCTGCAACTGAAAATTGCAGTGCAATGTGCCGCACGGCGCGCTGCGGTACTGCAGGCCTTCCTCCCCTTCTTAAAGGGGAGGGGCCTGCTGCAACGCGATCTGAGATCGCGAGTGCCGGCAAAAGAGCCCGGCACCGAGGAGAAGTGCCGGGCTCTTGGGAGGCAGCCGGCACAACGCGGGGGGGGGTGGTGCTCAGGAGGCCGGGGATGGCTGCGCGAAGAGGTGCTGGCAGGTGGCCAGCAAAAAAAATGGCCGCCCCGCACCTCAGCGCCTCTACCGCTGCGGGTAGGCCCCCCTGAACCGGTCGCAAATTGCGACCGGCGTTACAGCGGGGGGCGCTACCAAATTTGGCGATCAGGGCAGTAGTGGAGCGCTGCACACACCAATGACATCATCGGTGGCAGCGCAGCACTACCGGCTAACGCCGCCATTAGCGCCCTGCTAAATTTCGTGGGAGGCGTGGCCAGTGGCGCTAAACCCACTAAGTGCCCTCTTTGGGCGCTAACTGGTGGTGCAGCCCACTGAATTTCTAGGCCTAAGTTCTCCAGTGTCAAACTCTCAATGTCCTCCACTCCAACTATTTGCAGAACTGCCTCCACTTGATGATTGTGTCACTTTAGGTTGGCAGAGGCAACCACTAACCTTTGTGACCAATCTTCTCATGCATACAGCTGTTAGCAGTATCACTCTAGTGTCCAGCCTACATCCCATCTTGTGTGAATGCATGATAATGTAAATTCAGTTGACAATTTGATTTTCAAAAGTTACGTTTGACATTAGGAGTGTTTCAAAAATGCACAGTTCAATCAACAGTATTAACAAATAGGAATGGAGGTGCGAAAGACCTGAAAGGTTGTATCAGTGCTTTCCATGCTCCTTCACTGATGCTGTGCCATGTTAGAAACTTAGAGGGAAAAATTCGTGTTCGCCAACAAAGATGCCAGTGTTACCGGCAACTGCAATTAACGGCCGCTGGAAATGGCCGCAACGCTAACCAAGTGAAATTGGTCTGGGGGGCATGGAGATAGGTGACGAAGCGCTCACCTTCCATGCAACGACATCCTGGTGGCGTTGCTGGAGGGATCCGGGATTAAGTTTCTGTCCAGGTTTGGCGTTGCAGCTTCCCACAGCCTCTGTGAGCGAAGCTGTGGAGCTCGCAAGGAATTGCGGGCAATGAAGAGGTCTGATAATTAAAGGGGCCATGCACACTGAAGCAATACAAAATAAAATGCAGTGAATCAATACATTTTTCAGCCCTTTCTGCCTTTTAAGAAATATTCAATATTTAAAAGAAGTTCCAAATGTGAATATTCAGTTGTTAAAGCTGAATTACTTTCCTAACCTCAACAAATGGGAAAGCTGCCTCAGCACTAACACAAATGGTTCAGCAAGCCAGGGAAGGGGCACGCAGGGTCTTGCACGCAACACTCCAGCTTTGTGTAGGGGGTCAACACTGCAAGAGCGGCCCTTTACCCACAGGGGCCAGGAGACACTCCAGAAAGAATGATGTGGGAGTAAATCACTAAGGCCATCACTGCCAGAAGTGTCGCCCACACCACCTGGCTCCAGTGCCCAAAGAAGCTTCAAGACCTCAGACCACTGGTCAAGGTCAGTGAATGCATCTTCAAAAGCCGTCTCCCACCAACTGCACCACTAGCCTCACACACTGCTCAATGCACAACCCCCAATCACTCACCTACCAACAATCTGCACCAATGACGAGGCACATCTCCCATTGCTAGCCTCATCTCACCCCCTTGAAGGAGACGGTGCAGACCATTCTTGGCAGGGGCATGGTTGAGCCCTTGGCCAGCGGTGGGGCTGAAAGGATACAAGATGCGGGCATCCTCGTACGTTATCCTCCTTCTGGCATGCACCTCTTGCTTTCCCGCCCTCCTGTCAATACAAGTCCATCCTTGTGCCTTCCTCATTTCACACACCCAAGAAATGCAGCCTGCCCAGTTAGTGGGTCAACAAGAAGAGGCAGCCTGCCCAGCCAGTGGGACTGCAGACAGACGATTCCACCCCAGATATCCCGGCCACAAAGGAGCTGTCTGGGATGCATCCTTCGGTCTGATTCCACCTCTTTGGCTTCCTCCTCTTCTGCGTCTTCCTCTTCTGTGTCTTCCTCTTCCTTCTGCAAGCGGATGCTGTAAATGTGAAATGACAGCATAAAATGTTGGAAATACTCAGTTGGTCAGGCAGCATGTTGACCTGAGATGTGAACTCTGTTTTTCTCTCCACGGATGTTGCGTGACCTGCTGAGTATTCGCAGCATGTTCTGTCTTCTCAAAGACCTTCATTTACCATCCGAGCCCTTGCAAGCATCCAGCAGCACTTCCTACACACTTAAAAAACTTTTCACACCTATTGCAGCAAGCCACCACTTCAATAAAATTAAAAAAAAAGTCCAAATTCTTAAATTCAAACTTACCTGAATGACGTGTGTGTCCCTTTAAGAAGTCCAGCTATCGGCACGGTCAGCCTGCTTGCACAACAAGTTAACCTGGCATGCTTAGGACCCAGCGTTGAATTCAGTGTCAGGTTGAAGTTTGCGTTGGTGACGTTAAGTCAGCGTTGCACACTGATTGACATCACCACGCTGCCATTTTTTTTCCAGGGTGCTGCCAGTTACAGGCAGCGCAAAGGGGGAGAGGAATATGGCGGCCATTGCAGGACCCACCACCAGCTGGCGAAAGAGCGTCGGCCGCCATTTTATCACCATTTCATGGCGCTACAGAGTGTTGGTAAGTAGATGAATTTCTAGCCCATTGTGCTTGTAGCATGCATGCTATGGTCATAGGCTTAAGTAGAGTTGTCAAACTGTGGCCAGCCTTACTTTGGCACTCTTCTTCAGAGCAGAGAACCTTATTCCCATCTGTTTCCATGACCTACGGAGGTGGGAGATAGCAACAATTCACTCTGGCATCTCCTGCTTGCTGCATATTGTGGCACATAGGAGGGTTCCCCTTAATCCCAAATATGACTACCCTCCTTTGCTGCCCTTCTTCCAGCAGAACATCCCAGATTACTTCATCATAGGGGCATTCCTGGCCATGTTCCAGCCCATCTTTCATTGCTGACTTGGAAGATTTGGTGTGGCCAAAGAAATCAGCTTCCTTGAAAATAAAGCAATCCTTTAAGAACACATGTTCCCCAGATATCCTGCCTCCTGCCAATCATAGCACTCTTTGCACTTGTGAAAGACATCCAAGAAGCAAATTCTAATTTTATTTATTGTTGACCTCGCTGCATCCAGCAAGTTCAGCTGGTCAGTCATAGTGTGAAATCCTGTGAGAAACACAGCAATTCTGGTACCACTTCAGCTGGGATTACTGAATTGATCCAATTTAGCATATTTTACAGCTACCCACTATTGTTTTTTATTTTGGATTTTTAGTGCTGCACATTCAATTCCATTCTGATATTACAAGTAAGAAGATCTGATCCAGTACAAACAATTTTTATTCTAGAATAGAGGTAATTGTATCAACTAATAGGAATTAGAGAAAAAACTCCCATTTATTTCTTCACTATAGAAGGAGATAAAGGCCTGATTTGAATGTGAGGCCTCGGTTTCCGGCCCACAGCAGCCAAATTGAGAGGCTGGCTAGCTGCAGGCGGGTAAGCCTGCATATGCAGAGAGGGAGGAAGGGTTTGGCCTGGGGGAGGGATCGTGGGAGGTGGGTCGGGAATCGGCAGGGGTGGGGTCGGAGATGGGGGAGGGAGGATCGGCGGGGGACCGGGGTTCCGGCGGGGGGGGGAAGTCGGGGATTGGCAGGGGATTCGGGGGGGGTTGGGGATTGGCAGGGGATTAGGGGGGTCGGTGATTGGGGTGGGGTCAGGTATTGTGGGGGTGGGGGTGGGGTCGGGGATCACGGGGGGGGTGTTGGGGATCGCGGGGGAGCTGGGGCTGGTCGGCCAGGGATTGGGGGGGCCGGAGGATCGGCGGGGGGAGTGGGGGGAGAGAGGATCGGGGCCGGCCACTGGAGGATCGTGGCTGGTCTCAGCATCATCGTTGGCGGGGGGGGCCTGGGTAGGTGATCGGAGGCCTCGTGAGCTGGGTCTCCGATCGCGGGGGGTGGGTTAGGTAGGGTCCCTGGATCCAGGAGGTAGGTATAAAGCTGCTTACCTCTTGGATGCAGCTGCCCCCACCTCTGTTTAACTGCCAGGTTTCACGAATTGTGTGAAACCCGTCCCCATGCAGTTAAAAACTAAATGGATGGAAAAACATCCAGCCTCATTACAATATTTAAATTGAAGTAATGCCCCCTGGGAGCGGGTTGGTCGCCCACCCCACCTCCTTTAAAACCAGAAGTGGGCGGGTTGGAGGCGGGATCAGGTTGGGAATCCCATTTTTAACAATTTAACTGCCCCCACACTCCAAACCAACACGTTTTTTTTAGTGGAAATTTCCAGGCAAAGTGTTTTTTCTTTATCTTTATCCAAATCCTGAAATGAGAATCAAGAATAGAAAATAACAATAATTGAGCTGATATTTTCAAAGGTTTTGTCACATATTTCAGTATCATGTCATATCCAAAAGAAATTATGGTAATTATGGGGCATTTTAAAGCATTAGTTATAGCAGCTTTTTAAAGTTTAAAATCAAATTAAAACAATTGATAAAAATAGTCTTTAGGTTTCAACAAACATTCTTAAAGTTTTTTGGGGCCATTTTTCCAGTCCTTGGTCCCAGAGAATGCCCATTTCCTGGGGCAAAAGTCAGAAAAAAGACATCAGAGGCCCATTTATCACATTACCCTGGCATTCCTGGTCTCCCACCTCAATTTTCTGGCAATGGCAATGCAGCCCATATGCAGGGGCAAGAAGCTGGTGGTGGACTTCGCAGCAGATCCGAAGTTTTGAGGAAGCCAGTAAGCAAGCCAACAAGGACTCCAAAGGCAGATGGAAACATTTTTTAAGCACCTACCAAATCCCCAGATCTTCAGGCTTTGGGACCTTCTGACTGCTCATTTCTAGCAGCAGCCACGGCCCACAACCAGGTCTGTAGCTGATGGACCTTGAAATGCATGATGGACTTTGGGTGCTGAAACAAATGAGTGCCAAGAACATTAAACCAAAGAACATATTGGGGGAATTTTAACCCCAAAAAACAGGTAGGTTGGGGTCGGGTGGGAGGTTAAAGAATTAAAAATCTGAATCCTGACCCAAACCTGCCCACTTCTTGTTTTAATGGAGATGGGACGGGGGAGGGCAGCCAACCCGTTCACAGGACAGGCCTTGGGGAACCCGCCAGATAAAGGGAGGTGAGGACTGCTGGATCCAGGAGGTAAGTGCCTTTACACTTACCTGCTGGATCCAGTGTTCCTGCCTCGCCAGCCCCCCGCGATTGGACAGCCCCCAGCCCTTCCAATCTCCCCCCAACTGCACCTGCCCAGGATTCCGGCCCACCCACTCCACGTGGCCTGCGATCTCTGATCCACCCTCCAGCCTTCGATCTTCGGCCCCCAGCCTCCAATTCCCCCCCTCCAGCCCCCGATCACCCTCCAGCCTCCCCCCTCCGGCCCCCAATCCCCTTCCGGCCTCCCCCCTACGGTCACCGATCACGCATCGGCCTCCCCCCTCCAACCACCGATCACCCTCTGGCCTCCCCCCTCCGATCCCCAATCCACCTCTGGCCTCCAATCCCCACCCCGCCCGCTCCCTCCCTCCCTCCAGTCCGCAGCCAGCCAGCATCTCCATCTGGCTGGTTGCGGGAGGGAAGCAGTGATTCCAAATGCTAATCAAGCCCTGCCACTAAATTCGGCAATGCCTGCATGAAACCCATTCACCTGGGTTTCCCGACCGCTTTCCAGCCCCCCTGCTCCCTACCCGCCTCCAAATTGAAATTTCGGCCATTATGTCTTACAGCTAAGTTGATGCACATAAAAATATACCTTTCTGCATGCAAGTATATGTATTTTTGGCTGTAGTTCCACCAAAAAACAAGAACAAAATAAATATCCTCTTAAAGTTGAAAAAATTTGAGATATAGAAAATATCTCCATAATGCACCTGCCAAGTGTCTCATTTTGATATAATTTGTCCTCAATAGAAGATACATAAAAATCCAGCAGTAGCATCACTGGTGAGAGAGTGTAATCACAGCATGACAAAATACATCTTTGTCCTACTGAGTCTGTATTTTTGCTCCTGCTGGCTACTTTCTGCAATTGGCTATGAGGTGGCCCCCTGACTTCTGATAGGGCACAAAATAAGGTTTCTCCCTGGTTATTCTCCTACTATTCAGAGCAAAGGAGGATGAATGGCCAGTTTGGAAAGACTGCACTGGAGATACTTCTAATGAGTGGCCTACCTGATGCTGTGCCCTCACCATTATGTTATTTAGCTGAGAAGAAAATCTAGGCTACTGAGTCCAAATACAGAGATACAATGATATCTGCTGCAAATAAAAAGTGGGGGAAAGGGCATGATTTTATCAGCTGAATAACAAGCTATTTTCTGTAAAAGAAACTGCATTACATGCTCCTGAGTATTGACTTTCAATGGAAAGAAATTGATATTTGAAATTTACATTTGATACATTTGCTCAGCCATCTTTTCTTTCAGGATGCACTCATGGGATTGCCTCTGCCCATAAAACCTTTTGATAAAGTTGATATTGCCGAGCATATGTGGACAAGGTGAATCTGACATTGCGCACTGATGTTAAGGTGTAACCTGAGTACTTGGGATCAGATGACAATTTATACTCTGTTTTCAAGATCACATAAAACAATGTACTAGTAGCACCAAATTAAATGTTGACGGTTATTCATAAAAGCTTACGGGGGAAAAATTCAGTTGGTTTGCGCCTCCCGTTAGCGCCTTAAGAGGGCGCTAATGGGGCACAAAGCAACTAGCGCCTGTGTGCGGCGATGTTTGCGTCACTCACGAAATTAACTAGACATTTTGCAGCGGCGCTAAACATTACTGCCACGATCTCCTGTGCCAGCAGATTGTGATGTCAGTCGAGTGTGCAACACCCCGGTAGCGCCCCGGACCGGATATTGAGTGGTGCCCCCTGCCTTACCGCCTGCCGCTAGCAACGACAGGTTGAGGGGAGCGTTTTGCAGTCAGGAAGGGACTGGGGGAGTGCTATTTAAAGGCGACTGCTTCCTACCTTTTTTTGTTGGTGACATTTTTGCACCACGCATTCTGTGAGAGAGAGAGAGACTTCTGGAGAGATTCAACGCTGTGTGAAGGAGTTTTGGGTACTGAGCAGCACTTTGCAGGTTCATTTTGATTTGCCCTTCCTTGTATCGATTTAGAAGAGGCTGTGGGGGCTGCACTCTGAGCTCTTTTCCTGGGCCTCTCCATTGTTCTTTCCAGCAGATTTGATGTACAGGTCTCTCCAGGCTGAGATTCAAGGCTGCAATGAGCAGGATGTGGCTGGAGAGCAAGATCAACCCTTCCCTTTAAGAACTGGCCGGCGCCACTGTGTCTGTGTTCCATTGCTCACTGACATCACATGAGCTTCGCCAGCGCTCTGAGGTAGCGCCTCACTCCTCGGCCTTTACGCCTTCAGAGAGGTGTGTAGCACCTGATTTAGCACTCCAATCAACTCCTGGGGCAATAAAAGCCAAGTTTGCAGTTGGAGGCGATAATTAGCGCCAGGCGCTAAACTTTGCGCACGGCCGATAATCGCGCCCCAAACGGGGCGATACTGAATTTTTCCCCCTATATAACTAAAATATTGGTTGCAGATAAAAGTGCATTTCTCACCTGATCATTTTTCCTCTACATAATGGCTATATTACTGAACCTACCTGCTTGAGGTATATATAAATACTGGGGCCTAGAAATTCAGTTAAGGCCCGCCAGCAGGCTAATGCCCAAAAGTTAGCGCTGCGCACGGAGCCACTTGCGCCTGCCGGAAATTCAGTTTCAGCGCCCCAACTCAAAGGCGGCCGCTATTCAAGGGTTTCGGCGCCCCCGCTTGGGGCGCTGAAACTGAATATCGGCATGCTAGGTGCCGCAGCGCCACCCGCTGCGGAGCGGCAGGCTGCGGTACTGCTGGCCTCCTCCTTCTCTTAAGGGGGAGGTGCCTGCAACAGCGAGATCGCCGCTGGATTGTGCCGGCAAATGAGCCCGGCACCACGGAGAAGTGCCGGGCTCGCGGAGGGGGTGTGGAGGAGGCCGGGGAAGGAGGTGCGGGCAGGCGGCCGCCGAAAAAGCGGCCGGCCGCACCTCCACCTTAAAGCGCCCCAGTAGCGCAGCAGTACGGCCCTGTTTTTCCAGCGCTGTTTGCGGCCGCTGCAGAAGAGGCGGCCGCAACTAAATATGGGGTTTGGGCCGGAAGCGGGGCGGAACCGGGGCACTGCGCACACCGATGACGTCATCGGTGTCGGCGCAGCGCTACCGGCTACTGCCGCCATTACCGCAGCGCTGAATATCAGCGCACCCTCTTACACTGGCGCAGAAACCCTATTTGGGCGGTAACTGGGCGCAAAGCCCACTGAATTTCTAGGCCTGGAACTTTAAAGGTGTCAATGGCATTACTTTTAATACCGCGGGTTTTTTTTGTTGCAGTATCATGCTTGCATCCTGTAGGAGTTAGAGAGACGACAAAACCTGCCTGAGGATGTGGCAGAAATCAAAGCAAGTGACCACTGAAGGCTCTCCTCAAGTTTAATGTTTAATTGATTCCTCGGGGTGGATTTTCTTTTGAATTGCTACCAATTTTGGAGTCGATTTGGGGCAATAGACTAAAATGGGGCAGAAATGCCTACCACCTAAAAACCGCCAATCTAACATAGCACCAGAAATTTCCTTCCATAACATCACCACTCAAGCCCCATTCAATTATTTGGGCATAAAATCTAGAATGACAGTATGGAAAGCGTGCTACATTGTTAGAGATGTTGACTTTTGGATGATAAAACAATCTGCCTGTTTCAATGTTTCAAGTGGCCATTAATATTTCACATCGCTATTGGAAGAAAAGCAGGGAGGGCACCTGGTCATTCTTCTCCAACCAACACCTGGGGCTCGAATTTCCAAGCCCCATGGAGGCGGGTTTGGAGGCAGGAGTGGGGGGAAAATTGCAGAATCGGGGAGCACGAACCCTTCCCGCCCCCAACCCGCCTCCATGCCCGTTTCCCAGGAGGCAGGTACCCGACCTGTGCTGGGAGCCGCCTCCCCGAGGCGGGAAGGGGATTAGTACCAATTAAGTTAACAGGCAGTTTTTGGCCTAATCCCTATTTTTAGCCCTGAAGTGTGAGCTGCTCGACGGCTCCAAACCACGCCAAGTTAGCGAGGCGGACCGTCGGGCTGAAGAGCTTGGAGGGTTCGAGATGTCCGGTGTTGAGGTGAGTGATGGGTGCATGAGTGCAGAGGTAAGTGTGTTTGGTGTGTGTAAAGTGTTTAAATAAATTTTACTTACCTTTACTTACTAATGCAGGCTTCCTTCCTTCAGGTCTCGGGAGTCCCTCACCTCATCGGCACAGAAAGCAGAATGGCCGCGAGCTGTCAAAAGTTGCAGCATTCTGCTTTCTGTTCTGGAGAGATTTCTAACTGAGTCTGTGGAGAAGAACTCAAGTTAGAAGTCAGATTGTCAGTGATTGACAGCTTCACAGAGCTGTCAAATGCTGATATTTCACCTGTCAAACGCTCTTGACAGATGAAATGTCAATCCCTGACATCACCTGTAACCGGGTGTCCCTTAATTGGCCTGATGAGCCCGCTGGGCGGGCTCAACAAGGTCAATCAAGGGAAAATTGCGTGGGTTGGCCACAAATTGATGGAGGCGGGACTACAACCCAAAAAGTGGGAGTCCCGCCTCCATCACGTACCCATTGACAAAATCCAGCCCCTGTTGTTTGAGGGCTCTTGCTGTGCACAAAATGGCTGCTGTGTTTCCTCCAATAACAACAGTTAGTGCACGTCAAAATAATTCACTGTGCATGAAGTGCTTTGAAATATCATAAATAAGGCACAATATAAATTCAAGTCTTCCTTACTTCTTTAATTCAAGCCAGCAGTACTTGACAGCCCATATATTATTGTGAGGGTGCCAGTCAGTTCCTTCTGTAACCTCTAGATGGCACCTTCACTTGTTGGTGTTCTAGCCCTTTGTTAATGGTTTTCTTGCTTCCTGTGTTAATTCTTAACGGCCTGTTAGCTGTTCATGGGTTGCACCTGGTTTTCTTGGTATATAAGTTCTGTGGTTGCTTCACTCTTTGCTCAGTCCTAGCCGGGTAACCGGGGGGACTAGCCCTTGCTCTGTGGCTCCTGACTTTAACTAGTTGGTTGCCATAGTTCTCTCGAGCTTTGTATTTAAGATGTATTCTCGAGTTCTGTATTTAAGATGTAACTAACTTTGTGTTCTTGTTGTTCTTAGTCTTGATAAGGTGCTTGTCTGGACTGGCGTGTTGCCATGCTGGCGCTTGTCTTGAGCTCTTGAGAAGCCTGTTACCCCTGCGGCAGCCCCTCGTGATAGCTTGTCTCGAGCACTTCGAAGATCTCCTTAACCGAGACTCTGTCTTCGATGCGAGTGTCCTCAACTCCATCCCACAGCATGCTACCCGCCACCAACTCAGCACACCCCAGCCTGGAATGAGATTGAAAAGGCCATCTGACAACTGAAGAACAAGAAGGCCTCAGGAGCAGACTGAATTCCCACCGAAGCAGCGGCAGCGGCGGCGGACCTGACTGGAGAGAGGCAGCGGCGGTGAGTTTAAGAGGCGGCGAGGCTCGAGAGGCCCCACAGCAGCGGCAGCGGTGGACCTAAGTGGAGCGAGGCAGCGGCAGTGAGTTTAAGAGGCGGCGAGGCTCGAGAGGTTTACCAATCTCAGCTCAGAGGGAGGGAGAGAGAGAAGTAAAAAGTAATCGAAGTGTGACGTCACCAGAAATCAGGTAAGTGATTGGTTGGTGAGTATTTCTCTCTTTTTCCAAACTTAAATACTGTGGTTTATAGTTTCTAAGCTCTCTGTGGTGTAGCGGGGACTGTTGGTAAACCAGGGCCCTTAAGTATATCAGTTAACTGTAGTGTAATTGGTGGGATTGATTTGATTTAATTTAATTTGAATTAATTACAGGGTAACTCATGGCAGGAGAGCTCGGCCCCGTGGTATGCTCCTCCTGCGCTATGTCAGAACTCAGGGACACTTCCTGTGTCTCTGACGACCATGTGTGCAGGAAGTGTATCCAGCTGCAGCTACTTGCAGACCGCATTGCGGCGCTGGAGCTGCAATTGGATACATAATGGACCATTCACGATGCTGAGGACGTCATGGATATCACGTTTAATCAGTTGGTCACACCGCAGGTAAAGGTTGCACAGGCAGAAAGGGAATGGGTGACCACCAGGCAGAGTAGTAGGCGCAGGCAGGTAGTACAGGACTCCCCTGTGGTAATCTCCCTCTCAAACAGATATACCACTTTGAATACTGTTGAGGGGGATGGCTTATCAGGGGAAAGCAGCAGCAGCCAACTTCCTGGCATCAGGGGTGGTCATGCTGCACAGGACGGGAGGAAAAAGAGGGGTAGAGCTACAGTAATAGGGGATTCTGTTGTAAGGGGAATAGATAGGCGTTTCTGTGGCCGCAAACGAGACTCCAGGATGGTGTGTTGCCTCCCTGGTGCAAGGGTCAAGGATGTCTCAGAGCGGCTGCAGAACATTTTCGAAGGGGAGGGTGAACAGCCAGTTGTCGTGGTGCATATAGGTACCAACGATATAGGTAAAAAACAGGATGAGGTTCTAAAAGCTGAATATAGGGAGTTAGGAGGTAAATTAAAAAATAGAACCTCAAAGGTAGTAATCTCAGGATTGCTACCAGTGCCACGTGCTAGTCAGAGTAGAAATAGAAGGATATTTCAGATGAATACATGGCTAGAGGAATGGCGCAAGGGGGAGGGATTCAAATTCCTGGGACATTGGAACTGGTTCTAGCGGAGGTGGGACCAGTACAAACCGGACGGTTTGCACCTGAGCAGGGCCGGGACCGATGTCCTAGGGGGAGTGTTTGCTAGTGCTCTGGGGGAGGGTTTAAACTAAAATGGCAGGGGGTTGGGAACCTGAGCAGGGAGACAGAGGAAAGGGAAACAAGGATAAAAGCAAAAGACAGGATGGAGAAAAACAAAAGTGGCAGTCAGAGAAAACAATGGTTTAAATCAAACATGGCCACAGTAAATAATAATTCTAAAAGGTCTAAGAGTGTTAAAAAAACAAGCCTGAAGGCTTTTTGTCTTAATGCGAGGAGCATTCGTAATAAGGTGGATGAATTAGCTGCGCAAATAGAGGTAAACGAATATGATATGATTGGGATTACGGAAACATGGCTCCAGGGTGGCCAAGGCAGGGAACTCAACATCCAGGCGTATTCAATATTCAGGGAAGATAGGCAAAAAGGAAAAGGAGGTGGGGTAGCATTGCTGGTTAAAGAGGGGGTAAACACAATTGTAAGGAAGGATATTAGCTCTGATGATGTGGAATCTGTATGGGTAGAACTGAGAAATACCAAGGGGCAGAAAACATTAGTGGGAGTGGTATATAGACCTCCAAACAGTAATGCGGAGGTTGGGGATAGCATTAAAAGGGAAATTAGAGAAGCGTGCAATAAGGGCACAGCAGTTATCATGGGTGACTTTAATCTACATATAGATTGGGCTAACCAAATTAGTAACACTACTGTGGAGGAGGAATTCCTGGAGTATATACGGGATGGTTTCCTGGACCAATATGTCGAGGAACCAACTAGAGATCAGGCCATCTTAGACTGGGTATTATGTAATGAGAAAGGATTAATTAGCAATCTTGTTGTACGAGGCCCCTTGGGTCGGAGCGATCATAATATGATAGAATTCTTCATTAAGATGGAGAGTGAAGTAGTTGACTCAATGACTAGGGTCCTGAATTTAAATAAAGGAAGCTACGATGGCCTGAGGCGCGAGTTGGGTAGGATTGATTGGGGAATGTCACTCAAAGGGTTGACGGTGGATAGGCAATGGCAAACATTCAAAGACCGCATGGATGAACTACAGAATTTGTTCATCCCAGTTTGGCATAAAAATAAAACAAAAAAGGTGACTCAACCGTGGCTAACAAGGGAAATTAGGGATAGCATAAGATCCAAGGAGAGGACATAAAAATTGGCCAGAAAAAGCATTAAACCTGAGGATTGGGGGCAGTTTAGGATTCAACAAAGGAGGACAAAGGGATTAATTAAGAGGGGGGAAAATAGAGTATGGGAGTAAGCTTGCAGGGAACATAAAAACTGACTGTAAAAGCTTTTATAGATATGTGAAGAGAAAAAGATTGGTGAAGTCAAGCGTAGGTCCCTTGCAGTCAGAATCAGGGGAATTTATAATGGGGAACAAAGAAATGGCAGACCAATTAAATACATACTTTGGTTCTGTCTTCACAAAGGAGGACACAAATAACCTCCCAGAGATGTTGGGGAACATAGGGTCTGATGAAAGGGAGGAACTGAAAGAAATCAGTATTTGTAGGGAAATGCTGTTAGGGAAATTGACGGGATTGAAGGCCGATAAATCCCCAGGGCCTGATAATCTACATCCTAGGGTACTTAAGGAAGTGGCCCTAGAAATAGTAGATGCATTGCTGGTCATCTTCCAACAATCGATAGACTCCGGAACAGTATCCATGGATTGGAGGGTAGCTAATGTTACCCCACTGTTCAAAAAAGGTGGTAGAGAGAAGGCGGGGAATTACAGACCTGACATCGGTAGTGGGGAAAATGCTAGAGTCCATTATAAAAGATGTAATAGCAGAGCACTTGGAAAACAGTGACAGGATCGGACAAAGTCAACATGGATTTACAAAAGGTAAATCGTGCTTGATTAATCTACTGGAATTTTTTGAGGATGTAACTGGTAAAATAGATAAGGGAGAACCAGTGGATGTGCTGTATTTGGACTTT
The DNA here is from genome assembly GCF_052327205.1 of Somniosus microcephalus. Lineage (NCBI taxonomy): Eukaryota > Metazoa > Chordata > Chondrichthyes > Squaliformes > Somniosidae > Somniosus > Somniosus microcephalus. Next base: position 308,948,394 of record NC_140989.1, read on the forward strand.
CAAAAGGCTTTCGATAAGGTCCCGCATAAGAGATTAGCATGTAAAGTTAAGGCACATGGGATTGGGGGCAAGGTGTTGACTTGGATGGAGAACTGGTTGGCAGACAGAAAGCAAAGATTTGGAATAAACAGGTCTTTTTCTGAGTGACAGGCAGTGACTAGTGGAGTACCACAGGGATCGGTCCTTGGACCCCAGCTAGTCACAATATATATTAATGCTCTAGACGACAGAACTAGATGTAGTATCTCCAAGTTTGCAGACGACACAAAGCTGGGTGGGCGTGTGTGCTGTGAGGAGGATGCCGAGAAACTCCAGTATGATTTGGACAGGTTGGGTGATTGGGCAGAAGCATGGCAGATGCAATATAACGTGGATAAATGTGAGGTTATCCACTTTGGTGTCAAAAACAGGAAGGCAGATTATTATCTGAATGGCAATAAATTGGGAGAAGGGGAAGTGCAATGAGACCTGGGTATCCTTGTGCACCAGTCGCTAAAGGTAAGCATGCAGGTGCAGCAGGCGGTTAAGAAGGCAAATGGTATGTTGGCCTTCATAGCGAGAGGGTTTGAGTACAGGAACAAGGATGTCTTGCTGCAGTTGTACAGGGCCTTGGTGAGACCACATCTTGAGTATTGTGTGCAGTTTTGGTCGCCTTATCTGAGGAAGGATGTTCTTGCCATGGAGGGAGTGCAGCGAAGATTCACCAGGCTGATACCTGGGATGGCAGGAATGACGTATGAGGAGAGATTGGGTCGATTGGGCTTATACTCGCTGGAGTTTAGAAGAATGAGAGGGGATCTCATTGAAACTTATAAAATTCTAACAGGACTAGACAGACTAGATGCAGGAAGGATGTTCCCGATGGTCGGGGAGTCCAGAACCAGGGGTCACAGTCTAAGGATAAGGGGTAAGCCATGTAGGACAGAGATGAGGAGGAATGTCTTCACCCAGAGAGTGGTGAACCTGTGGAATTCTCTACCACACAAGGCAGTAGAGGCCAATTCAGTAAATATATTCAAGAAGGAGTTGGATATATTTCTTAAGGCTAAAGGGATCAAGGGATATGGAGAGAAGGCAGGAACGGGGTACTGAATTTGGATGATCAGCCGTGATCTCACTGAATGGTGGAGCAGGCTCGAGGGGCCGAATGGCCTACTCCTGCTCCTATCTTTTATGTTTCTATGTTTCTATGAGGCACTAAAGCATGGCGGAGAAGCACTATTGGCGCGAATACATTAACTCATTTCTCTTATTTGGAAGGAGGAGAGCATGCCAGGAGATCTCAGACGTCGTAATCGTGACCATCTTCAAGAAAGGTGACAAGTCCGACTGCGGAGTTTCCCTGCTGCCTGCCAGAGGGAAAGTCATTGCAAGAATCCTCCTTAATCGCCTTCTCCCAGTGGCTGAAGAGCTCCTCCCAGAGTCGCAATGCAGATTCCGCCCACTAGAGGACACAACGGACATGATCTTTACCGCACGTCAACTACAAGAGAAATGCAGGGAACAGCACCAACCGCTGTACATTGCCTTTTTTGACCTCACAAAGGCCTTCAAAACCATCAACCATGAGGGATTATGGAGTCTCCTCCTCAAATTCGACTGCCCTCAAAAGTTTGTTACCATCCTCCGCCTGCTTCATGACGACATGCAAGCCATGATCCTGACCAACGGATCCACCAAAGACCCAATTCGCGTACAGACCGGGGTCATGCAAGGCTGTGTCATCGCACCAATGCTCTTCTCGATCTTCCTTGCTGCAATGCTCCATCTCACCCTCAGTAAGTTCCCCGCTGGAGTGGAGCTAATCTACAGAACAAAGGGGAAACTGTTCAACCTCGTCCAGATCCAAGGTCGTCCCATCCTCTGAAATTGAATTACAGTATGCAGACGACGCTTGCGTCTGCGCACACTTGGAGGTCGAACTTCAAACCATCGTCAATACCTTCACCAAAGCGTACGAGAGCATGGGCCTTACACTTAACATCCGTAAGACAAAGGTCCTCTACCAACCTGCCCCCGCCACACACTACTGCCCCCCGATTATCAAAATCTATGACAAGGCCTTGGATAACGTGGACCACTTTCCATACCTCGGAAGCCTACTGTCAACAAGGGCAGATGTCGATGACGAAGTCCAACACCACCTTCAGTGTGCCAGTGCTGCCTTCGGTCACCTGAGGAAAAGAGTGTTTAAAGAACAGGACCTCAAACCCGGCACTAAGCTCATGGTCTACAGAGCAGTAGTGATACCCGCCCTCCTGTATGCTTCAGAGACATGGACCATGTACAGCAGGCACCTCAAAGCACTGGAGAGGTACCACCAATGCTGCCTCCGCAAGATCCTGCAAATCCATTGGCAGGATAGGTGCACCAACGTCAGTGTTCTCGCTCAGGCCAACATCCCCAGCATCGAAGCTCTGACCACGCTCGATCAGCTCCGATGGACGAGCCACATCGTCCGCATGCCCGATACGAGACTCCCAAAACAAGCACTCTACTCGGAGCTCCGACACGGCAAGAGAGCCCCAGGTGGGCAGAGGAAATGCTTCAAGGACACCCTCAAAGCCTCCTTGAAAAAATGCAACATCCCCACCGACACCTGGGAATCCCTGGCCCAAGACCGCACAAAGTGGAGGAGAAGCATACGGGAAGACGCCGAACACCTCGAGTCTCTTCGCTGGGAGCAAGCGGAAGCCAAGCGCAAACAGCGGAAGGAGCGTACATAAACCCAAGCACCCCACCCACCCGCCCCTTCAACCACCGTCTGCCCCACCTGTGACAGAGACTGTAGGTCCCGCATTGGACTCATCAGTCACCTGAGAACTAATTTTTAGTGTGGAAGCAAGTCATCCTCAGTTCTGAGGGACTGCCTAAGAAGAAGAACTATAGAAGTTAGGTAATTGTGATTAAAATAAAGACAACGACTTCAGGCAGACCATAGTAATAGATTTTTACAATAATGCTTCTTTTAGAGCACCTACATACTATCTATCAGTTAGCAATGTCAGAAACAGTTTACTGTATACTTTCAATGCTGAACATTTCTATAATTAAAAATGTTCTGTGTCTGGTGTTTTGGCCACCACTCTGATATCTTCTTCTTTGGTTCAGCATCCTTTTTTTTCATTACACAAAAAAATTGCTGCAAAAAGTTGTTCCCAGTTTCAAAAATCGCTATTGAACCTCTCCATACTCTTCTGCCCATCTCAACCATTGCTACCCCCTCAACCAATGCCTGACATGATGCCTGAACTCCAGCTGGCCCAGACTGCCCCTGCAGAAGTGCAGGAGGAGCAGTCAGTAGTAGGGCCCACTCCCAGAGGTCGTCAGCTGCAAGCATCTCAGGAGACTGAGGAAAATACACAGCAGCCTACCACCATCTCTGCTCAAGTCACTGGTAGCAACTCGTAGAAGAGGTAGAAGTAGGAAGCGAACAGTTAAATAGATCACTAAGGGTTAACACTTGGGTGTTTCAGTAATTGGCTGTGATGATTTGAATTCTGGAGCACATTAAAATCTTTCTCACTTCAGCTATTCTTGTGTGCTCCATGATTTGAAGGCAATTTCTGGCCGGAATTTTCCCGCTGCCGTGCGTGTGGAATTGGATGTGGGTCGAGAGTGAAAGTGGAAATAAATTGGAGCAGGTCAATAACCCACTGTCATCCCGCCTCCACGCACCTTTAACTCAGGCGCGTTTGCCAGCGCGGCAGCAACCCGAACGGCAGAGGCCGGCAACCTAATTTAGCTTATTATCCGCTTGTATCAGACCCTTAAAATTCTTTTTAACCAGATCTTTACAATTTCACTGCATAACCAAGGGAATCACACAGCTCGGGAACCACGTCTATCAAGCTGAGATGGAAGTTCAGTGGCCACTGATCCAGCTCATTAATACACAGCATGGAAAGCACAATAAATACTGACACCTGCTTACTTTCCTAAGGGAAATTGCTAAGTGCATTTTCAGCACAGATTTAGGTTTCTAGAGGTTGCAAGTGTTTTCAGCAAATTTGGGAACCACTGTCACCTCACTGCTACAACCTATCACACTACTGACAGATTGCTTCTCTGATCTCTACTTGACCTGTCGTCTATTACATCAGCATGGTGTCATTTATACTGACTCACCTTGGTCCTCAGAATCGAACCACGATAAGCCCCAACACCAGCAGCAGCAGTAACAACACCACCAAGCTTCTCCTCAATGACCTGATTCTCCACAGGACAGAGGGCATCAGCGCGGGGCTGCACCGTGCCAGAGGCAATACCTCCAACACAGGGTATACAGGCAGAGGATGAGATTCCTCAACATGACTGAGCAGCAGTGCCAAAGGAGGCTCAGGCTATCGCGCCAGGTCATCGCAGACATTTGCAGATTACTGGAGCAAGAACTCCAGCCCAGAGGACCTGGTGGACAAGCCTTACCAATGGCTGTCAAAGTCACCAGCATCCTCAACTTCTTCGCCTCAGGCTCCTTCCAGGGATTTGCAGCAGACATTTGCGGTATCCCGCAGTCGACCGCCCACAGATGCATCAAACAGGTCACCAATGCCCTATTTGACAAGTCAGCCAATTATATAAACTTTGCCACTGATGACACCAGTGTTACTGAATGGGTGCTGGGCTTTGCCGCTCTGGCTGGCTTCCCACGGGTGCTGGACGTCATCGACTGCACACATGTCCATCAGGGCACCCCATCATCACCCAGGAGTGTTTGTGAACCGCAAGGGCTTCCACTCCCTCAATCTGCAACCATAGGAAGATCATCATACATGTGTGCGCAAGGTTCCCTGGCAGCTGCCATGAGTCTTTCGTCCTGTGTCAGTCCACCTTCCCTGCTTGGAAACAAGGGCTATCCACTGAAGCCATAGCTCATGACACCCTTGAGGAGGACAAGTACTGAGGCTGAAGAGAGATATAATGAAAGCCACATGTCCCCCAGATGTGTCATAGAACAGACAATAGGCATGTTAAAAATGCGCTTCAGATGCCTTGACACATCTGGAGGAGCCCTTCAGTATTCACCAGCCAGGGTCTCCAGAATCGTCGTGGTTTGCTGCGCAATACACAACATAGCACAGCAGCGAGGATTAGCGCTGCATGAGGAGCAAGGCTCTGAGCACACAGCCTCTTCAGAGTAGGAGGAGGAGCATCAGCTGGCAGATGAGGAGGAGGAACAGGAGGAACCTGAGGTCCAGATGCCACCAGTACCTGAGTACATTGCTGCCCGGGAGGCCAGGGATGGCCTCATCATGGTCAGATTTACTTAACTTCATGCATTACACCTATATGGCTGCCATATGCTGCGCCAAGTTCGCACCCAACCCTCCACCCAAGCGCCCCCCCACCCCACCTCTGACAACAAAACCATAAAGCATCCCTACAATGACCAAGCCATTCCTTTTACACTGACCACCACTGCTGGAGGTAACATTATGTCTCACCATTCACTCCTACTCACTAAGCCACTTCCAAAGTTACAGACAAAGTTGGCCAAGACTAGAAAGTAGTGAAAATAAAGAATTTAATATGTGAAATAAGAGTAATGGAACCTTAACAGAAACAGTTATTTAAACACCCATGTGCGTATCTTTGTGCATCTACTTGTGCGTCATCTTTCTCTTACGTGTGCTTCTACAAGGAGCAACCCCTGTGGCTTCAGGTAGAGGCAGCCTGCTCACTTCCCTACTGCGACTGCAGAGACACTTTTGGCGGACGTCCTCTGGTTTTGGAGTCTCTGATGGCCCTGCCAAAGTCTGCTCCTCCTGCGACTGTGCAGGGGCAGAATCCGCCATCGCGATCCCAGGAGGCATCTGGGGCTCTGACTGGGGCGGGGGGGGGTAACGGGGGAGGAGTGTGAGCGATTTGACAAGAGCCCCCACTTCCATGTCCCATCTCACCATCATCCCGCTCATGGGCCTCCTGCACTTCCCTGATAGCAAGGAGTTGGAGAGCACCTTGCTGCACAGCAGTGGGGCCATGAGGACCCAAGTCTACATTGACATTCCTCCTAGAGAGGAGGTCTAATAGCCTCTACCATCTATTCTCCATAGATAGCATATGCTCATGTGAGTGGCGCATTAGCTGCTCTCATTGAAACGTCTAAAATTCTAACAGGACTAGGCAGACTAGATGTGCCCGATGGCGGGGGGGTCCAGAACCAGGGGTCACAGTCTAAGGATAAGAGGTAAGCCATTTAGGACTGAGATGAGGAGTAATTTCTTCACCCAGAGAGTGGTGAACCTGTAGAATTCTCTGCCACACAAGGCAGTTGAGGCCAATTCATTAAATATATTCAAGAAAGAGTTGGATATATTTCTTACGGCTAAAGGGATCAAGGAATATGGTGAGAAAGCAGGGACAGGGTACTGAATTTGGATGATCAGCCATGATCTCATTAAATGGCAGAACAGGCTCGAGGGGCCGAATAGCCTACTCCTGCTCCTATCTTCTATGTTTCTATGTTTCCATGCAGATGGCCATCCCTTCCAAGGAAGAGCCTACAGTCGCCATCACCTGCAACACAGTGATGCTCATGTTGGAGATGGACCCATCCATTCTCTGAACATTTGCAGACATCGCAGTCATTCACTGGCTGCTGACATCAGTCCCCATATGAGTGACTGATGTATGCCATGTAGTTGTATGATATGTAATTCTGACACCAGGTTGCTGAGAAGTCCCCCTCTCTCCGTCTCCCACATCCAGCTGCTCTGCAACTACTGACATTTCCAGGGTGACCTCCTCTGCTGGAGTTAATGTGGCCAATGATGGAGGGCCACCTCCGGTTCTCTCCCTCTCCCCCTTATTGTGGGCTCTCTTCTCCTGCAAGGAGGAAAAGAAGAGAACTTTGAGTGAGAGTGAGTAAGGAATAGATGGGTTACATCTGTAGAGGGTGACTATGATGGAGTGGGGTGCCAATGCCAAATGGCTTCCTTGTGTGGTGTTAGTTGGTATGATTGCATTAGGATGAGGGTGGTTAGTCATTTGGGAATGTGATAATGTAGATAGGGAGAGAGGGGTGAGTTGACATGCAAGGTATGTTGGTGTCAGTAATGATGTGCAGGAGTAGGCTTGGGAAGGCAGAGTGATAGAAACATAGAAACATAGAAGATAGGAGCAGGAGTAGGCCATTCGGCCCCTCGAGCCTGCTCCACCATTCAATGAGATCATGGCTGATCATCCAAATTCAGTACCCTGTCCCTGCCTTCTCCCCATATCCCTTGATCCCTTTAGCCTTAAGAAATATATCCAACTCCTTCTTGAATATATTTAATGAACTGGCCTCCACCGCCCTCTGTGGCAGAGAATTCCACAGGTTCACCACTCTCTGGGTGAAGAAATTCCTCCTCATCTCAGTCCTAAATGGCTTACCCCTTATCCTTAGACTATGACCCCTGGTTCTGGACTCCCCGGCCATCGGGAACATCCTTCCTGCATCTAATCTGTCCAGGCCTGACAGAATTTTATAGGTTTCGATGAGATCCCCTCTCAATCTTCTAAATTCCAGTGAGTATAAGCCCAATCGACACAATCTCTCCTCATACGTCATTCCTGCCATCCCAGGTATCAGCCTGGTGAATCTTCGCTGCACTCCTTCCATGGCAAGAACATCCTTCCTCAGATAAGGTGACCAAAACTGCACACAATACTCAAGGTGCGGTCTCACCAAGGCCCTGTACAACTGTAGCAAGACATCCTTGTTCCTGTACTCAAACCCTCTCGCTACGAAGGCCAACATACCATTTGCCTTCTTAACCGCCTGCTGCACCTGCATGCTTACCTTCAGCGACTGGTGCACAAGAACACCCAGGTCTCTTTGCACTTCCCCTTCTCCCAACCTATTGCCATTCAAATAATAATCTGCCTTCCTGTTTTTGCCACCAAAGTGGATAACCTCACATTTATCCACATTATAGTGCATTTGCCATGTTTCTGCCCAATCACCCAACCTGTCCAAATCGTACTGGAGTTTCACGACATCCTCCTCACAGCATACCCTCCCACCCAGCTTTGTGTCGTCTGCAAATTTGGAGATATTACATCCAATTCCCTCGTCCAGATCATTAATATATATTGTGAACAGCTGGGGTCCTAGGACCGATCCTTGCGGTATCCCACTAGTCACTGCCTGCCACTTGGAAAACGACCCGTTTATTCCAACTCTTTGCTTTCTATCTGCCAACCAGTTCTCTATCCAAGTCAATACCTTGCCCCCAATTCCATGTGCCTTAATTTTGCACGCTAATCTCTTATGCGGGACCTTATCGAAAGCCTTCTGAAAGTCCAAATACACCACATCCACTGGTTCTCCCTTATCTATTTTACCAGTTACATCCTCAAAAAATTCCAGTAGATTAGTCAAGCACGATTTACCTTTTGTAAATCCATGTTGACTTTCTCCGATCCTGTCACTGCTTTCCAAGTGCTCTGCTATTACATCTTTTATAATGGACTCTAGCATTTTCCCCACTACCGATGTCAGGCTTACCGGTCTATAATTCCCCGCTTTTTCTCTACCACCTTTTTTGAATAGTGGGGTAACATTAGCTACCCTCCAATCCATGGGTACTGTTCCAGAGTCTATCGAGTTCAGGAAGATGAATAGCAATGCATTTACTATCTCCAGGGCCACTTCCTTAAGTACCCTAGGATGTAGATTATCAGGCCCTGGGGATTTATCAGCATTCAATCCCATCAATTTCCCCAACACCATTTCCCTATAAATACTGATTTCTTTCAGTTCTTCCCTCTCATTAGTCCCTATGTTCCCCGACATCTCTGGGGGGTTATTTGTGATGAGAGGCACAGCAGGATGAAGTTGAGTATGACATTGCACTCACCTTTCATGATCTAATGAGATCATTGAAGCGCTTTTGGCACTGCACCCAGGTCCTTCTCAGAATATCCCTGCTGTTCACCTCCTCTGCTATTTCCAGCTAGGCTCTTTTGGTCTGCTGGGGAGGTCTCTTGCGCCCATCAGAAAGGAAGAGGACCTCCCTGCATGCTCTGACTCCCTCCACAAGCATATGGAGGGAGTCATCTGAGAACCTGGGTGCAGCCCTCTGCCTCTGTGCAGTCATGTGTTCAAGGCTTAGCAAGACCAAATGCTAAAATATAGTGCCTGCACACTCCTAGATGAACCTTCAAATGCAATGTGGCCAAGGCTTTGATAATCAGAGCCTCCTGAAGCACTGCTCTTCAGACAGGTCAAGGAAGCTGAGCCTCTGTCTGTACACCCTGTGAGGTGGGTAAGGCCTTCTATGAGCATGCCCCCTCTGTTGCTTCCTTGTCTGCTATCCAGCTGCAACTCCTTCTTCAGCACACCCTTGTCATTGGTACTCTTCTTCCTTCTCCTCATCTTCAATCCAATAGAGTGCAGCTAGAGCAGGAAATTCTCTTTTTTCCAACAAGATCATCAAAAGCACAACGCAAAGCAAACAATGATCACAAAATCACAGCCCACATATATTCATGAGCCTCCTGCCTCTCAACAACACCAACTTGCATCTTTAACACAGGAAAACGTCTCTATAGCAGGAAATTGGTTGACCCCGATACTCGTCACCATTAATATTGTGGTGGCCAGGAAAGCATCAGGATCGGCATTTCCAGCATTTTAATCCCTCACCCAATCTTTTTCTGCCTGTCAAGATTGGGGGGGGGGTTAAAATCGAGGCCAACATGTGTAGGTTTCAGTTGTTACTATTGTGGTAAGGTGTGATGTTTATAACCATGCAAAATTGTATTACCTTCTATAGATAAGAAATAAACGTCACCCACATTCCAGTGAGAATGGAATGCGTGTGGTGCAACATTGCCATCTACTGGTGTAGCAGCATATGACACAAAGATCACAAGACAATAATCTCAGAATTGATAGGTTTAAGGCAAGTCATCTGACATTGTCCATCTAGGTGTATAAATAGATTCACTTTCAGTGATTCTTTGGTATTCTGTACTGTGAACTTGCCTGGATTGGTCAGTAGTTCACAAGCCCCGATGGATATCCTACTTGTAAGTGCATAAATCTGTGTGTACTTTCTGTTGATATTAATGAAACCAACAAGTTGATTTATCTCTGGCATCGTAACCTTTATAATTGGTGCTGCACTGCTACTACTATTTAAAGGGGCATGTGTTATTTGCAGAGCAGGAGACAGGAGTGGTGAATACGTTAGAGAAAGCAGCAGCCTGCAGTCTTGACAGTGTCAGTAGTTGAAAAAGATTCCAGATTTTTGGATGTAATTGTGGAGATTTGTTTGACAGAAGTGAGGGCCAGAAGAGTAAGACTGAGGGCAGAAAGCATCAGGATGGTGGTTTTAGGCTGAATGGATGGGGATGACAGAGGCAGTCAGCGAAACCTCCATTAACCCAAGAATTGTCATACTGTGAGCAAAAGATTTAATGACCTCACAAGGATAGCCAAGATAAGTCAAGGCATTATTGCCAATACACACATGGATACAGACTTCATACACCTCCTCAACTCTCATAATCCTTCTCTGTCAGCAACTGGCTGTCTGGGACATTCACTTTTGCAAAGATCAAATTCTGTAAATAATCAATCACCATTTTCATTTAAAATTACTCTGTCAACTCACATTGGTTGCCACAAGGGCTTCTGTCAATCTTCATGGACACGTCATTTAAAAGAGACAATGTATCTGCACCTGCCATCATCATTCAATTCAATTCAATTCAATTTTATTTGTCATATATGCAGCAGACGTGTGTACTGCACAATGAAATGTTGATTTTTACGAGTCCTCCCAACATTGGAATATGGCATAACAATGATAAAAATACTAATAGAAAGACAGTAATAATAAATAAAACAACAGTAATAAATAATAATAAATTAATCGTTCATGAGTCTTATGGCCTGGGGGTAGAAGCTGTTTCGAAACCTGTTGGTACGAGACCGTATGCTTTGGTATCTCTTTAATGCCTTTAACATTGTGTTTCTCCCTCCAAAGGAAAAGCTCACCCTTAACTATCACTGGAGAAATGCAACTAGAGATGGAGCAGCACAACTAAAAACCCTTAGACTGCACGAAGAGGAAGCATTAAACACCACAGGTGGACAGACAGGAGTTGTGGGAGATGATGAGGTTGGAGGTAAGGTGGCAAGAGAAGTTTGGTAAAGGATGGGAAATGCTCATCATAGGTAGTGTAAACAGATGCTTTCTCAAAGTATTGCAATGCCCTTAAAGTCAGCCACTATCTAATTAAGGGAAATATTACAGTTAAAAAAACTCTTCTGTTTTTCACATCTTCGGCTTGTGGCAGGCCTTGTAGGAAGAGGCCTGCCACACAAACTATCATCCAGCCACTTCCAGATCCAAATCTGCTATCATGTCCAGGCACAACTGCTGCCCCATTCTAACCAGCCCTGTCACCTAGCTCACCTACTTCAGCACTAGTTTCCATACATATGGTTGCGATGGTGGACAAGTGGTAGGAGTCCACTACCTGTACATTGCAGGAAGTTTCTCACTATCTGCAGAGAACCCTGGAGAGTATGACAGTCTGAGAGATTGCTGTAGCATCAAGAAGCCAGGAAGTACTTTTAGGAACATTGAAGTCTTCCAGACCGATTGTTGGTACATGAGGGAGAGAAAGCCTAGAAACAGTTGAGATTGAAAGAATTACAGATCACCCTAGCAACAGCCAGTGTTCAAGGTTGAAGGCCTTGGGATGTTTATGGTAGTGCCATAATAGAATCTGTAGATTATAACTGTTACAATCACAACAACAAGGACACGGCAACTTGCGTGAAAGGTTGTTGATCTACATATGTTGTAGAGAAATGTAAACTTGTGTGCGTCAGAATTGGCTGAAGGACTGTACATTGATCAGGGACAAACGTATAAGGCAATGTCAGTTTCAATTTGCTAAGGAGAAAAAAAGAAGCTTTTGTGTTAAGTTTTAGAAGAGAGAAATGTACAATGATGAGCGCATGCCTATGTTCAAAACTCCGCTTGTAAATTGCATTATACTCTGAAGAAATTATACTCCGCTTTTAGATTTTTTTTATGTTAAAGTGGAAAAAATGAAGTGATTATAACCATAAGACTAAATTTGTTACTACTCAAGTGAACAACGGAATATTGTTTTAAACACCAACCACTAACAGTGCTGCAATAGATGCTTTTAACAGGCCACCTTCACAGGGCTTCCAAGACCTGATTGCGGCTATTCTGTCTGGGATGACACCGACCAGTAGCACATTACAGTCTGTGCCCTGCATCAAGGTTCTGCACGGAGTGGTCAAAGATGTCACTGTTTTGCTGTAGGGTGGCATCAGACTGCTTCCTTAAGGCCCATTCTCCAATGTCCATGAGGGAGCTTCAGACATGGGCCTCGCACACCCTGCCATTGCAAGAGAAAGGCTGCTGGAAGCTGGTCCCTCCAGGACAGCAGTTTCACTGAAATGGGAATCGCCTCTAGGCTGCAAGAGAACCTTACCATCCACCCACAGCTCAACCTCATCTGACTCTGGGAACACATCTTAAGAGTGGTAGATTAGGAATGAAAGTAGTAAATTAGCTGGCAAGATGGGGAGACATATAAGTAGTCATTATAGAGAGTGAATGTTTATGTTGCCACTCTGGTGAATATTTCTGTGCAAATTAAACATTGTTTGATTACATAGAGCTTATGCTTGCTTACTTTTTGGATCTGGATGAATGCAAAGAAAAAGGTTGATTTCTAACTATGAAGGAATTTGGTTGAAGACTTTGAGAGGGGAAAGCAGGCAGGTGTGAAGTGACTTTATTTGATAGGTCAACTTTTATTCATTGAAATCACTAGGCTATAAATTGTGTCCTCCTTTCTTTGGCTGCTGGCAACTGGCTATCCCAATCCACGTTCTTTCCTTTCTGTTCACCCTCCTTATGTTGTGGCGAGTGAGGTCCTTCCCACTTTCCCATCATCACTTTCAGTTTCCACAGACAACAAGCCTTTCTTCATGATGTTATGTAGTACATAGTATGATGCAATAGTTCTGAAAACTCTGGCTGTGCTGTATTGCAAAGTTCTATCAGATTTATTTAAGCTTTTACAAACAGAGAGGGGCAATAGGTATAATGAATCATAGAATAGTACAGCACAGAAGGAGGCCATTCGGCCTATCGAATCTGTGCCATTCTTTCAAAGAGCAATCTAGTTAGTCCCACTCCCCTGCTCTTTCCCCATATCCCTGCAATTTTTTCTTCAAGTATTTATCCAATTCCCTTTTGAAGACTACTATTGAATCTGTATCCACCACCCTATCAGGCAGTGCATTCCAAATCCTAACACTCATTGCGTAAACAAGTTTTTCCTCATGTTGCCTCTGGTTCTTTTGCCAATCACCTTAAATCTGTGCCTCTGGTTATCGACACTTCAGCCATTGGAAACAGTTTCTCTTCATGATTTTAAACATCTCTATCAAATCTCCTATTGGCCTTCTCTGCTCCAAGGAGAACAACCCCAGCTTCTCTAATCTATCCACATCCCTGGAACCATTCTAGTAAATCTCTTCTGTACCCTCTCCAAAGCCGTCACGCCCTTCCTAAAGCATGGTGCCCAGAATTGGACACAATGCTCCAGCTGGGGCTCAACTAGTGTTTTATATAGGTTTAGCATAACTTCCTGGCTTTTGTACTCTATGCCTCTATTTATGAAGCCCAGGATCCCATATGCTTTATTAATTGCTTTGTTAATCGGTCCTGCCACCTTCAAAGATTTGTGCACAAGCACCCCCAGGTCTCTCTGTTCTTGCACCCCTTTAAAATTGTACCATTTAGTGTGTATAATCTCTCCTCTCCTTATTCTTCCTAGCAAAATGTATCACCTCATACTTCTCTGCATTGAATTTCATCTGCCATATGTCCGCCCATTCCACTAGCCTGTCTATGTCCTCTTGAAGTCTATTATTATCTTCCTCACTGTTTATTACACTTCCAAGTTTTGTGACATCTACAAATTTTGAAATTGTGCCCTGTACACCAAGTCCAAGCCATTAATGTACAGTATATAAAAAACAGCAGTGGCCCTAGTACTGAACCTTGGGGAACGCCACTGTCCACTTTCCCTGAGACTCATGAAACTACAAGAAGTGCACTAGCGAAGACTATAGGCATTTTACAAATTGCTTACTGGAGTCAAGCCATTGACACATGATGAAAGCACATGGCAGTTTCCTGGGTAAGTGTAGCATAAGGTGATCGTCATTGCATACTGGCTACATATAAGTGGAATGAAAGCCTTTCCCATTCATAAAATTTAGGGGCATGTCACATGGGGCTTTGAATGCCACAGCATTCCATTAATTGTTCCTTGCACTTGAAGGAACCCTGCCAGTCTGTAGAACTGAAAAATTCTCTCTCTATGTTTCTCTGGTTCCATTGGGAAGGAAATAAACTGCACAGCATGTCTGAAATGTAATGGTGAGTTGCTGACTGTCTGGTGTGAGAAAGGTCTCCAGATGTTGCGTAGCAGAATCCAATGGTAAAGAAATTCAAAGCAGTAGTGACCTTCACTAGTACAGACAATGCTGTTCCCCTGCTGAAAATGGGCTGCAGCTCTTTAGCTAGCAGATCTCTGCAATTGCCTCTGGAGAGGGGAGCACAACCATCTGAGGCAATGATGTGCAGAGAATTCTAAGAAAATACCTCCTTGGTCTGAACACAGTTGAGTGGGTATGTACATGTACGATACAAACATCTGCTGTGATGTCTCACTCTAAGTTCCTCCAATCTAGTCTCTTCCATATCCTCACCTTTTACCACTTCATTACATAGGGATAGATACCCCCAGTTAGGGTTGCAAAATTCTGGGAATTTTTAAAAGAGGAAACTTTCCATGGGAATTTTGGGAATTTTGGGAATTTATGGGAATTTATGGGAATTGAGTTTTTTTGCACATTGATGGTTTTTGTCTCTGACCCTTATATTATCTTTGTCATCAAAATAGACATACTGTTCCATACAAATAAAAACAGGCTTTCAAAACTTTATTTAGGTTATAATTTTGAACTTTATTGAACCCCCACAAAAAAGACCCATCTAAAATAAAATAAAAAGAGCGTCAGCTTATTTAGCCTGTAATTTGTCCTTATTTTGTCCCTCTGAGTCTTCTACTCATGAGTCTTCTACTCATCATTGCTCCTCCTGATTCTCTGACTCTGCCGTGTTCATTTCCTCCTCTGGGTCACTGTCTAGCTGTGTGGTGGACACTTCTGTATCTGGCTCAATAAGTTGTAAGTTCGCCCGGATAGCCACCAGTTTCTCCACTCTCTTGTTAGTCAGCCTGTTGTGCACCTTTATATGCGTATTCCCAAAAAGTGACCAGTTTCGTTCAGAGGCCGCTGATGAAGGTGGGATTTGGAGTATCACCGATGCAATGGGTGACAGGGCCTCAGATGCACAAAGTCCCTTCCACCAGATATGTGCACTGATATGCTTGCATGATTCCCATATCCCATCCCCATTCCAAAGACCTTGCTTGGTAGGGAACTTTGCCAGACTTCCCAGAACTTTGCCCACGTCCAGATTGAAGTGGCGTGAGAGGGTAGAAATCACACTAAGCGCTGTTGATCTGTTCTCCAGAAAGTATTGGTCTCCCAACATGCTTTGGGTCCAGCATGTATGCTGCAGCATGAATCGGCTTGACACAAAATTCTTGACGCGTCTGTATGAATTGAACAATTGTCTTCTCCTCTGCTTTGAGCAGCAGGGATGTGGGTAGGGCAATGCTGATTTGTTCTTTTAAATCAGCAAAAAGCCTGAGAACATCTGACAAGTCAGCATTATCTCCTTCAATCTGAGCAATTGCAGATGCTACTGGTGAAAGTAGTTTAAGGCTGCTAACCACTCTCTCCCAAAACACATCATCCAGCAGTATTTTCTTGATGGTGGTTTCCATATCCCCAGACTGGGATATTGCCATTTCTTGCAGCGACTCCTTACCCTCCAGAAGGCTGTTGTACATTATGACAACGCCACCCCATCTAGTGTTGCTGGGCAGCCTCAGTGTGGTGTTCTTGTTCTTTGTCGTTTGCTTGGAGTTGTAGGTTGCTGCAACTACCTGTTTTCCCCTGACATACTTAACAACTTGCTTGGCTCTCTTGTACAGTGTTTCCATGGTTCTCAAACCCATGATGTCCTTGAGGAGCAGGTTGAGCCCATGAGCTGCGCACCCAATAGACGTAATATGAGGGTAGGCCTCCTCCACTTGAGCCCAAGCAGCCTTCATATTCGCAGCATTGTCAGTAACTACTGCAAAGACCTTTTGTGATCCGAGATTGTTGAAGACCACTTTCAGCTCATCAGCAATGTATGTGCCTGTGTGTCTGTTGTCCTTTGTGTCTGTGCTCTTGAAGAACACTGGGAGAGGAGTGGAGATGATGTCGTTTATGATGCCCTCCCCTCGTACATTTGATCACCCATCTGAGATAACTGCAACACAGTCTGCCATCTCTATTGTTTCTTTGAGCTTTCCTTGGATTCTGTTATACTCAGCCTCCAGCAAATAAGTAGACAAAGCATGTCTGGTGGGAGGACAGTATGCAAGGTGAATAACATTGACAAATCTCTTCCAGTACACATTGGCTGTGAGCATGAGGGGTGAGCCTATCGCATATACAGCTCGAGCAAGGCACTCATCTGCATTCTTCTGGCTATGGTTATCCATTGTATCAAAGAACCTTCCAAGTGGGCCAGG
Source organism: Somniosus microcephalus (assembly GCF_052327205.1). Classification (NCBI taxonomy): domain Eukaryota; kingdom Metazoa; phylum Chordata; class Chondrichthyes; order Squaliformes; family Somniosidae; genus Somniosus; species Somniosus microcephalus. The sequence goes on from NC_140989.1 coordinate 308,965,104, forward strand.
AGTTGCTGATGATAAGGAGCCTGATGCTGAATGTGAACCATCATCTTCTTGAATGGAAGCAGAGGAACTCTGGGCTGACTGCTGTGAGCTTTGAGTGAAGTTGTTGCATTTGGATAAATGCTGCTGCATCTTTGTGGCATTCTTTACATATGGCTTTGTACAGTGTTTGCACATATACACAGTCTTTCCATCTTTAATGCCTGGGGTAAAATGCTTCCACACATCCGATGGTAAACGTGGCATTGTTCTATGCAGAGAAATAAAGGGCATTCGTCTCTGTGTTGAACTGCGGTCGATCAGCATGATGGCAACAGGGTGAGTAAATTTTTCCTGATGCTCCATGTGATGGAAGCATGACCTGTGCATGCACGACGCTACATCACCAATAGAGGGAGCTAATCGCTCATCCACTCATCCAACCAATCAGGACACATTTGTTCACAGTCACACACAAAACTTGTAATTATTAAAACAAGCCAAGTAAGAAGATAAACATATATTGATTATGAAATTCCTTAATAATTAAGATTAGTAATCTGTTAGTAATTTTAAGAGAGGACCTGTGGAAAAAAAATGAAAGAAATACAACAAAAAAAACAATATTATGCTAGCATGTGCTTTTTTGGGCAAAATTCCCCAAATTCCCAAGCTAAACTTCCTGTGGAAAATTTACCGGAAACTTTCCACCCCTTCGCAACCCTACCCCCAGTCCAAACTTTTATATTTTGCAGAACTGATTAATAATAGTAACAAAAGTCCTGACATAACCTCAAATACAAAACAGTTTGATATGCTGGCAAAATAAAACAAATTCAGCTGCATCAACCAAAATGGCCTCATCAATGCAGTATCTGCCTTAATGGTGCTAATACCACCATTCATATAGTGACGGTAATAATTTGGAGCAGAAGTTGGAGAAAATGGGTCGGAATGTTTAGCCATGCCCAAATTGCACCATTTAAATGCACTTGGGTGAACGCCCAGAAGGCCTTAAAGAGGAATACCAATTTTTTGTGCTGATAATTCTGGTACAATTTTAAACTGCAAAGTAGGTATAGATTGGTAACTGTGGTCCTTTTTATTGCCCAGCCACTTGTCACATTGGAAATTAAAGGACCCAATTATGAGAATATTGCATCTGGTTGTAGGTGATAGCATTCTATCAATATTATGTAACAAGTAGGCCAAAATGGATGTTGGATAGTAAACTGTAGCCAATTTTCTCTCAGATAAGTACTTCTGTTCAAGGGACTTTGAAATACTTGATTCCAAATCTAGCCTCTGGAAAGCTGGTAACTCATATTTCTAATTCAGGGCTGCTGAGCTCCATCTGTGCCACAGGTCCAGTTAAAGAGATTACAATTAGGGATGGAGGCAGCCTTATTACCACCTGTTCCATTAAAAATAATTAACAGATAGCTAGAATGTCTGGATTGTTAGTGCATGTAATTTCCCCTCAGGAATTTAGTTTCAAATCCAACCCAGACTGATCCAATGAAAGTTTCTGTTGTGCCACCAAGGGTTCTGAATAAAATTAGCTTAGGCAGTCTCAACACAGTTACTAACAGGTGCACATCCACAGCACCAAACTACTCATAATTCTGTACTAAACTGGGAATCTCACACAGCCACCAAAGGAAAGTTGACATTGGAAAGAAAAAAAATCAACCTTGTGGAGAATGGTTTTTTCCTCCTGTATTAAGGTAAAAATTATTGAGCCATTATAGGGTGAACATGTATTGTATCTGGTCGATGCCATACTGACATGATGCTGTACTTGATGCTGTAACTAGGTGCGAAAAGTGAAACTTTTTAAATCCTCACTTAAGAGAATAAATTACAAAGAACAAATTACAGATATAAACCTTATCCATTACTTCACTGTTATAATAAAATACTAAAATAAAGTTATTTCGACATTGTTTGCAGTTCAGTGCTAAAGGTCTTCTTACGATATCTAAGCAAGTCTTTCACTCAGTTCTATTTTACAATTTTTTCTAACAAAGCTAATTAATAACTGTAAAGTATGGAGACATTTACACCATAGTTTTTGTTTACAATCTCCAAGCCCATCCACAATTGGACCTCTTTAGCAAAACAAGAGATATGCCACTGAAGTGCAGGATGAGAATTAAAGTTATAGAGCTTACTACCCTTGACATATAATGAATAAGCATCATTATAATTTTACCCTCTCTACTTGAGTTTAGTCTTTTAGATTCTGTTAACAAGAAAATCATGTTAGTTTTACATTTTCCACTGCACTTATTGTTCATAGATTCTTATGTGAAGCCATAATAATCAATTTATTGTGGCTGGGCACTCCATTGTTCTCTGGCATTTGTTGCTAATTTCTATTTTTCTGAAAGTTTCCATTTATTTGTATATAGAGTTGGTTCTCGATAAATACTGTTAGTCATCTGTTTGTTGTTATGCATTTTGATTTGTTTTCAACAGAGAACTACTAAGTTTTTTTGACCTGTGTAGAAAAGTAGTGGAGTAGGTTTTTGTCTGACTGCCATCCACCCAGAGGAAAGTCAAATGGAGGATGTGCAAAATCCTTTGGCTCCTCCACAGAACAGAGCCAGTTGCGGTAAGTAAAAGGCTAGAAGGCCATTCTGGGCGATGGTGGTGGAGAGTCAGGCATCGTGAAGGGTCAATTTTTGAAGCACTAATGTTTCTCCTGGCCCAACAAAATTCATTTCAAAACTTACCTGTGAGGTTTTTGGAGCAACCTCCAGCAGTCCCTTTAAGGACAGCTAGCTGGGCTCCTCTACACCAAGTACCAATGGGTGGGGCATGTGTGGCACACTCTCCACCTATTGGTACTTCAAAATTGCAGTGGAATCCTATTGCCATCAATGGACGCCGAGTTGAAAGTTTCCGATGAATGCCTGGGCCACCCACTTCAAGATCCCCACCAAAAAGGCGGCAGTCAGAGCGGTAGCCGGAACAGGGCGGTAAATGTTGCGTGTGATTTTCATCGAACTACTTCCCATTTCTGCCCAGTGGTGAAGACAAAAATCAGCCCAAATGTGCACATGAAAAAATAAACAAATAATTGGTCTATAACGCAATGTGACAGCAAAGGAGGCTGATATTGGTACTTTCGTTTCCCATTTGTTTCAATGGGGATGTGTATACATGTCCAGGAGATGTTTTTTCTTAGTTTTCTTGCTCTCCTACTGTTTTCAATTAAAGTACATGCATGAAAGTGTTACAAAGCATTCTTATTAGCATGGCATGTAAGTATTCAATTGTACCTGTTCAGGGGAGTGATTTTTTTTTCGGCTGTCATTAACAATGTCACATTAATGTTGTGAAGAAGTATAAAAATATGCAGAACATAAATATTTTCAACTGGATATCTTGAATGTATTAAATTATAATGTTAAATTAAGAATAAAAGTGGAAGCACAAATTAAAGAAAAATAACATTTTAAAATTGCTAACTCTACTATTTCTTTAGATTCATTATTATATTACAAGAAACACTTAAAGCTGAAGTTTAGGCTGAAGCATTAATCTATAAGCAGCATTAAAGTGCCCCAAGCTATGTTTGGGTTCCGATGCTGTTGTAGAAGACAGTTTACACATTTGTAATATGCTTACCACACTTAGACCAAGCAAATCTCTTTTGAAGTAATCCATATTCCTTCTCTCCAGGTTATCTAGGTAATGTTGCAGGCGAGTGTAGGTGTAAGGATAGCAGTAAGCAAATTGGTACACCTCATTATCCCGATCAAAGCAAAAGGCAAATGACATAACGTAGTTTTTCCGATGATCTGGACAGCGGTAGTAATAGACATTTTTTGAAGGAAGTCGTTGCCTGCCAAATGATAATAGTTAAAAAAAATTAATTAAATTAAATCAGACAACTGAATATTCAAAATTATTTACAATTCATCAAAAAATTGCAACACAACTTTAATGTCAGCTGCTGCTGTTTTGCACCTGTCCATTTATATGGCGTTTTAATGTAGAAAAAACATCCAAGGCACTACACAGAGGTGTAATTAAAAAAATGGATATTGAGCAAAGAAAAAATATCAGGAGACATCAGTAAAAGTTTGGTTAGAGAGGTGGGTTTTAGGGAGGAACTCCAATAAAGAGAGAGAGCTGAAGAGGTGGAAGGTTATAAGGATAGAATGCCAGAACATGGGGCCTGGGTGACTGAAGGCACAGCCGCCAATGGTAGGGAAAAGGGAGAAGGATGTACAAGAGGCCCAAGTCAAAGGATAATTCAGTGCCATTGTAGAGGGCTGGAGGACGTAACAGAGATAGAGAGGGGGCGAGGCCATGACGGTATTTATATATGAGGATGATAATTTTAAATTTGAGGTATTGAAGGACTGGGGTTGGGGATGGCAGGGGGGAGGGAAGTTAGCAAGCAGGGATGAGCAGAGTTTTAGATGAGCTGAAGTTTATGGAGGGTGCAAGATGAGAAGCCTGCCAGTAGAGTACTGGAATAGTAGAGTCTGGAGGTAACAAAGGCTTGGATGAGAGTTTCAGCAGCAGATGGGCTGAGGCAGGGGCAGAGACGGGCAATGTTACAGAGGTAAAAGTAGGCAATCTTTGTGATGAAGAGAATATGGAGTTAGAAAATCAGCTTGAGGTCAAATTGGAAGTCGACGTTGTGAACCATCTGGTTCAACCTGAGACGGGAAGAGGATGGAATTAGTGGCAAGGGTACAGAGTTTGTGAAGGGGCCAAAGGCGATAGTGACTAGGAAACAAGAAATTGGGAAAGTGTGGCAAACTGGAAAGAAATGTACAAAATAGAAAACTACATGACTATAAATAGGAAATCCCTATCTCTGTAACCTTCTCCAGCCCTACAACCCTTGAGAACTCTATGTTCCTTCAGTTCTGGCCTCTTGTGTATCCCCCACTTCCTTCCTCCTGCCAATGGCAACTGTGCCTTCAACCATCTAGGCCCTAAGCTCTGTTATTCCCTCCCTAAACTTCTACCTCCCTTTGCTCCTTTAAGACCCTTCTTAAAATCCACCTCTTTGACCAAACCTTTAGTCATCCCTTCTAATTTGTCCCTATTTGGCTCGGGATCAATGTTTGTCTGATTACACTTCTGTGAAGTGCCTTTGTTCATTTTTCTATGCAAAGACAATAAATGAATGCAAGTTGTGTTGCTGTTGTTGTTCTCAACAACTCTCTTGGGAACAAGCTAATGAAATAGCCCTTTGAAGACTCAGTAGACAATAACCACTCGAGCAGCCTTTCACCAGCTACCATGATCTTTTCAAAAAGAGTCCAATAGGTTTATTGAGCATCACTAACTTCACCACTCTTATGTTGACTGGCAAATCATAGTTAGTCAAATAGCCATATATTTTGCTTGTTATTATTGTCTCTTTAACAGCAGTGTCAGCTTTTGCTCAGTGGGTAGTACCCTCACCTCTTAGTCAGAAGGTTGTGGGTTCAAGTCCCACTCCAGAGACTCGAGTACAAAAATCTAGGTTGAACTCCAGTGCAGTGCTGAGGGTGTGCTGCACTGTTGGAGGTGCTGTCTTTCTGATGAGGTGTTAAACCGAGGCCCTGTCTGCTCTCTCAGGTGGATGTAAAAGATCCCATGACACTATTTAGAAGAAGAACAGGGGAGTTATTCCCGGTGTCCTGGTCAATATTTATCCCTCAATTAACATCACAAAAACAGATTATCTGGTCATTATCACATTGCTGTTTGTGGGATCTGTCTGTGCACAAATTGGCTGTCGTGTTTCCAGCACTGCAACCGTGTCTACACTTCAAAAAGTATTTCATTAGCTCTACAGTGTTTTGGGATGTCCGATGGTCATTAAAGGTGCTGTATAAATGCAAGTCTTTCTTTCTAAAGCTTCTGGGCTGCGAAATTTGTCTCCTTTGTGCCTGCCGTTAGCGTCTCCGGGGGCGCTAATGGGGCGCAAAGGGCTTACCGCCAGGGCAGTGCCTCCCTAGAAATTCAGCGGGGCGCTACTGAGGGGCTAGCCAATAGCGGCGCACCCCCGCTGGTAGCGCCCTGGGCCGCTGCGCCGCCGGCAATGACGTCATTGCCGTGCGCCGCAACCCCTTAGCACCCCGCCGTGAAACCTTACTGCCCCGTTGCAGAAATTCGGCTGCGCCCCGCAAGGCTGCCGTGAGCGGTATTAGCGGCAGCCTTGCGGGTCGCGAGGCAAGCTGACCTCCGCCCATGGGGCGCTAATTAAAGGGATGTGTGGCCATGGCCTGAGCCGCCATTTATTTTCTTTGGCCGACCTCCAGGTCGGCCCTCCGTGGCAGCCCTTGGTGTGGTCCGTGGCAGCCACAACACCACGCTGCCCTGGTGGGCTAGTGTGGGCCATCGGAGGCCCTGCAGAGCTCGCAGCATCCATCCCCTTTAACGGATGGGGAGGGGCGCTGAAACGCGTCAGCACTACATGGAGCGGACGCATAGCCTTGCGCCCCCGACACTGTCCTGAGAGGAAGTGGAGCGCCCGAGATAGCGCTCTGCTTTCTCGCCGGGGCGGTAATCTGAATTTAGCGGCCGGGGCAGTACTTCGCCCCCCTGGTTCCTAAAGGTATGCTTGTACCAGTCTTTAAAAGTATTATATTTGCTACTCTCCAATCCCCTTATATCTATATTGACAGTACTACAAAGAGAATGCCTGCCAACCACACTATTTCCTTCTTCATTTATTTTTATCTTGTAATATTTCAATGTTGTTTTCATTCTAAATACCAAAGAAAATAGCTAATTTAGTATGTCTATTTATGCCAGGCCCCTCTTAGATTTTTTAGTAGTTTGGCCTTTTTTTTTACGGTAACTTTTTATGTTAACACATTCATATACATTACATAGTTGTAGCATTATGCAAGTACATTCATATTTTTAAGTATTAACTGTCATTCAGCAAATAATCTGAGTGTATCTAATATTGCTTATTCTCCCACAGGAAAGTACATCTTTGATCCTGTCTTGTTTTCCCAGGTCCAGAAGAAATGTCACTACTTATACATGTATCTGTTGAAGATTCCTATCCAATAAATTTATTGCGCAGATCATTTTCAGTCCTGCAACATCAATCATTAAAAGGGCAGATTTGCTAACTACATATCTAATCCTCCTTATTCCATTGTTTTAATGTAAAAGATCAGATCACTACCAGAGCTTCTGCAATTCTGAGGCTGCTTTGATATAGCTAGGGCATTAGTTGCTCTAACAATAAAGAGTGTTCAAGGTTAAATGATAGGAGACTGATGTTTGAGTACAGCTCAATAGTTTGTCTGCATTTGGTAAAACTGTTATTGATGCCATTTCACTATTTATAGATGTGAGTAGGACCATGCATATGTTTTTCAGGAAGCCTGGTAAAAATTTAATACAACATTACTAAATTGTTGAGATGACAATTCTGTGATATGGTAAATGGATTTGCTGCTAGATAAACACAGCTATTAGAACCATTTTTGTAAAAGATGAAGACCTGGAGTTTCCTCTATAATGCCAGACAAAATTAGATTATATAGCAGCAGAAAAAGAAGACGGAAAATGGAACAGGAGATCTACTGACAGACTTCCACTCCTACCAGTGCCACAGCTATTTTCCTCTCTCCCCGGTAGGGAAGTCAGCCACCCAACCCTTCAGCATCTCACTGTATTTAAATGGCAGTGGGGGGAGATGCAGGGCAAAGGAAACCAGTTGATTTACCTGCTTCCCAGCTGAAATACTGGCAGCCCCAGCTAATAGCAGAAGGGGGATGATGGCAGATGATGGGGTGGCAGTGATAATCCCACTACTGAACCTGTTTGAGAGAGAAGATTTGGTAGAGGCACTTCCCCTTTTCATCTGCCCCATGCCAGTTATCTTTTTCTCAGTAAGAGTCTTTCTTTTACATTTTTGAGAAATATTAAATAACACCATTTAATTTTCAATACCAAAGAAGATTTATGTTGGTTTTATAGATCAATAACATCCCATGTACCAAATGCCTGTTCATTTATGAACAGGTTTGACTTGTCAGTGTAAATAACAGATTTATGGATTGACTAAGCAGAGAATAGTCTCTCAGATACCAAAATTGTGCCAGTGTTATATGACAGGCAAGTTGTAAACTGAATTCATAGATGACCCATAACAGCCATTAATGAGAGAAAATCACTAGAGTGTGGCGGAGCCACTAAGGGACTCCGATCAATTGTATATAATTCCCTTTAATAATATGTTAGCTACAGCCTGAGTCTGTATCTTTGTTTCCACTGTTTACATGTACAGAGCGCGATCACTTTAATAGCGCGGGTAAACGCGATGACGTCACGCCGTTCATCACGTGATCCCCCACCGGCAGGAAATACGTGATGACGTCATGACGTCAGCCACGGGACCGCCCAAGCAGTCCTCGTGGAGCCTCCGAACTGACTAGACCTATATTCGATGTTCTCCTGTAATTATCCGTTAAGCTCTGTTAGTTTTCATTAAACCTCGTTTATTTGATCGCCTGAGTGGACCTCAGACTTTTGATAGGAACTAGACATTCCTACATTGGTGACCCCGACTTTTGCGAACGGTTTTCGCAGAAGTTACTGAACATGGAAACGAATGCCGTTGCTTTGAAGTTACCACAGTTCTGGGAGCAACAGCCAGCCGCGTGGTTCATCCAGGCTGAAGGCCAGTTCACAATCAGGAACATCGTTGCAGATCAGACCCGTTACTATTATGTGGTCTCCGCCCTCGACAGCGCCACAGCCTCGCGGGTCGTCAGCCTGATTGGTAATCCACCAGAAGATCGCAAATATGAAACGATAAAGGCGCAGTTGTTACAGGTCTTCGGGCTCACGAAGTCGGAGCGCGCCCGCCGGCTGCTCGCTATGCCCGGCCTCGGGGACTCCAAGCCATCCGAGCTCATGAGCCAAATGCTCACACTCCTGGACTCTGAACCGGAATGCTTCCTCTGCAGGGAGCTATTCCTCAGCCAGCTACCGGAGCAAGTTCAGGCTGCCATAGCCAGGTCGGAAGTCACAGACTGTGCAGAGCTGGCTGCCGAAGCGGACAAGATTTTCACAGTGGCACAGCAGTACTGCACTGCCACAAGGCGCCCATCCCCCACAGACGCTGCTCCAGCCCCTCAACCTGCGGGGTTGTGCTCCTACCACGCTCTTTTGGCGCGAAAGCAAGATGCTGCCGCCCTCCCTGCAGCTTTTCGCTCAAAAAAATAAAACAACAGCAACCCTGTTGAAAGAGGACCGGTTATAACGAGCGCCCCGCGGCTGCGATGGCAATTGGTAATTCGGGAAAACTCCTCTTCATCGCCGACTCCTTATCTGGTCGATGTTTCCTCTGCGACACCGGGGCGCAGTGTAGCATCCTACCCGTGTCAAATCTTGATATACAAGCCGGGGGGCATGGCCTCTCCCTCGAGGTGGCTAATGGCGGGGCCATTCGGACCTTCGGAAGACGGCGGGGTCCAGGTGTGCTTCGGCGGCCAGCAGTTTTACTGGGATTTCATCACGGCCAAAGTCTCTCAAGCCATCCTCGGGGCGGATTTTTTGTGCGCCAACAGCCTCCTGGTGGATGTAAGGCACCGCCGGTTGATCAATGCGGCCACTTTTCACTCCATCCCGTGCCACCGCGGTAACGCCGTTTCGCGCACTGTCTCCTGTGCGTTCCACCTCCGGATGACTTTACTCGCCTCCTTGGAGATTTCCCAGACCTGACCAGACGCACTTTCTCTTCCACGGCCACGAAACATGGTGTCGAACATCACATCACCACTACTGGCTCCACGGTCTACGCACGGGCCCGGCACCTCAAACCTGGCAAGCTCGCGGCTGCGAAAGCGGAGTTCGACACGATGGAGCGGCTAGGGATTATTCGCCGGTCGAATAGTCCCTGGTCTTCACCTCTCCACATTGTTCCAAAATCTGGTGGCGGATGGCGGCCTTGCGGCGACTACCGATGCCTGAACGACGCCACTACTCCTGATCGGTACCCGATCCCTCATATTCAGGATTTCTCTGCCCATTTGGCGGGAAATACCATCTTTTCAAAAGTCGACCTTGTCCGTGGCTACCTCCAGGTCCCCGTGCACCTGCAAGACATCCCGAAAACTGAAGTCATCACCCCATTCGGCCTGTTTGAATTTCTGCGGATGCCGTTTGGATTGAAGAACACTGCACAGGCTTTCCAGTGCTTGATGAACTCCATGCTTCGGGACCTCAAGTTTCTATTCATCTACCTCGATGACATCCTCATCGCCAGCCCTAATAAAGAGGAGCATATCTGCCATTTACGCACCCTATTTAGACGCCTCAGTCAACACGGCTTGATCATCAACCCGGCCAAGTGCCAGTTCGGCCTGCAGCAGATTGATTTCTTAGGCCATCGCATCACATCAGATGGCGCAATTCCCCTGCAAACGAAGGTGGAGGCAGTTACTTCTTTCCTGCGCCCGCAGACTGTCAAGGCCCTGCAGGAGTTCCTCGGGATGGTAAATTTTTATCACCGGTTCGTCCCTAATGCAGCTCTGCTCATGCAGCCCCTGTATGAGGCCCTCAAGGGCAAGTCCAGCAAGGATCCGATTAGCTGGACAGTCGACATGGACCGGGCGTTCGTCGACACAAAAGGCGCCTTAGCCAACGCAACCATGCTGGCGCACCCGCTGCCAGGTGCCACCATCGCCTTTACCACCGACACGTCAGACTACGCCACCGGCGCAGTGCAGGAACAGTGGGTGAATGAGACGTGGCAGCCGCTGGCATTTTTCAGCCGTCAACTACGGCGAAACGAACGGAAGTATAGCACGTTCGACCGAGAGTTGCTGGCCCTTTTTCTGGCCATCCACCATTTCCGGTTCTTGCTAGAGGGTCGTCCGTTCACAGCTTTTGTGGACCATAAGCCACTAACGCTCACTATGGCCAAGACCGCCGAACCGTGGTCAGCTCGGCAACAACGTCAGTTGACGTTTATCTCAGAATTCATCACGGACATTCAGCATGTGTCCGGTAAAGACAACCTGGTGGCGGATTGCCTCTCCCGCGCGACCGTTCATGCAGTCCAGCTCAGCATCGACTATGCCCTCATGGCTGCGGATCAAGCCTCGGCTCCGGAAGTCCAATCTTACAGAACCAACCCCTCTAGCCTCCAAGCGGCCGACGTCAAATTCCATGCCGCGGGCACTACGCTACTCTGCGATGTCTCCGTAGAAGATCCTCGCCCTATCGTGCCGGTCCCCTGGCACCGCAAAGTTTTTGACGCCATACACGGGTTGTCACACCCTGGCATGAAGGCCTCGCAATGGTGATGTCATCCAAATTCGTGTGGCGGGGCATGCACATGGATGTCCGCGACTGGGCCAACACCTGCGTGGTCTGCCAAAAGGCCAAGGTGCAGCGTCATGTCAAGGCTCCATTGGCCACTTTTGCCGTTCCGGAACGTAGGTTTGATCATGTGCGTGTGGACCTGGTGGGGCCACTTCCGCCTTCGCACATGTTTACTCATCTTCTTACAATGGTAGACCGCACCACTAGATGGCCTGAGGCGGTTCCTTTGTCATCCACCACTTCCGCAGGCGTCGCCAGGGCATTCATCTCCGCTTGGGTCGCCCGTTTCGGGGTACCGGCGGACATCTCATCCGATTGTGGGCCGCAGTTTTCTTCTGAGCTCTAGAACACTGTGGCTCAGGGGCTCAGCGTCAAGTTACATCGCACCACTGCCTACCATCCACAGGCAAATGACCTGTGCGAGCGATTCCACAGGTCGCTCAAAGCCGCACTGCGAGCCAGCCTTCAAGGCGCGGGCTGGGTGGACAGGCTTCCATGGGTCCTTTTGGGTCTTCGTACGGCACCTAAAGAAGATCTTCAATCGTCCTCGGCGGAGCTCGTATATGGCCAGCCACTACGCGTACCAGGGAATTTCCTTCCGACTCCAACAGAGCCATGGTCTGCATCCCAGCAGCTCATCAGCCACCAGGAGGCAGCCAGAAGTTTCACTCCAGTGCCTACATCGCATCACGGCTTGCAGAGCTCCCACATCCCAGCTGAGCTGAAGAACGCTGACTATGTGTTTATCCGCCACGACGCTCATCGGGATCCGCTCAAACCCCCTTACACTGGTCCTTTCCGCGTGCTAGAGCCAGGAGACAAAACTTTTTCGGTCGATATCGGAGGTAAACCGGACCACATTTCGGTTGACCGGTTGCAGCCGGCTCACTTGGACCTTGACCGCCCAGTCGAGATCGCACAACCACCAAAACGTGACCGACAGCCCACAGTCGCCATGCCAGATCAAACACAACCACCCGCCAGCTCGCCCGCCGTCCATCAGCTTCCACTTCAAGGCTACAGAAGTCGATCTGACAGGCTTGTCAGGGCTTCTCGCCGTTTTACTTTTGCTGTTAAAGACAATTCTGGGGGGCGCATGTGGCAGAGCCACTAAGGGACTCCGATCAATTGTATATAATTCCCTTTAATAATATGTTAGCTACAGCCTGAGTCTGTATCTTTGTTTTCACTGTTTACATGTACAGAGCGCGATCACTTTAATAGTGCGGGTAAACGCGATGACATCACGCCGTTCATCACGTGATTCCCCCACCGGCGGGAAAAAGGTGATGACGTCATGACGTCAGCCACGGGACCGCCCAAGCAGTCCTCGTGGAGCCTCCAAACTGACTAGACCTATATTCGATGTTCTCCTGTAATTATTCGTTAAACTCTGTTAGTTTTCATTAAACCTCGTTTATTTGATCGCCTGAGTGGACCTCAGTCTTTTGATAGGAACTAGACATTCCTACAAGAGCAGATTTTCAACTTGCTGCCTGGGCATAAGACTGGTATTGCAGATCGACTGCCAGTTATAGAAAGAGTCCGACTTTTCATTTTCCTTCAAATCAAGTTTTATGCCTGTGGTGATTATTCTTGTTTTATAAGAAGCATTGTAATTGGTTGCCTGTTTTCCTGCCTTGAGATATATGCTGTAAACTTATTGGTTAGTTGATTCCATGTGACCTGTGGTGGCCATCTTAAATTCAGTTTTCTACAGCTTGGTTGAGACTGGGTGCTCAACATGTACTGCTGGTTTTTTAAGGTTAATAAAGCCTAGCTTTTGAAAGGCAATCTACTCTTTATTTCAATTTATTAACCTTCAAGTTGCAGAAAAAGTTGGCTTAACTTTCAATAAAGAGAAGTGTATCTTTTCGACCACCGAGGTAAATTTACTGGGGTATATTATCTCGGGAAACAAGGTTAAACCAGATCCAGAACGGCTGCGACCACTGATTGATTTACCTTGCCCTACTAATTCTAAGGCCTTGCAACGAGTTGTTGGGCTGTTTTCTTATTATTCTAATTGGATTGCAAAACTTTTCGCAGAAGATCCGGCCCCTTATTCGGGTTACGACATATCCTCTATCATGGGAGGCCAGGATGTGTTTTGATAATCTTAAAAAGGATATCCTTGGAGCAGTTGTGCATTCTATTGATGAGCAGGTTCCCTTTGTGATTGAGACGGACGCTTCCAATTTTGCAATTGGGGCTACCCTGAACCAAAATGGAAGACCTGTGGCCTTTTTCTCACGTACTCTGAGCAATAGTGAGCAGAGACATTCATCAATAGAGAAAGAGGCGTACGCAATAGTAGAAGCACTGCTTAAATGGAGACATTATTTATCTGGGCAACATTTTATGTTAGTAACTGACCAAAAATCTGTGTCCTTCATGTTTGATGTCAAACATTTCGGAAAGATTAAAAATGATAAAATAATGAGGTGGAGGATCGAGTTGGCATGCTACCATTTCGATATAGTCTATCGTCCGGGGAAGGATAATGTTGCCGCTGATGCGCTGTCGAGGGCTTATTGTTCTGTGCTTCACGGAGATACGCTTATTAATCTTCATAATGCTTTGTGCCATCCTGGTGTTACGAGGATGATACACTTCGTACGCAGTAAGAATTTGCTCTTTTCAGTTGAAGACGTCAAGCGGATGACTTCGTCATGCTCTGTCTGCGCCCGGTGTAAACCGAATTTCTTTAAGCCTCAACGAGCTCATCTTATAAAGGCTACTTCTCCCTTTGAATGCCTGAGCGTTGATTTTAAGGGGCCTCTTCCTTCAACGACTCAGAATCGATATATATTTACTGTTGTGGATGAGTTTTCAAGGTTCCCTTTTGCTTTTCCTTGTGCAGATGTATCAGCTGCTACAGTTATTAAATGTCTGACTCAACTTTTTGTCATCTTTGGGATGCCTGCGTATATCCATTCGGATCAGGGAAGTTCTTTTATGTCTTCCCAGTTGAAGGAATACCTCCAGAGTCGGGGAATTTCTACTAGCAGAACTACCCCGTATAATCCCCAGGGTAATGGACAGTGCGAACGATACAATGGGGTGATCTGGAAGGCAGTTATGTTGGCTTTGACATCCCGGAACCTTAAGAATACACAGTGGGAAATGGTACTGCCTGATGCCCTGCATTCCATTAGATCATTGCTTTCAACGGCTACTAATGTGACCCCCCATGAAAGGCTCTTCAACTATCCGCGGAGATCCACCACGGGATATTCGGTACCTTCATGGCTTACTATGCAGGGACCTGTGCTGCTCCGACGCCATGTTAGACTGTCAAAGTATGATCCTTTAGTGGAGGAGGTGGAGCTATTGGAGGCAAATTCCCAATATGCTCACATTCGATTCCAAGATGGGAAAGAAAGTACGGTTTCAGTTAAAGACTTAGCTCCTTGTGGTGGCCAGCCCTCTCCTGAGGACATTAACAATAGCCATAATTCAGATAATGTTGATGTCGTCACAGATACTACGAACATTTCCAATCCTATTGCAGACACTTACAATTCTCTTAGTCTGCCTCCGATGGATGTTCATGACCCTTCCAGTCTACCTTCTAATGGGACTTCCAATCCGGAAACCGTTGATAATCGGGATATTGATAGCCTCCCTGCAGAAGATATTTCTGTGTCTCCTGGTGTGGGAGGGCAAAGAACTCCACCAAGGCTAAGAAGGTCGACACGAACAAGATATCCGGTCGACCGATTAAAAATGGACTTTTAAAATAATTAATAATTTAATAGTAAAATTTTAAAATTGTTGAAGGCAATGGCCCAGAAATTCCAGAACGGGGCTTGCAGCGCGTGCAAGCCCCGTATTTGCACTTACCCCGCGCTCGTGCCGATCAGCTTCTGGGACGCCTGAACTTGCAGAAATAGAAAGCACATTCCCGGGCAGCGTATGACGTCACGCCGCCCAGGAGTGCAGCCAGCGCGAAGGCAGGAGCGTGCAGTGTAAGTGAGACACGCCCCTTGAGGTCTCAGTTTCACTGGACACGCCCCCAATGATTCTGTCAAGCTGCTAAGGATTTTTACATGCAAAGCAGCAGTTTAAATAGGTTTTTGGAAGTTTTTTGAAGATTTTGGTAACTTTTATAAACTTTTTAAAATGTTTACATTATTTTGAGTAATCTGAAGTAGTTTTAAAGAGAATTAAAGCAATTTAAAGACTTTTAAAAGCCCTAAAAGAATTTTTTTAATTCCATTTATTTATTTAGCAATGTCGTCGTCATACGTGTCTTCACACTGTTCCCTTTGGGGAACTGTATGAAGTGGTGGAAGGATTTATGGCCACGATTAACGCTCATTCCGTGACCGTAACCATATTTGAACCAGCCATTAGGGCGGTTAGTCCTATGGCGGGAGGGTTTTACGGGCTCCCACAAGCTATACAAGGAGGGGGGGCCACCCACACCCACGGACGCAAATATCCCACTGGATGTCAACCCAGAATTTAGAGCCGGAGCTCCGATTCCACTTGCCGGGACTGTCTGGAGCGGGGTTCGAAACCCTACCCTGATCTGTCCCAGCGGCGGGGATCCTACCGCTATGACAAAGGCCCAATCCAATTAGCAACGTGAAATGGCAGCATAGGGCTCCAGTCACGGGGAGGGAAAAGGCGCAGGAAACGTATGGGTGTCACCTTTTGTGTGGAGTGGGCCTTTTGCGTAGCAGTAAGCATCCCCGCCGCTGGGCCAGAAGGAGTAGGGTTTTGAACCCCACTCCAGACAGTCCCGGCAAGTGGAGTCGGAGCTCCAACTTTAAATTCTGGGTGGACATCCAGCGGGATACTTGCGTCCATGGGTGTTGGTGGCCCCCCCCCCCCTCAGATGGGTTGTGGGAGCCCGTAAAACCCTCCCGCCATAGGACTAACCACCCTAATGGCTGGTTCAAAGATGGTTACGGTCATGGAATGAGCGTTAATCACGGCCATAAATCCTTCCACCACTTCATACAGTTCCCCAAAGGGAACAGTGTGAGGATACGTATGATGATGACCTCTTGCGCAATGCACCTCCTTGGACCCTCAGTCGCAGATGCGAGGGGGCAAGTCGTGCAATTGTTAAATTTTTTATTTTATTGACATGTAAAATGTTGGCCCAGTAATTCCCTTCCAAATGCGCTAGTACGGTCGGGGTACTTGTGCATCTGGCCGGATGAAATGCCGGTTTTCAGCATGCACAGTGCATGTGGGGAAAACCGGCATTTCCTGTCCTCTGAACGAAGGGGTTCAGAGGCAGAACGCATGCGACTGCACAGGCAGCGCGTGCGCAGTATAATTCGCCGCTTTCAGCAATGCTTTCAGTGAGGTCCAGTCATTACAACTTACACATGAAAAAAGCATGGGTACAGTTGCTCCAGAGGCTGCGGAGGAAGATATTTCTTATCGTGGAGCTTCTGAAAGTATGTATGTCTGTATATATTCCTTTGCGTGTTATGTATATATTCCTTTACTTATGTGTATGAATGTATTATTTAATTATGACTTTCAGAGAAAGTAACTTATTGGAAAATCATAATTAAAAATATACATTCATACACATTAGTAAAGGAATATAAAACATACATACATATACGTAAAGGAATATATGTGGACATACATACATAACTCATTCTCACATTCCATTCACACAGCCACAATTGCTCCTTCTACCTACCGTTCTGAAAACTCGTTTTAAAAAAAAAAAATTAAAGTTTAAAACTTACTTAAAATTTCTTAAAATAACTTCCCTCCCTTTCCCAAACCTAAATATTGCATTTCATAAGCTCCTCCATAAATTATATCTCCTTCCCCAGCCAATGAACAACTTTACACTTGCCTTTTTCACGTGTAAGTTCGAGGGACTTACCCTCACTGAATCCATCAGTGAAATCTACAAAGTTCACTGCGCAAGCGCTGCCTGTGCAGTCGCACGCACTGTGAATAGACCTCGGGTCTGGAAATGCCGGCGTTCCCCGCATGCGCTGTTCCTGCTGAACGCCGGCATTTCCAACGGCCAGATGCGTGAGTAACCCGACCGTACTCACGCTTCTGGCCTGGAATTTCTGGCCCATTATACATGTATTGCTCTAGTCATAAATAATTAATTGTAAACTGTAAAGGCTACCTAGGTTGAAGTATATTTTAAAAGGAGGGGTGAATGTGGTGATTATTCTTGTTTTATAAGAAGCATTGTAATTGGTTGCCTGTTTTCCTGCCTTGAGATATATGCTGTAAACTTATTGGTTAGTTGATTCCATGTGACCTGTGGTGGCCATCTTAAATTCAGTTTTCTACAGCTTGGTTGAGACTGGGTGCTCAACATGTACTGCTGGTTTTTTAAGGTTAATAAAGCCTAGCTTTTGAAAGGCAATCTACTCTTTATTTCAATGCCCAACTGAAAATTTACCCCACTTTGATTAACTAGATTAAAACTTTAACAGTACTGACTGGGAGTACTATTTCAGATTTTTTCAAAATCCATAAGCTATCATCATAACTAAATGTCTTTAGTGTAATATGTAGTGTATGTACCTTTTAAGGGGAGAACTACTTTTTACAGCTCCTGTATACTGTAGTACCGGCAGTGACCACACCTGTATAAAAACCCTGAGTAGGGATCTGTATGTTTAGTTTTAGAGTAACCCTCATCCAGTAAATACCTGTTGATTGTTCCTGCAGTCTCGTGTCTAGTTATTGAAGGACACACAACATCAAAAATACACGGATCTAACATAATAGTTCAAAACTTTATAAACAAAGTAAAATTCTGAAATGTGCAGCATATCATCATTGCCAGCATTTAGAATATTCTAGCCTTCAAACTTTATCAAAAACTTCTGAAATTTACATGATGACCCCATATGGCCTCATAATTAAAAGTATTTTTCTTTATTATGATCAATATTATCATATTTCTGATTTAACATGTGGGAAACCATCTAAAAAACAAGGGATGTCTTCTGTGACCAGTTTACACACATTTTATAGGGAATTTTAACTTCTGGTAGGATGCTGGCCACCTGCCCGGGAGTCTCCTTGGGAGGTCTGGCCGATATTAACTGCCGACCCTCATTTACATCCCACCGGCCAGTTGCCCGCCCAAAACAGGCATCAAGGCAGCCAACCATCTGCCAGCAGGCAAAGATCGGGCGACCCAGAGGCTAACCACCAGAACACAGGTAAGTCATGGAGCGAGTGGTGGGGGTGGTTCGGCAATATCTCACTGGTGGGAAGGGGAGGATCTCATGGCAGAAAAGGTCCAAACTTTCCTTGTGAGGACCAGGCCTTCTATCCCCACAGAGATGAGCTTAAAACTTACCTTTTAAGCCCTCTGCTTCTTCCCTGATAGGTTTTATTGAGCAGAGCATCCTACTCAGTTCGTCGTTAAAGTGCCATTGTGTCCTATGTACATCATAGGAACCCGAATTGCATACATTAGTGAGGGTCCAGCCTGAAGCTGGCAAGCGCCTCATCTACCAGCAAAAACATCAAGAGTTAAACCGGCTGCAGGATGGGTATGGGGCAGCAAATAGAGGTATTCAATTTTAACTCCCGTTCCACCCAGATCTGCTAGGCGGAGGGATTTGAAATTTTTTATGTTTATTGTCTGATCATTTAAATTTTAACATAATGACCCAGAAATTCAGGTCTCCACAGGTGAGTACGCACGGGGTACTCACCCGTAGGCCCAATGGAAGTGCCGGTTTCCTGCATGCACTATGCATGCGCGGGAAACCGGCACTTCCGTTCCTCTGAATGAAGGGGTTCAGAGGTCGAACGCATGCGCGGGAGGGGCTGCGCGTGCGCATCGAACTTCGTTTTTTTTACAAGTTTTCCCGGGAGGGTAAGTCTGCAGAAGTTAGAAATGTAAAAAGCAGGCGTAAGGCCTGCTTTTTACAAGGTAAGTGGTGAATTAATTAAAATTAAAACATTTTTTCCACAGGTTTATTATTTTTAAATACTTTAAAGCAAGGCAAGTTTATTTTTAGCCCCGTTAGAAAATAAAATTATTTTTTTCAAAAAATTAAATTATTGTTTAAAATAGATATTTCATGTAATTTACAGTTTATTTAAAAAGTGTGATTTAAAAAAAAAATTATTTGAAAATTTAGTGCTGTTTTGGGGCCGTAGTATTTATAAGTCTTGACAGCACTTCCTGTCAGACTTATGAATGGAGCATTCCCTGCTCCAATTGGCTCCCCATGGCCCACGTGATCCCAGGGGACGCATCGAACTAACTGCACCCCTGGGATACGCAAGCACTGCGCGCCGGCAGCTGGACCAGGCCCTGGATCGGAATTCCACGGGGGCCCACAGCTCAACGGCCGGCGCGCAAGGTAAGTGCAGATCGGGGGCTTACACCCGCAGGAAGCCCCCGACCCGAATTTCTGGGCCATTTTTAATGATTTATGTGTTACCCTTTTAACTACTTTGCGCTTTGTATTCGTGAAATAGCTTACAATCTAATGGACTTTGGTTCTGACATAATAACATGAGAAATAGGAGCAGGAGTTGAGCCTGCTCCTCCATTCAATAAGAACATGGCTGATCTTCTACCTTAACCCGACTTTCCCGCCCTATCCCCATATTCCTTGATTCCCTTAGTGTCCAAAAATCTATCGATCTCAGTCTTGAATATACTCAACAAGTGAACATCCACAGCTCTCTAGGGTAAAGAATTCCACAGATTCACAACCCTCTGAGTGAAGAAATTCCTCCTCATCTCAGTCCCAAATGGCCGACCCCTTATCCTGAGACTATGACCCCTAGTTCTAGACTCTCCAGCCATGGGAAACAGCCTCTCAGCATCGACCCTGTCAAGCCCCTTAAGAATTTCAGGGGCTAGAAATTCATTATAGCCAAGGAATGGACGGTGTCAATACAAAAGTTAGAGAATAGTGCCAGGCACAAATGCTTTAGGCTGCATGCAAAATTCGTGCTCACTGCACAAAAAAATGATTGGAGTCCTAATTCAAGTCTTAAAGCCCAAGCTCATTGGCGTTACACTCAAAGGGTGGACCAATATCAGGTGCAGTCTAATCGCAAGTCATGATTGCCACAGGCTTTTTTCAGTACTTAAAAGGGAGGTTCATTGATGCTGCAGCACCTCATTCTCAGCATTGCTGGCTGTGCAGCTGTCTCAGCAAGCAGAAGCAGGACAAGGACAAGGAGAAGGAGCCAGAGGACTGAACCAGGTGTACTCATGGCAGATCCATGCCCCAGGGAGAGAGCCTGCAGATTCTGCAATGAAGCATTGGAGGCGTTGGTTTTCGCTGTGGAGAGAGGGAGGGCGGTGCTCTACCCGGCAGCTGGCAGGAGAGCCTCGACACAAGTTTTCCGTACCATGTGGAGAGAGGTAGCGCAGCACATCTCTGGCAGTACTGTGATCCCCAGGACTCACACACAGTGCAGGAAGAAATTTAACGACCTCACTCAGGTGGTCAGGGTGAGTCAATGCTTCAACAAATGCTACATACCACCATCTGAGCCACAATTTTCACACACTGTCAAAAGCACCACACCCCCAGCACTCACCCACTACCAATCTCTACCTACCAACACTCACACACACATTTCACACCTGGCACACAATGACAGCTATTCAACTATGGCAGGCACATCACCCAAACACATTGCTCCACACTCAAACACTTTCCTTTCTCTTGCAGGCCAAGGTGGCTCACAACAGGAGGGAGTAGGAGCGCACAGGTGGGGGACAAGCCAACACCCAACCACTGTCTGCGCCGGAGAATCGAGTGCTGCAGATTATTGGGTGTCAGGTGGTGGGCGCCGTGGCCACCGGTGACGTTGACCCCCTTGGGGACAAGAAAGGTATGTTCATCCCTATTCCTTCTTCTCACATCCCACTTCCCCCTCACCCCACAAGTGTTTCGCACTTTCCAGCTAATCATGCTGTATGCATGCATTTCTCCCTTTATGCCCCCCCCTCCCCTCACCTTAATCCGACTCTTGTGCCTTTATGCTTTCAGATAATGAGCAAGCACCTGAGCCGCCTGTCCCTGAGGGCACCGTAGAGAGCGAGGTGGGAGAAGAGGAGGAGGAAGAACGCATCATGTCACTGCATGTCTCACCCACAGACACTGGCTCAGATACTGGCACTACGTGTTTTTTAGAGGCTAGTATAGTAGCGGGATCTGCACAGGGTGAGGCACCGGGGACGAGTGGACTGCAGCAGGGCCAGGGGGAAAGGGTAGCTCGGGTGCCAGCTCCCCGGAGGGTGAGTTCACGCATGAGTTCTGCTGCACAGGACTCAGATGAGGATTTCGATGGGGAGGCCGATGGGCATGCACATAGAGATGATAGGTGCAATGGCAAGGGTGCCCGAGAGCATCTCGGCAATGATAGGAGCATGGAGGAGTCCGCCTGCAACATTGCACAAGACTCTGTGCACACCATGGAGCCCATCATTTCCAGTCTGCAAAGGATGGTAGACACCCAGAGAGAACGTGGCAACCCAGACCTGATGCCGTGTGTGATGGGCGATCTGGCAGCTTCCATTGCAGCACAGGCGGAAGCAACACAACGTCTTAGTGCTGTAATGCAGTTTATACTTGGTGGCATCCAATCTCAGACTGCTCTCATGCAATCTCAGCTCTGACTGTTGCCATCATGGTTGGGTCTACCACGGTCGACCGGGGCTTTCACAGTGTTGCAGCAGGCCAGCAATCTGCTCTTCAATAAATTGCTAGGGATGCTGAAGTGCTGCCCCGGGGGATTGGCAGTGGGTCAGTGGAGCAGGAACCTGCTGTTCTCTCTCAGGATGTCAGCATTCCAGCTCCCACCACTGCCACTCTGCCATTGCCCTTGTCGCTGCCTGTCATCCAGCCAGCCCAGAATGCTGCCGCCCATGCTGAGGTGGTGCAGTGTACAGCCGGGCCTTCCAGGCTCAGAGCTGGTTAAGGGCATCCTACAAAGCCATCTGAAGTCTCCCACATGGACCTTCAGCAGCTTTCCACCAGCCCTGCTGCAACCACTGGGCCAACACTTTGCGGCAGCACTAGAGTAGGCAAAGGCACAGTAACAACAGGCACTAAGGGATTGCACAAGGGTGAATAGTTAATATTTTTGCTGTAAATATGTGTTCACTGATAAATTTATTAATTCGGTTTTGATTCTGTTAAGTCTGTGTGTTCTAGTTGTAATTACTAACACAGACTACAAGATTAAAGTTCAACAGGTCTTTACTGGTTGGAGGTCAGGACTATGCTAAATACAATGGCCTAGAAATTGAGTTTGCGCTGCGCCAGGGCTTTAGCGCCGGAAGTTAGCGCCGGCGCTAAAGCCCTTTGCGCGCGCCAAAAATTCAGTAGCGCCGCGCCCAAACGGCTGCCGGCGCTACTGAAGGGTTTTAGCGCCTGAACACTGGCGCAACGCGCCGCATTGCGGCGCTATTCCGGCGCTGCGGCGCCCGCTGCGGTGCGGCAGGCTCGGGAAGTGCAGGCCTCCTCCTTCCGTTAAGGAGGAGCTGCCTGCACCCGGCCGCGGCCCGCGCAAATCTCATCAAAAATGAGCCCGGCACCTCGGACAAGTGCCGGGCTTGCATCTGTTCCGGGGGGGGGGGGGGAGAAGTCCGGGGAGGGAGCTGCGGGCAGGCGGCCGGCGGGAAAGCGGCCGGCCGCCGCGCCTCCTTAAAGCGCCGGCGCAGACTCCGGCAACACTCGTTTGCCGGAGTCTTAGTTGCGGCTGCCACTGGCGAGGTGGCCGCAACTGAATTTCGGCTTGGGGCCGGGTTACCACGGCAACCGGGACGCTGCGCACACCGATGACGTCATCGGTGCCGGCGCAGCGCTACCGGTCTACCGCCGCGGAAGGGCGCCAGGCAATTTAGGAACCGGCGCCAATTGCAGCGCTAGGCCCCCTAGCGCCGCAAAATCGGTGCTAAGGGCACTGAATTTCTAGGCCAATATTACTACACACTGCTTATATACCGGTGGTCACCACCGGTATTACGGATACAGCAGCCAGAGAAAGTAGTACATCTCTTAAGGTGGAACAGGTTACATACACCACAATCCTCCCTTTTTAGCTTAACAGTCATATCCCCATTTAACATAACATAATAACATATATAACTTCAGGTATAAACAGTTCAAAGGTTCAGTCTCTCAGGAGGCCTTCTGATTCGGTTTGGATAACGCCTTTCAGTGGTCTCTGATTCCTGTTGCTGAGGTGACTCCTCTAGTTGGTCTCCCATGCATTGGGTGTTATCATCCTCAGGTACATTCCCTGCCGAGGTAGATGCTTCAGGTTCATTAACGTCTTCCACAGTTGTCTCTGTCGCAACCATGGGTTCGACCCTTGCTCTCGATTCTACCAGTTGATCCGCATGACGCCTTATCACATTGTTACCAATATCGACTGTGTACATCAGAGGTCCTTGTCTGGCCCAAATTGTTCCGGACTGCCATTTTTCGTTTCCATAGCCCCTTGCCAACACTAGTTGTCCTACGTCGAAACTTCGAGTGGTCTTGTTATTAATATGCCAGAACTGTTTGTTTTCCACTTCCCTCCGCACATTTGGTTTTAACAAGTCCAACCTGGACCGCAACCTCCTGTTATAAAACATCATGGCAGGACTTTGGTTAGTCACTGCATGAGCGGCGTTTCGATATGCCATTAGGAAATTGTCCACCTTGTGCTGTAGCGGAATCTGATCATCGTTCATGGCCTTTATTGCCTTTTTGAATGTTTGGACAAATCTCTCGGCCAACCCGTTTGTCGCCGGATGATATGGGGCAGAGGTATAATGTTTCACCCCATTCTTCTTTAAGAATTTTTGGAATTCTTCCGACACGAACTGTGGTCCGTTGTCCGAACAGATCTGTTCTGGCAATCCGTTCCTTGCGAATATTGTTCTTAACACCGCAATTGTCTTTTCTGAAGTAGTGGTATTCATCTTGATCACTTCTGGCCATTTGGAATGTGCGTCCACCGCAATTAGGAACATGGAGTCCATGAATGGACCAGCAAAGTCAATATGTACACGTTGCCATGGGGCTGAAGGCCATTCCCATGGGTGTAGTGGTGCGATCGGAGGTGCATTTTGCACTTTTTGGCACCCAGCGCAGCTTTTCGTCAACTCCTCTATCTGTTGGTCAATACCCGGCCACCATACATAAGCCCTAGCAAGACTTTTCATCTTAACTCCCCCCAGATGACCTTCATGCAGTTCTTTTAGAACTCTTTCCCTTAACTTGGGAGGAATAATCACTCTTGTCCCGTACATCAAAGTACCATGGCAGACGGACAGCTGGTCTCGCCTTGCCGAGAATGCCGGTAACAGAGGATCACCACGTGTTGGCCATCCTTTCACTGTCACCTCGTAGACTCTGGACAGTGTCGGGTCGTTCCTGGTTTCTCTTTCAATACTTGCATTGGTGACTGGTAAACACTCGATGATGGTCGAATGAAATAACTCAACAGGGTCAACTTTCATCGTTTCTTCTTCTTCAGGTAGTGGCAGGCGCGACAGCCCATCAGCATTGCCATGCTGCTTCATACCTTTGAATTCTATTTGATATTGATGTGCCCCTAGGAAAAGGGACCATCTCTGGAGACGCTGTGCTGTCATCACTGAAACACCCTTCTTAGGGTTAAAAATGGATACCAACGGCTGATGGTCTGTCAGAAGTGTGAATTTTTGGCCCTGCAGGTAATGATTAAACTTCTTCACTCCCCATACAAGGCTGAGAGCCTCCCTATCGATCTGCGCATAGTTGCGCTCAGCGGAGGTCAATGATCTGGATGCAAATGCGACTGGCCTTTCCGTGCCATTTGGCAACTTGTGTGAGAGTACTGCCCCAATACCATATGGAGAAGCATCACAAGCCAACCGAATAGGCAGTGTCGGGTTGAAGTGAGCCAACACTTCCTCTGAGGTGATCAATTCTTTGCTTTTGCGAAATGCCTTCTTACAGTTTTCGCTCCATTCCCATGGTACCCCCTTCTGTAAAAGAGCGTTTAGCGGGTGCAGTACCGTGGATAGATTTGGTAGAAATTTATGGTAATAGTTAATCAATCCTAGAAACGACCTCAACTGAGAGACATTATCCGGAGCGGGAGCCTTTACAACTGCCTCTATCTTGTCAGGAGACTTATGAAGCCCCTCCCGGTCAATGACATGACCACAGTACGAGATCCGCTTCTGGAAGAACTCACATTTCTGCCGATTAACTCTAAGTCCATACTCTTTCAGTCTGTTGAGCACCAGTTCCAAGTTTGCGAGGTGTTCTTCATCACCATCACCTGTAATCAGAATATCGTCCAGGTAACATTGTGTGCCTGGAATTCCCTGTAATACCTGCTCCATGGCCCTCTGCCAAATTGCTGGAGCCGATGCCACTCCAAAAACCAGCCTATTGTACCGGTACAAACCTCGATGCGTGTTGATCGTGAGGTATTGGCGTGACTCTTCTTCAACCTCCATCTGCAAGTACGCCTGCACCAGGTCTATCTTGGTGAAGTGTTTCCCGCCAGACAACGAAGCAAAAATATCCTCAATCCGCGGAAGCGGATACTGCACCGTGTGAAGCACCGGATTAACGGTGATTTTGAAATCTCCACAGATGCGAACCTTCCCTGGTTCTCCTGGCTTGTTGCTCGAAGGACGTTTCATAACGGGGACAATGGGCGTAGCCCACTCACTCCAATCTACCTTAGACAGTACACCTGAACGTTCTAGCGCTTCCAGTTCCGCTTCTACAGCAGGTCGTATTGCATAGGGTACCGGTCTGGCTTTAAAAAATTTTGGGTGTGCATGTTCATCAATCTTGATGTTTGCCGTAATTCCTCTCAGTGTTCCCAGTCCCTGCTGGAACACCTCATTAGCATCATCCAATATTTTGGACAATCGTTTAGGTTTGACATCTGTTTCCCCGGAATCTACCGTTAGTGCCTTCAAGGAGTGCCAGTCCATATTCATTTTCCTAATCCACTCCCGTCCCAGTAGTGGTGGACCTCCTTCAGGTAGCACATATAAGTCCATTACTTGGCTTTCTTCGCCCTTGTGGACCACTTTTACCTCTATCTTTCCGATGGGGTACACTCTTTGCCCCGTGTATGTTTTCAATATAATCTCCGTATCCCGTAGGGGAATATGTTGGAATAACCTTTTGTAATCTTTCTTATTCATGACCGTCAATGCCGATCCAGTGTCCAATTCCATCTTTACTTGGACTCCTGCTATCTGAAGGGTGACCCAAATTGTCTGGAGATCTGCATCCTTACCAACGTTGTGTACTCTTAAGCTACCCAGTTCATTACTGCTAGCGTCTGAATCTGACTTCTGTTCGGTCGAACTGTTCTTTGTCACCTTGTGTACCTTTATGTATTTTCCTTGCGGTGACTTTTTGTTGCTGGTCTTCTTTCCTGACCGGCATACTTTAGCTATGTGGCCAAGCCTGCCACACGTTCTGCATTCTTGGTTTTTAAACCAACACTGGTTCTGATCGTGCGTTGTCTTTCCACAACGATAACATTTTATAGTACTCAAACCCAATTTATTTGTACTGAGTTCCGGTGACCGTAGCTGCATTACTGCCGTGCCTCTCGCTGCGGCTTCGTGTGCTGCTGCCATAGTGACCGCTTTCTCAAGCGTCAGCTCATTCTCCTCGAGCAGTCGCTTTTGTGTATCTTCTTTTAATAAACCACACACAAATTTATCTCGTAGCGCCTCTGTCAGTCTCGTTCCAAACTGACAGTACTTTGCTAGCTTACGCAATTCCATTAAATATTCAGCATTGCTTTCATCCTTCAGCTGCCTTCTGCTGTAAAATTTAAATCGTTCCGCTAGCATCAGCGGCGTGGGGTTTAGATGATTTTTCAGGACAGTAACAATCTCCTCGAACGTCTTATCCGCCGGTTCATCTGGTGATAAAAGGTGTTTCAATTGCCCGTATGTCTTCGCACCCATTAAGTTTAATAATGTTAGTGCTTTCTCTTCATCTGGGATTTTATTTGCTTTACAATAATTTTGTATGCGTTCTACATACATGGCCCAATCTTCGATGTCGCTATCAAAGGTATTAATGTTCCCATGTTTAGGCATCGTTGCAATTTAATTTATTTAAATTTTTATCCAAGATGGCGGCTTCCCGCTCTTGTCTTCGTCCTCCACCTACAAAATGGCGGTTTTCCCGCACTTGGCGGTCTTCACCCGTCCCCCGACGCTGTCTCCGCTTCACCGCGGCTCTCGCGCCTTCAGTTGCCCCAGACGCTGCGCCTTTTTAGCCCGAATGCGGCCCGGCCCTTATCACCAGCCGCGATCGATGTCCCCGCGCTGCACCTTTCGGCCCGAATGCGGCCCGGCCCTTATCTCCGGTCGCGATCGATCTCACCGCCCTTATTCCTCCGTCTTTCCTCCCCGTCTGTACAGCCAACGCGGCCGACTTTCTGGTCGCGTCGCTGCCCGGCTTACCCACCACCGAGGTAGAAAGAAGATAGCTGACAGCCGCTGATGGAGGCTTCGAGTTCAGGATGTCTTCTGCACTCTGGTTTCTCGATGTCTGCCGCGCGACGTGTCTTCCAGCAGGCTGATGAGGGTGGAAGCCTCTCTTCGACGTCCGTTCTGTGGACGAAGCCGCCGTGGATATAAACTGCCGCAGGGTAAGAATCGGACTCGTCACCACTGTTAAGTCTGTGTGTTCTAGTTGTAATTACTAACACAGACTACAAGATTAAAGTTCAACAGGTCTTTACTGGTTGGAGGTCAGGACTATACTAAATACAATATTACTACACAGTGCTTATATACCGGTGGTCACCGCCGGTATTACAGATACAGCAGCCAGAGAAAGTAGTACATCTCTTAAGGTGGAACAGGTTACATACACCACAGATTCTTTTGTGGTGTCTCTCATTTCAGCTTTGCACTGTGATATGGCCTGCGACAGGGGTGGAATGATGGGGATGTAGTGAGCAATGGAAATTTGGGGTTTAATTCATTCGAACCGCAGTCTGATGAGGCGATCACGGACCGCCCTTCCGGAAGGCCGATTGAGTGGCTGCCTCCTCCCTCGCGCCTATTCCTCCTCCTCCTCATCTTCCTCTTTCTCCTCCACCTCCTCCTCTCCCTCTCCCTCCTCCTGAGGTGGTCCTGCAATCCCTGTTGGCAAGGGCTGGGCCCTCATGATGGCCAAGTTGTGGAGCATGCAGCAGACCACCACGAAATGGGACACCTGCTCAGCCGAGTACTAGAGGGCTCCTCCCGAGTGGTCAAGGCAGCGGAACCATTGCTTCAGCAAGCCAATGGTCTGCTCAATGATGTTCCTGGTGGCAGCATGGCTCTCATTATGAGTACTGGGCAGGAGTGTTGGGGTTATGGAGGGGAGTCATGAGCCAGGTGGAGAACGGATAGCCCTTGTCTCCGAGCAGCCAGCCACAAGCTTGACATGGTGGCTGGAAGAGTGCTGGCACAGGATGAAGGCATCATGGCTGTTGCCAGGATAACGGGCATTGACATTGAGGATTCGCTGATTGTGGTCGCACACCAACTGCATATTAAGTGAGTAGTAGCCCTTGCGGTTACGAAAGATCTCAGGATTGTTATGAGGTGCCCGCAAAGCCACATGGGTGCAGTCAATGGCGCCCTGCACCATGGGAAATCCCGCTATCCTGCCAAAGCCACATGCACGCTTGTCCTGCTACTTTCTGGTGATGGGGAAGGAAATATAGTCCCTTCTCCTCTATGACCTCCCAGATGCAGCAATGGACGGTGAACTGCGAGATGTTAGCTATGTCTCCTGTTGCAGACTGGAAGGATCCACTAGCGAAGAAATCGAGGGCGGTGGTGACCTTGACTACCACTGGGAGAGCCATGGTCACCCTGGTCTGAGACTGTTGGTCTGGTTGCAGGAGGTGGCAAAGTTCTGTGACCACATCCTTGGTGAAGCGGAGCCTTCCAATACACTGCTCCTTGTTTAATTGGTGGTAGGAGAAGTGCTCTCAGAATACCCTCGGAGGGTAAGGCCTCCTGTTGAGAGCACTGATGGCCCTCCTCCTCCCTCTGGGCACATGTTCCAGTCTTTCTCACTGCCTCCGCTTCCTCCGCCATAGATCCTCGAGGGCCAGGTCGGCTGCCAGTATAGCCCCCCATTAATGTTATCAAGTGTGGCAGTTTCTTTCTTTGAAGAATAAATGTAGCTACTTTTTAGTTGCCACAACACTCCTGATACAAAAGAACCTTGAAATTACTCAATGAAACTGTTGGAGTATGTGAAACTGACAAGAAACCACTGAAACTGCACTAACCTGACAGCTGCGAGTCATTACTGATGATCCCTTTAAATAATATCCCTGGAGCCGGCTTCCTGGTGCTTCACACCAGCTCTCCCTGTCGGTGTTTACTTCAGGCTCTAAGGTAGGTGGTGACAATCAATTTAGCAGATTGGGCGGTCAATGAGCGTTGCACACTCACTGATGTCACAATCCACCTGGCATTGATGTTCCTGGCGCCAACTCTTAACTCCCCCCCGCCCAGGCGCTAATGTTTTTCAACTTTTAAAAAATTTGCTCCACTTCCTTCCTGGAGCGCAACAGGTAGAAGGCGGAGTGGTAGGTGTAAAGTGCAGTGCAATGGGCTGTGCAGCGCTGCCGCATTGGAAGGCTCCTTCCCTGCCTTAAAGGGAAGGGCCATCACTGCAGGCTCTGCAAGGGCAAAACTTACCTGGTCCCCAAAGGCAACCGCTATCCGGCCTGATCAGCCCGATGCACTGCAGCAAAGTGCAGGGCTGATCGATCGCTGGTGAAGAAAAATGAAAAAAAACAGAAACAGCATATCACAATTTTTTTCCCTTACCTTAGCCACCTCGCCTTTAAGTATCGTCCCCGAATCACCCGGCCTCCCGATGAATGTCTCCTACAGCTGCCGGTGTTTCCGCCCGGCGATGCTGCAGGAGGTGGAACCGAAGTTTGGGTCCAGGGCTCTA
This sequence comes from Somniosus microcephalus, assembly GCF_052327205.1. Classification (NCBI taxonomy): domain Eukaryota; kingdom Metazoa; phylum Chordata; class Chondrichthyes; order Squaliformes; family Somniosidae; genus Somniosus; species Somniosus microcephalus. Next base: position 308,995,337 of record NC_140989.1, read on the forward strand.
CTGAGGCGATGCGCATGGCAATGTCTTCATGATCTCCGGGTGAAGGAGATTGGGGTGCAACGCCATACTGCCACTGCAAACCTCCTGCCGAATATAGCAGGACTCGATCTTCTCACAGCGCCCGGTAGGTAAGTGATTAGCGCCCCGTTATCGCCCCCCTGGAGGCGATAACGGGAGGTGGTAAGGTGCCTAATTTCTTGCCCTTAGTGTTTAATTCACTGTCACTTCTCTTCCAAGAATGCCCACCTTGAAGAAGTTCTGCTCTTCTTACTGACGGGATTTCCGTTTGTCCCTTTTATCTTGTTCATCTTCATTGCTTTCTGGTGTTTGATCAGGTATCTACCAAAACTTGCTTTCACAACCACATCTCTTTCCTCAGCAACTGTCTCTGGCTCCAACTTATTCCACGTGGATTCCAACTGAAATTCCACCCTTCATGTTTCTGATCCGCCCAGGATTACAGATATCTTGCAAGATAATCAGCATTCCTCGAACCACTGCTCTCACCACATCCTGAGATCCACGCTCAATGCCAATGGCCGCCACATGCATGCTCTCGACCTCTCCCTTCAGCAGCACTGACTCACTCTATCTCAAAGCTGTCCTGGTCCGCGGTTCCATTTCATACTTCGCCTCATCTGGCGCTTTAACAAAACATTTTTTTTCTTCCTTTCAAGTGTCAAGGATCACAAGCTTCAACAACTCTTGGACACTAACACCCCTTTATTTTCCTGAGTCCATCCCTTCTTCCAATCTCACCCCCTGCCGTGTTTTCACTATCCCCTCAGACCTTCCCCTCTCTGACCCTGAATAATCACTCCTCAGCAAAGGCCTGAGCTTCATCCCCTTATGCCCCCACCTCAATGAATTTCGAGCTCAGCACTATGCCGAGCTCTTTTTCCATCGCCTTCGTCTCCATGCCCACTTCTTTGGCCAGGAGACTTCCCCCTGCAGAGCAGACCCTTTCTCCCATTTTCTGAATTTTCGTTCTACCTGGAGCCCTCCCTCTGGCCTCTTACCCTCTCTAGATCTTTTCATTGTGAAATGCCAGCATGACATCGGCCATCTCAATTTCTCTGCTCCCCTCACTCACTCCAACCTACATCCCTCTGAACTTGCAGCACTCCGTTCTCCCAGATCCAATGCCAACATTGTCATTAAACCTGCTGACAAGAGGCACTGTTGTTGTTTGATGAACCGACCTCTGACACCTCCTCCTACCTCCACCTGGACCATGACCCCATTACCGAACATCAAGCCATCGTTTCCAAGACTGTCACTGACCTGATCTCCTCTGGAAATCTTCCCTCCAAGGCCACCAACCTCATAGTCCTCTAACCCCACACAACCCGCTTCTACCTCCTTCTCAAGATCCACAAACAGGACTGCCCTGGTAGACCCATCGTTTCAGCCTGTCCTTGCCCCACAGAAATAATTTTTTCCTATCTCGACTGTTTTTTCTCCCCTTGTTCAGTCTCTTCCCACCTACATCCACGACTCTTCTGACACACTCTGCCACTTTAACAGTTTCCAGTTTTCTGGCCCCAACTGTCTCCTTTTCACTATGAACATCCAATCCCTCTACACCTCCATTCCCCACCAGGACGGCCTGAGGACACTCTGCTTCTTCCTTGAACAGAGGCCCAACCAGTCCCCATCCACCACCACCCTCCTCTGCCTGAACTTATCTGAACTAGTTCTCACATTGAACAACTTCTCCTTTGACTCCACTCACTTCCTCCAAATTAAACATGTTGCTATGGGAACCCGCATGGGTCCTAGCTATGCCTGCCTTTTTGAGGGATATGTGGAACATTCTTTGTTCCAGTCCTACTCGGGTCCCCTCCCTCGCCTCTTTTTCTGGTACATTGATGACCGTATGGGTGCCGTTTCCTACTCTCGCCCTGAATTAGAAAATTTCATTCACTTTCCATCCAATTTCCACTCTTCCCTCACCTTCACATGGCCCATCTCCAACTCTTCCCTTCCTCGACTTCTCTGTCTTCATTTCTGGAGATAGGCTGTCGACAAACATCCACTATAGGCCCATGGACTCTCACAGCTACCTGGACTACACTTCCTCCCACCCTGCTTCCTGTAAGGACTCTATTCCATTCTCCCAGATTCTCCATCTCCGTCGTATCTGTTCTGACAATGCTACCTTCCACACTAGTGCTTCCAATGTGTCTTCATTTTTCCTCAACTGAGGATTCCTCTCAACTGTGTCCGTTCCATTCCCTGTACTTCTGCTCTCACCACTTCCCCTCCCTCCCAGAACCATGATAGGGTTCTCCTTGTCTTCACCTTACACCCCACCAGTCTTCACATTCAACGGATCATCCTCCGCCATTTCTGCCACCTCCAGCGTGATTCCACCACTAAACACATCTTCCCCTCCCCTCCCCTTTCAGAATTCCGAAGGGACCGCTCCCTGGTCCATTCCTCAATCAGCCCCAACACCCCATCCTCTTCCCACGGCACCTTCCCCTGCAAGCACAGGAGATGCAACACTTGCCCTTTTACCTCCTTCCTTCCCACTGTCCAGGGCCCCAGATATTCCTTTCAGGTGAAACAGCGATTTGCTTGTACTTCTTGCAATTTAGTATACTGCATTCGCTGCTCATGATGCGGTCTCCTCTACATTGGGGAGACTAAATGCAGATTGGGTGACCGCTTTGCAGAACACCTCTGTTCAGTCCGTAAGCGTGACCCCGAGCTTCCTGTCGCCAGTCACTTTAATTCTCCACTCCACTCCCACTCTGACCTCTGTCCTTGGCCTCTTGCACGGTTCCAACGAAGCACAATGTAAGCTCGAGGAACAGCACTTCATCTTTTAAATAGGCAATTTACAGCCTTCTGACTCAACATCAAGTTCAACAATTTCAGACCATAACCTCTGCCCCTATTTTTTCAGATGGTAGCTGTTGATGATTTTACCATTCCCATTTACATCGCTTCTAGACTCATCTTTTGTTTCTTTACATGTCCCATTACCGTCTCCATTTGCTTTGTAAAATCATACCTTTTGTCATTTAATCACTCCTGCCTTCCACCTTATCACAGACCTTCCCTTTTGTTCTTTCCTTCCCTCCCCCCTTTCCCTGCCCCTGCACTTGCTTAAAATCTGTTATATCTCTAACTTTTTCCAGTTCTGATGAAAGGTCATCGACCTGAAACGTTAACTCTGTTTCTCTGTTAAACTGACTGGACTGTAATTGTCAGGTTTATCCCTCTCCACATTTTTGAACAACGGTGTAATATTTGCAATCCACCAGTCCTCTAGCACCACTCCTGTATCAAAGCTGTGGGTTAGTTGGTAGCACCATCACCTCTGAGTCAGATGGTTGTGGGTCCAAGTCCCACTCCAGGGACTTGAGCACATAAAGCTAGGCTGACACTCCAGTGCAGAATCATAGAATCATAGAAAGTTACAGCACGGAACGAGGCCATTTCGGCCCATCGTGTCCGCGCCGGCCAACAAAGCTATCCAGCCTAATCCCACTTCCCAACTCTTGGTCCGTAGCCCTGCACATCCCAAGTGCACATCCAAGGACTTTTTAAATGTGGTTAGGATTCCTGCCTCTACCACCCTTTCAGGCAGTGAGGTCCAGACCTCCATAACCCTCTGGGTGAAGAAATTTTCCCTCAAATCCCCTCTAAACCTTCCACCAATTACTTTAAATCTGTGCCCCCTAGTTTCTGACCCCTCTGCGAAGGGGAATAGGTCCTTTCTATCCACTTTATCTATGCCCCTCATAACTTTATACACCTCAATAAGGTCTCCCCTCAGCCTCCTCTGTTCCAAGGAAAACAGACCCAACCTATCCAGTCTTTCCTCATAGCTAAGATTCTCTACTCCCGGCAACATCTTTGTAAATCTCCTCTGTACCCTCTCTAGTGCAATCACATCTTTCCTGTAATGTGGTGACCAGAACTGCACACAGTACTCTAGCTGAGGTCTAACTAGTGTTTTATACAGTTGAAGCATGCCCCCCTGCTCTTGTATTCTATGCCACGGCTAATAAAGGCAAGCATTCCATATGCCTTCTTAACCACTTTATCTACCTGGCCTGCTACCTTCGGGATCTGTGGACATGCACTCCAAGGTCCCTTTGTTCCTCTACACTACTCAGTGTCCTACCATTTAATGTGTATTCCCTTTCCTTGTTAGCCCTCCCCAAATGCATTACCTCACACTTCTCCGGATTGAATTCCATATGCCAATGTTCTGCCTACTTGTCCAATTTATTGATATCTTCCTGCAGTCTACAGCTTCCTTCTTCAGTATCAACCACACAGCCGATTTTAGTATCATCTGCAAAGTTCTTAATCATACCCCCTATATTCAAGTCTAGATCATTGATATATACCACAAAAAACAAGGGACCTAGTACTGAGCCCTGCAGAACACCACTGGAAACAGCCTTCCAGTCACAAAAACACCCATCAACCATTACCCTCTGCTTCCTGTCTCCGAGCCAGTTTTGAATCCAACTTGACACTTTGCCCTGGATCCCATGGGCTTTTAACTTTGTGACCAGTCTGCCATGGGGAACCTTATCAACAGCTTTGCTAAAGTCCATATACACTACATCAAACGCACTACCCTCATTTACCCTTCTTGTTATCTCCTCAAAAAATTCAATCAAGTTTGTCAGACACGACCTTCCCTTAACAAATCCATGCTGACTATCCTTGATTAATCCATGTCTTTCTAAATGAAGATTTATCCTGTCCTTGAGAATTCTTTCCAATAATTTTCCTACCACCGAGGTTAGGCTGACTGGCCTGTAATTACTCGGTCTATCCTTTTCTCCCTTTTTAAACAAGGGTACCACATTAGCAGTCCTCCAGTACCACACCTGAAGCCAGAGAGGATTGAAAAATGATGGTCAGGGCCTTTGCTATTTCCTCTTTTGCTTTGCTTAACAGCCTGGGATACATTTCATCCGGGCCTGGGGATTTTTTTTAATTCATTGATGGGATGTGGGCGTTGCTGGCTAGGCCTGCATTTAGTGCCCATCCCTAATTGCCCTTGAGAAGATGGTGGTGAGCCGCCTTCTTGAACCGCTGCAGTCCATATGGTGTAGGTACACCCACAATGCTGTTAGGAAGAGAGTTCCAGGATTTGAGATGAGGTGAGATACTCGCCGCAGAATTCCCAGCCTTTGGCCTGCTCTTGTAGCCACAGTATTTATATGGCTGGTCCAGTTCAGTTTCTGATCAATGGTAACACCCCAGGATGTTGATAGTGGGGGATTCAGCGATGGTAATGCCATTGAATGTCAAGGGGAGATGGTTAGAGTCTCGCTTGTTGGAGATGGTCATTGCCTGGCACTTGTGTGGTGCGAATGTTACTTGCCACTTGTCAGCCCAAGTCTGAATGTTGTCCAGGTCTTGCTGCATATGGACACGGACTGCGTCAGTATCTGACGAGTCTCGAATGGTGCTGAACAGTGTGCAATCATCAGCGAACATCCCCACTTCTGACCTTATGATGGAGGGAAGGTCATTGATGAAACAGCTGAAGATGGTTGGGCTTAGGACACTGCCCTGAGGAACTCCTGCAGTGATGTCATGTGATTGAGATGAATGACCTCCAACAACCACAGCCAACTTCCTTTGTGCTAGGTATGATTCCAACCAATGGAGAGTTTTCCCCTTGATTCCCATTGACTTCAGTTTTGCTAGGGCTCCTTGATGCCACACTCGATCAAATGCTGCCTTGATGTCAAGGGCAGTCACTCTCACCTCACCTTTTGAGTTCAGCTCTTTTGTCCATGTTTGGACCAAGGCTGTAATGAGGTCAGGGGCTGAGTGGCCCTGGCGGAACCCAAACTGGGCATCAGTTAGCAGGTTATTGCTGAGTAAGTGCCGCTTGATAGCACTGTCGACGACACCTTCCATCACTTTGCTGATGATTGAGAGTAGACTGATGGGACGGTAATTGGCCGGGTCGGATTTGTCCTGCTTTTTGTAGACAGGACATACTTGGGCAATTTTCCGCATTGCTGGGTAGATGCCAGTGTTGTAGCTGTACTGGAACAGCTTGGCTAGGGGCGCAGCTAGTTCTGGAGCACAAGTCTTCACTACTATTGCCGGAATGTTGTCAGGGCCCATAGCCTTTGCAGTATCCAGTGTCTTCAGCCGTTTCTTGACATCACGTGGAGTGAATTGAATGGGCTGAAGACTGGCATCTGTGATGCTGGGGACCTCAGGAGGAGGCCGAGATGGATCATCCACTCGGCACTTCTGGCTGAAGATAGTTGCAAATGCTTCAGCCTTGTCTTTTGCACTCACGTGCTGGGCTCCACCATCATTGAGGATGGGGATATTTTTGGAGCCTCCTCCTCCTGTTAGCTGTTTAATTGTTCACCACCACTCACGACTGGATGTGGCAGGACTGCAGAGCTTTGATTTGATCCGATGGTTGTGAGATCGCTTAGCTCTGTCTATCGCATGTTGCTTCCATTGTTTGGCATGCAAGTAGTCCTGTGTTGTAGCCTCACCAGGTTGACACCTCATTTTTTGGTATGCCTGGTGCTGTTCCTGGCATGCTCTCCTGCACTCTTCGTTAAACCAGGGTTGATCTCCCGGCTTGATGGTAATGGTAGAGTGAGGGATATGCCGGGCCATGAGGTTACAGATTTATCCACTTTTAAAGCTGCTAAACCCCTTAATACTTCCTCTCTCACTATGTTTATTTCATCTAATATTTCACACTCCTCCCCCGATAGCAATGTCTGCTTCACCCCCCTCCTTTGTGAAAACAGACGCAAAGTATTCATTAAGAAACCTACCGACGTCTCCCGCCTCCACACACAGATTACCCTCATGATCTCTAATAGGCCCTACCCTTTCTTTAGTTATCCTCTTACTCTTAATATATTTATAAAACATCTTTGTTGTGCTGAGGGAGTGCTGCACTGTTGGAGGTGCCGTCTTTCGGATGAGACGTTAAACCGAGGCCCCGTCTGCTCTCCCAGGTGGACATAAAAGATCCCATGGCACTATTTCGAAGAAGAGCAGGGGGAGTTATCCCCGGTGTCCTGGCCAATATTTAACCCTCAAGCAACATAACAAAAACAGATTATCTGGTCATTATCACATTCTGTTTGTGGGAGCTTGCTGTGAGCAAATTGGCTGCCGAGTTTCCCACATTATAACAGTGACTCCACTTCAAAAAGTACTTAATTGGCTATAAAGGGCTTTGAGACATCCAGTGGTCGAGAAAGGCGCTATATAAATGTAAGTCTTTCTTTTAGGTGGATTGGAAGATTGTGGCCAGCACCTCCGCAATTTCTACCCTTACTTCCCTCAGCAACCTAGGATGCATCCCATCCGTACCGGGTGGCTTATCTATTTTAAGTATTGCCAGCCTGCGTAGTACCTCCTCTTTATATATTTTTATCTCATCCAGTATCCCGGCAACTTCCTTGTTTACCATAGCTTTGGCAAAGTCGTCTTCCTTGGTAAACAACGACGCAAAATATTCATTTAGTACTTCAGCGCAGACCTGAGCGGGAGCGGAGGTAGCGGGAGCAGCGGCTTAAAGAGAGCTGAGCGGAGACTTAAAAAAACAAGGAGTGACGTCACAGAACAGCAGGTAGGTGATTGGTTGGTGAGTAGTACAGCACTTTTGCTCTCTAGGTTAGGTAAGTGGATTAAATTCAAAACTGGGAGAGTGTTAACTACTATAACTTTATTGAATTAATAACTTAAACCAAATTAACTAATTAAAACTAAAAATTAACAGTAAAAATAATTGTTTGAATAAATACTGTAACTAACTATATAAATAAAATAAGGTTAGATAGAGATGGCAGTGCAGGTGGTGTGTTGTAACTGCAGCATGTGGCAGTTGGTGGAGTCCAATGAGATCCCGAGCAACCACATCTGCGGTAAGTGTCTGCAGCTCGAGGAACTTCGGCTCAGAGTTGTTGAGCTGGAGTCCAAGCTGCAGACATGGCAATGCATCATGGAAGGGGAGAGTTACCTGGACACTTTGTTCCAGGAGGCAGTCACACCCCTTAGGTTAAGCAGTACTTTAGAAATAGTTAATGGTCAAGGACAGGAGGGTTTGACTGCGAGTCAGGAAGGTATGGGGAACCAGGATGTAGTGATGGAGGAGCCTCAGCCCTTGACATTGTCCAACAGCAAGGTACTTGCTGCCTGTATGGATGAGAACAAGGACTGCAGGGAGGATGGGCAAATTGACCACAGCACCATGGTACAGGAGGCCATTCAAGTGGGGGGAGTAAAAAGGAATGTGGTAATGGTAGGCGACAGTGTAGTCAGGGGGATAGATACTGTTCTCTGCAACCATGACCGAGAGTTCCAAAGGTTGTGTTGTCTGCCTGGTGCCAGGGTAAAAGACATCTCCTCGCAGCTGGAGAAGAAGTTGGAGTGGAAGGGGGAGGATCCAGTTGTTGTGGTCCACGTAGGAACCAATGACATAAGTAGAACTAGGAATGAGGTTCTGCTGAGGGAGTTTGAGGAGCTAGGATCCAAATTAAAAAGCAAAACATCTTTGGATTGTTACCTGAGCCACACGCCAATTGGCATAGGGACAAACAGATTAGAGGTTTAAATGACTAGCTCAAAGAGTGGTGTTGGAGGAAGGGGTTTCAGTTCATGGGGCACTGGTACCAGTACTGAGGTAAGAGGGAGCTGTTCCATTGGGATGGGTTCCACTTAAACCAGGCTGGGACCAGTGTCCTGGCAAACCAAATAACTAAGGCAGTGGACAGGGTTTTAAACTAATGAAGGAGGGGGGGTGGGAGGATTCAGGATAAAGTAAATTTAAAAGCAGCAAGAGAAATGTCAAGGCTCTAGAGCAGAGTTTTGGGTAAAAATAAGCAGCATGGTTCAGCAAGGAATAGAGAGAGTAACAAGGGTAATAAGGCATCAGTGACTAAGGTGACATCAGGGAAAAATAGAAAAAAGTCAAAGCTAAAGGCACTATATCTGTGCACGAAGCATTCGCAACAAATAGATGAATTAATAGCGCAGTTAGAAATTAATAGGTGTGATCTAATAGCCATTACGGAGACATGGTTGCAAAGTGGCCAAGGTTGGGAACTAAATACAGTAATCCCTCCCCAACCGCGGGGAATACGTCCCTGAAAACCCCCGTGGTTAGTAAAACTGTGGTTGGCAAACACAGTATAAATGTTCAAATAACACAATAAAAAAGAATATAAAAGCAATAAAATCATGTTATTTATCTTAATCCTAACTTAAAAACCGCGTATACACAAAATTCACTGCCGCGGTTGGCAAAAGTTGTCGCAGAGAGGAAACCATGTATACTTGAAATCCGCGTATGGCAAAACCGCGGTTGGGGTGGGAATCCTGTATTCCAGGATACTTAAGTTTTAGAAGAGGTAGGCAAAATAGAAAAGGAGGAGGGGTAGACCTGATAATAAAGGATGGGATAAAGACAGTAGAGAGAAAGGATCTGAGCTCCGAAAATCAAGAAGTAGAATCAGTTTGGGTGGAGCTAAGAAACAGCAAGGGGCAGAAAACATTGGTGGGAGTTGTTTATAGGCCCCAAACAGTAGTTGCAGTGTAGGGCAGAGTATAAATCAGGAAATTAGAGGCGCATGTAAAAAGGGTAATGCAGTATTCATGGGGGACTTTAATCTACATATAGACTAGCCAAACCAAATTTGCAGTAATAGTGTGGGGGATGAATTCATGGAATGTATGCAAGATAGTTTTCTAGAGCAGTATGTTGAGGAACCAACTAGGGAACAGGCTATTTCAGATCTAGTATTGTGCAATGAGAAAGGGTTAATTAATAACCTTGTAGTAAAGGGGCCTTTAGGGAAGAGTGACCATAATATGATAGAATCTTATATTGAGTTTGAAAGTGATTTAGTTAAATCCGACACTAGGGTCTTAAATCTAAACAAAGCAAACTACGTAGGTATGAAGGGCGAGTTGGCTAAGGTAGATTGGGAAACTACTTTAAAGGTATGACAGTAGACAAGCAATGGCTAGCATTTAAAGAATTAATACATAATTTACAACAAATATACATTCCTTTAAGGCACAAAAACCCCACAGGAAATATGGTCAAACAGTGGCTAACAAGATAAGTTAAAGATAGCATTAGATCAAAGGAAGAGGCTTATAATGTTGCAAAAATGAGTAGTAAACCTGAGGATTGGGAGGATTTTAGAATTCAGCAAAGGAGGACCAAGAAATTAATAAAGGGAAAATAGAATATGAGAGTAAACTAGCGAGAGACATAAAAACAGAGTGTAAAAAGCTTCGATAGGTATGTAAAAAGGAAAAGATTGGCGAAAGTAAATCTGGGTCCCCTACAGGCTGAGACAGGAGAAATGATAATGGGGAATAAGGAAATGGCAGAGAAATTAAACAAATACTTTGGGCTCAATTTTAACAGCCCTGAGGAGGCGGGTTTGGAAGCAGTTCAGCTGTGAAAATCGGAAAAAATGGCTTCAGACACCCAACCCACCTCCATCCCACCCCCACGCGATTTTCACGAGTGTCTGTTCAGCCACTCCCAAACTGACCTGACTCCAACCAGTGGGACAGGTAGTTAAGGCAGTTAAGAGCCTGTTAATGGCCTTGATAATCCTATTTTGACAGAGGTTTCCCATTTTCGTGCCTCTGGCTCCTGCTTCCCATCTTGTCAGAAACAGGCCAGCTGCAAGGAGACGAGTTGGTGGAGGACATGATCTGTATTCATTATTGGTGCAGCACTTTAAAAGCACTCCTGTAACATGGCTGGCATTCAAATGCAACAACTTTGTTGTTGGAGGTTTGGGATAAGGTTTTGCAAATCTACTGACCTTGTGACTGGTCAAGCTGACACTCATCTGATATTTGAACTGATTGGAATAATTTCAGGCAACTTTGAGTGTGCAAGCTTCTTGCCTCAACTGAAATCTATAACAACGGGATGGGAACCATTTACATCCTCTCATCCTGGTCGTCAGATTCGGGGGAAGTGCAGTGCGGCTTACTGCTGCCGGATGAACAAGTGGCTCAGCACACAGCCTTCTTGGAGGAAGATGAGGAGGACGAGGAAGAGGACTATTATGTCCGTGTATAATTGAGACATGGACTGCAGGAGTTGGTTATAACAGGTCTTTACTGAGTGGAGACAACCTGGAACTACTATGCAAAAGTTACTACACAGGCTTATATACAGGGGTGGTCACTACTGGTACTGCAGTATACAGGGGCTGCAGAATATAGTTCCTTCTGCAAAGTACATACACTACAATTCCTCCCCTTTTAGCTAAACAGTACATAACATTCGATTAATAATTAAATAACATATTTACAATTACAGTTCCTAGATACATTAGTTGAAGTTAAGCAATTATAAGTTCAGTCTTTGAGGAGGCTTCCTGATTCTGTCTGGATAACGCCTCTTTGAGGTATCAGGTTCTTCTGGCAAAGTTGATTCGGGATCAACGTCGTTGTTTGGTTCGTCTGCTTCCAATATCACCGATTCTGAGGTAGATGCAATTGGTACTTCGGTTTCATCACCAGGTGTATCGGATCGTGGTGTGGAATTGACGTTTTCCATTGACTCTAGAATCTGGTCAGCATGGCGTCTTACAATGCTCTCTCCAACGTCCACGGTATACATTAGAGGTCCTTGCCGTGTACAGATCGTTCCTGGCTGCCATTTCTCTGTGCGGTAGTCCCGGGCCAAAACTGGGTGACCTATCTTAAAACTCCTGGTCGGCCTTTCATTCATATTCTGAAACTGCCTGTTCTCCACATCTCTTCTGATGTTTGGCTTAACCAAATCCAAGCGGCATCGTAGTCTTCGATTGAAGAACATCATGGCTGGAGTTTGGTTGGTAACCGCATGTGTCGCATTCCGGTAGGCAAACAAGAAGTTATCCACCTTGTGTTGTAGGGGTATGTCTTCATTACACATTGCCTTGATAGCCTTCTTGAATGTTTGAACGAACCTCTCAGCCAATCCATTGGTGGCTGGATGATATGGGGCGGATGTGTAATGCTTAACACCATTGTTCTTTAAGAACCTCCGGAACTCTTCAGACACAAACTGTGGTCCATTGTCAGAGCAAATCTGTTCAGGCAGCCCATTTCTGGCGAATATGGTTCGTAAGACTGTGATAGTTTTTTCTGTGGTGGTTGAGGACATTTTTACTACCTCTGGCCACTTTGAATGTGCATCCACCGCAATTAAAAAGTGCATAAATGGACCAGCAAAATCAATGTGCACCTTTTGCCATGGAGATGAGGGCCACTCCCATGGATGTAGAGGGGCTTGTGGTGGGGCGTTTTGGACCTTCTGGCATCCTGTACAGCTCTTGGTCATCTCTTCGATTTCTCTATTGATTCCCGGCCACCACACAAACGCTCTGGCTAAGTTCTTCATTTTTACCCCTCCCAGATGACCCTCATGAAGCTCATTGAGCACTCTATCCTTCAATTTGGGTGGAATTACTACTCTGGATCCACACATCAAGGTTCCTCTGCACACTGACAGCTGTTCTCTTCTCGGCGAGAATGCTGGCAGCAGTGGTTCACCATGTGCTGGCCATCCCTTCACCGTTAAATCATAGACCCAGGAGAGTGTCGGGTCATTTCGTGTTTCCTTTTCTATGTTTGCATTCGTCACAGGGAGACATTCGACTATAGTCGAGTGGAATATCTCCACTGGATCCACTGCAGGTGCTTCTTCCACCGTCGGCAACGGTAGGCGCGACAATCCATCAGCATTCCCATGCTGTTTAGTTCCTTTGTACTCGATGTCACATTGGTGTGCCCTTAGGAAAAGGGACCACCTCTGTAGCCGTTGTGCTGTCATTATCGGTATGCCCTTCTGAGGGTTGAAAATGGAGACAAGAGGTTGATGATCAGTTAGTAGAGTAAATTTCTGACCGCGCAGGTCGTGATTGAACTTCTTCACCCCCCACACCAGGCTGAGGGCCACTCTGTCAATCTGGGTGTAGTTACGCTCGGCTGAAGTTAACGAGCGTGACGCAAAAGCTATCGGCCTCTCTGAACCATCAAGGAATTTATGTGACAGTACCGCTCCAATGCCGTAGGGAGACGCATCACACACCAGTCTTATCGGCAGTGATGGGTTGTAGTGAGCTAATACTTCTCTTGAAGTGATTAGATCCTTACTCTTCTGAAAGGCCCGCTTACATTCATCGCTCCATTTCCATGCTACTCCCGTTTGTAGTAGGGCGTTCAGTGGGTGCAGAAATTTGGACAAATTTGGCAAAAACTTATGGTAGTAATTCACCGATCCAAGGAATGACCATATAGCCGGAGCTGATGCTACTCCGAATACCAGTCGATTATACTGGTAAAGACCTTTGTGAGTGTTTATCGTGAGATACTTCCTAGAGGATTCTTCAACCTCCATCTGCAAATATGCTTGTGCTAGGTCAATTTTTGTAAAACGCTTCCCTCCAGATAGTGAGGCGAAAATATCTTCTATCCTCGGAAGAGGATATTGTACTGTGTGAAGGACTGGGTTCACCGTCACCTTGAAGTCCCCACAGATGCGAACCTTCCTTGGCTCCTCAGACTTATTGTTTAACATTTTCTTCATGACAGGAACGATGGGTGTCGCCCACTCGCTCCAGTCTACCTTAGATAACACGCCTGCATTCTCCAGATTCTCCAGCTCTGCCTCGACGGCTGGGCGAATTGCATATGGTGCCGGTCTTGCTTTGAAAAACTTGGGAATTGCATTCTCTTCTATTTTTATCGAGGCGGTTACGCCTTTAAGAGTTCCCAGTTCTTGTTGAAATACCTCTTTGGCGTTAGCTAAGATTGTTGACAATCGTCCAGGAGTGACGTCGTCATCCTTTTTACCAGCCACCGTCAGTGCCTGAATGGAGTGCCAGTCTAAACTTATCTTTCTGATCCATTCACGTCCCAATAACGGTGGTCCACCATCTTGCAGTATGTACAGATACAATTTCTGTATTTCCTTGCCGTTGTATTCGACAGGCACCCTTATTTTTCCTCTGGGGTATACTTTTTGCCCCGTATACGTCTTCAAGACAATGGATGTCTCTTTCAAGGGTATGTGTGAGAATAGCCGCTCGTAGTCTCGGCGATTCATGACGGTCAGAGCTGATCCTGTATCCAATTCCATTTTGACTTGGGACCCTGCTATCGTGAGGGTGACCCAAATGGTTCGGTGATCCTCTTTTGCGATTACGTTGTGAAGTATGAGACAGCTTAGTCTCTTGTTCCCGGATTCACTATCGCTCATCTGGTCTTCGGAACTACTGTCCGTCATCTTTTGTACTTTCCTGTACTGTTCCTTAGTCGCCTTTTTGTTGTTGTTAGGCTTCTTCCCAGACCTGCAAACTCGTGCAATGTGTCCCATCTTTCCGCATTGCCTGCATATTTTGTCCTTGGACCAGCAGTCCTTCTGGTCATGGGATGTTCTGCCGCAGCGATAACATTTTTCAAATCCCCGTGTCATTTCGTGGGTGCCGTATTCCTGTGGCTTTTGCTGTATTTCCGCAGCTCCCCTTGCTGCTGCTTCGTACGATACTGCCACGCTGAAAGCCTTGTCTAGCGTCAGCTCTTTCTCTGAGAGTAACCTCTTCTGGGTTCCTTCACTCAGGAGTCCACAGACAAATTTGTCCCGTAGGGTATCTGCCAGTCCTGCTCCGAACTGGCAGTGCTTTGATAGCTTGCGTAGTTCCGTAAGGTAATCAGCATTGCTCTCATCTTTATGCTGATTTCTCCTGTGGAATTTAAATCTTTCTGCTATCAGCAGCGGTGTAGGATTTAGGTGTTCCTGTAGGATATCAACAATTTCGTTAAAACTCTTCGCCTTCGGTTTGGCTGGAGTAATCAGGTTCCGCAATAGGCCGTATGTTCTTGCGCCCATTAAGTTTAGTAGTACCGATGCCTTTTTCTCATCGGCTACTTCGTTTGCCTCGCAATATACCTCGACCCTTTCCACATATGTGGTCCAGTCTTCTATTCCATTGTCGAAGGCAGTGATATTGCCAGTCTTCGGCATCTTGGAAATCTAAGATGGCGCCTCCCGCGCTTTGCCTTCTTCCCTGATTTAACAAAATGGCGCCTCCCGCGCTTTGCCTTCTTCCCCGCTGGATTAAGATGGCGCCTCCCGCGCTTTCTGTCTTCTCCGCTGCTGCTAGCGCTGTTGCTGGCATTTTATGCCTTGATGGCGACGCCCTATGGTCTTCGCGCACTTCCCCCCCCCCTGCTGCTGCTAACGCCGCTCTCCGCGGTTCCCATGGCAAACTGCAGCTCCTCGCGGCTTTCTGCGCTTCTAATTTTTATTATTTCCCCATCGTCGGAGCAACCCTGCGGAACACTTGCCTCCCTCTTCTCCGGTCTGTACGCTGCCCGGCTTCGTAGCACTGGCCTGTGTGCTCCACCATCTCTCTCTCTCCTCTTCCCGACAACGCTGCTCGGCCCCGTTGAAAAGCCACCCGATCGAGCTCTAGACCGCCGCAGCCCAGGAAGGATCAGTGTACTACCTGCCACCAGCCCGATTAGCTGAAACACCATCGAAAGGATAACCAAGCCCCGCTCTCGACAGCCTCTCCTGCAAATCTTCAACTCCGATGAATCAGAGGCGGATGCCCACGGTCGACGCCCGTTTCTTCTGTTCGTTTATTTATTTATTTATTTATTCTTCCTTCTGGCCTCGACCTCTGATAACTTCGCTTCAGGGATGGATCCCCATGAGGTGGTGCAGACTGTAGGTAAGTTCGGATCTGCTCGTCACCAGTATTATGTCCGTGTATAATTGAGACACGGACTGCAGGAGTTGGTTATAACAGGTCTTTACTGAGTGGAGACAACCTGGACCTACTATGCAAAAGTTACTACACAGGCTTATATACAGGGGTGGTCACTACTGGTACTGCAGTATACAGGGGCTGCAGAATATAGTTCCTTCTGCAAAGTACATACACTACAAGGACGAGGAGGGGGATGAGTAGAAGGACGGGGAGTGACGCCTTGTAAGGCCGGACGTGGCCAATCCAGCAGCAGGCGACCACATTGATGGCCATCAGGCAAGGGCTGCACTCAGCCATGCCAGATTCGCATAAGCTAACGCTTAAACCACAGGTGGCTGGCACATGGAGATGAATATAAGTTCGACATTCTCAAACCCCAGGCATCATCTGTCCAATAAATGGTGGTTTGCGCTCAGTGTCACCACCATCATTCTACATGTAGATCGCCCTGAGCCCTCACTCTTGAACTTCCATTCCCCAGAACACAGAGGCCACACTTTAGGTGATCTCAGCAGATCATTAAACCTTTTTTGACTCTGAACCCAAGTGCCTCTACACACAGATCTCGAGCTCACTTCCTCAGCAAAGGGAAATCATGTTTGACAAACCTGTTAAGAGTTTTTTGAGGTTGTAACTAGCAGAAGAGATAAGGGGGAACCAGTGGATGTGGTGTATTTGGATTTTCAGAAGGCATTCGATAAGGTGCCACACAAGAGGTTATTAAACAAAATTAGGGCTCATGGGATTGGGGGTAATATACTAGCATGGATTGAGGATTGGTTAACGGACAGAAAACAGAGAGTAGGAATAAATGGGTCATTTTTGGGTTGGCAGGCTGTAACTAGTGGGGTGCCACCAGGATCAGTGCTCAGCTATTCACAATCTATATCAATGATTTGGATGAGGGGACCAAATGTAATATATCCAAGTTTGCTGATGATACAAAGCTAGGTGGGAATGTAAGTTGTGAGGAGGGTGCAAAGAGGCTTCAAGGGGATATAGACAGGCTAGGTGAGTGGGCAAGAACATGGCAAATGGAATATAATATGGAGAAATGTGAATTATCCACTTTCGTAGGAAAATAGAAAATCAGAGTATGTTTTAAATGGTGAGAGATTGGGAAATGTTGGTGTTCAGAGGGAACTGGGTGTCCTTGCAAACGAATCACTGAAAGTTAACACGCAGGTACAGCAAGCAATTAGGAAAGAAAATGGTATGTTGTCCTTTATTACAAGAGGATTTGAGTATAAGAGTAAAGACGTCTTACTGCGATTATATAGGGCCCTGGTGAGACCACGCCTAGAATATTGTGTACAGTTTTGGTCTCCTTACCTAAGGAAGGATATACTTGCCATAGAGGGAGTGCAATGAAGGTTCACCAGGCTGATTCCTGGGATGAGGGGATTGTCCTATGAGGAGAGATTGAGTAGACTAGGCCTATATTCTCTAGAGTTTAGAAGAATGAGAGATGATCTCATTGAAACATGCAAAATTCTTACAGGGCTTGACAGGGTAGATGCAGGCAGCATGTTTCCCCTGGCTGGAGAGTCTAGAACCAGGGGTCACAGTCTCAGAATAAGGGGTCGGACATTTATGACTGAGATGAACAGAAATTTCTTCACTGAGGGTGGTGAACCTTTGGAATTCTCTTCCCCAGAGGGCGGTGGAGGCTTTGTCGTTGACTATATTCAAGACAGAGATCAATAGATTTTTGGATATTAAGGGAATCAAGGGATATGAGGATAGTGCAGGAAAGTGGAGTTGTGGTAGAAGATCAGCCATGATCTTATTGAATGGTGGAGCAGGCTCAAAGGGTTGAATGGCGTACTCCTGCTCCTATTTCTTATGTTCTTCTGCCTCCACCAATAGATCTCCATTTTGGTTCCTAATTGGCCCCACCATTCCTCTGACAACCTTTTTACTGTTAATATGCCTGTAGAAGACCTTTGGATTCCCATTTATTTTAGCTGCCAATCTATTCTCGTACTGTCTCTTTGCCCCTCTTATTTCCTTTTTCACTTCTCCTCTGTACTTTTCACACGCAGCCTGATTCTCCCTTGTATTCTTAGGCAGGCAGTCCCTCAGAACCGAGGATGACTTGCTTCCACACTAAAAATGAGTTCTCAGGTGACTGATGACTCCAATGCAGGACCTACAGTCTCTGTCACCGGTGGGGCAGACGGTGGTTGAAGGGGCGGGTGGGTGGGGTGCTTGGGTTGATGTGCGCTCCTTCCGCTGCTTGCGCTTGGCTTCTGCTTGCTCCCGGTGAAGAGACTGAGGCCTAGAAATTCATTAAGGCGCTGCCAGCTTTGCGGCCAGTTACCGCCTAAAGAGGGCTTCTGCGCCAAAAATGAGTTTGCGGTATTGGCGGCGGTAGCCGTTAGCGCTGCGCCGGCACCGATGATGTCATCGGTGTGCGCAGTGTCCCGGTTCTGCCCCGAAACCGGCCCGATCCCCATATTTAGTAGCGGCCGCCTCCTCCGAAGCGGCCGCAAACAGCGACCAAAAAACGGGGCCATGCTGTAGCCTTAGTGGGGCGCTTTAAAGGGGAAGGTGCGGCCGGCCGCTTTTTCGGCGGCCGCCTGCCCGCACCTCCTTCCCCGGCCTCCTCCACCCCCCCCCGGCGGCATTGCTGGCTGCTTTCCGCGAACCCGGCACTTCTCCGTGGTGCCGGGCTCATTTGCCGGCACTCTCCAGCGGCGATCTCCCCGTTGCAGGCAGCTCCCCCTTAAGAGGAGGAGGCCTGCAGTACCGCAGCCTGCCGCTCCGCAGCAGCTGGCGCAGCGGTGCCAAGAGCGCTAAAATTCAGTGTCAGCGCCCCAAGCGGAGGCGGGCACACCCTGGTATAGCGCCCGGTTCCGATTTGGGGCGCTAACACTGAATATCTGACGATCGCTAATGGCTCCCCGCCCAGCGCTAACTTTTGGGCGCGAGCGAGCTGGCCGCCCCAAAGTGAATTTCTAGGCCTGAAGGTGTTCGGTGCTTTCCCGGATGCTTCTACTCCACTTTGTGTGGTCTTGGGCCAGGAATTCCCAGGTGTCGGTGGGGATGTTGCACTTTTTCAAGGAGGCTTTGAGGGTGTCCTTGAAGCGTTTCCTCTGCCTACCTGGGCTCTCTAGCTGTGTCAGAGCTCCAAGTAGAGCGCTTGTTTTGGGAGTCTCGTATCGGGCATGTGGACGATGTGGCCCATCCATCGGAGCTGATCGAGCGTGGTCCAAGCTTCGATGCTGGGGATGTTGGCCTGAGCGAGAACACTGACGTTGGTGCACCCATCCTGCCAATGGATTTGCAGGATCTTGCGGAGGCAGCGTTGATGGTAGCTCTCCAGTGTTTTGAGGTGCCTGCTGTACATGGTCCATGTCTCTGAAGCACACAGGAGGGCGGGTATCACTACTGCTCTGTAGACCATGAGCTTGGTGCTGGGTTTGAGGTCCTGGTCTTCAAACACTCTCTTCCTCAGGTGACCGAAGGTTGCACTGGCACACTGAAGGTGGTGTTGGACTTCGTCATCGACATCTGCCCTTGTTGACAGTCGGCTCCCAAGGTATGGAAAGTGGTCCATGTTGTCCAAGGCCTCATCATGGATTTTGATAATCGAAGGGCAGTACTGTGTGGCGGGGACAGGTTGGTAGAGGACCTTTGTCTTACGGATGTTTAGTGTAAGGTCCATGCTTTCGTATGCTTCGGTGAAGGTGTTGACGATGGTTTGGAGTTCGACCTCAGAGTTTGCGCAGACGCAAGCGTCATCTGTATACTGTAATTTGATGACAGAGGATGGGACGACCTTGGATCTGGACTGGAGGCGATGGAGGTTGAACAGTTTCCCATTTGTTCCGTAGATTAGCTCCACTCCAGCGGGAGAGCTTACTGAGGGTGAGATGGAGCATTGCAGCCAAGAAGATTGAGAAGAGCGTTGGTGCGATAACACATCCTTGCTTGACCCCGGTCCATACGTGAATTGGGTCTGTGGTGGATCCGTTGGTCAGGATCACGGCTTGCATGACGTCGTGAAGCAGGCAGAGGATGGTGACAAACCTTTGAGGGCAGCCGAATTTGAGGAGGACACTCCATAATCCCTCACGGTTGGCGGTGTCAAAGGCCTTTGTGAGGTCAAAGAAGGCCATGTACAGCGGTTGGTGCTGTTCCCTGCATTTCTCTTGTAGTTGACACGCAGTGAAGATCATGTCCATTGTGCCCCTTAGTGGGCGGAATCTGCATTGCGACTCTGGGCGGAGCTCTTCAGCCACTGGGAGAAGGCGATTGAGGAGAATTCTTGCAATGACTTTCCCTGTGGCAGACAGCAGGGAGACTCCTCTGTAATTACTGCAATCGGACTTGAGGTAGAAGATCAGCCATGATCTTATTGAATGGCAGAGCAGGCTCGAAGGGCCGAATGGCCAATTCTTCCTTGTATTATCAAGCTGATATCTGTCATACGTCCCCTTTTTCTGCTCCATCCTGTTCTATAACTCCTTTGTCATCCAGGGAGCTCTGGCTTTGGTTGCCCTCCCTTTTCCGCTTGTGAGAATGTACCTAGACTGTACCCAAACCATCTCCATCATAAAGGCCGCCCACTGCTACATTACATCTTGCCTGCCAGTCTTTGACTCCGATTTACCCGGGTCAGATCCCTCCTCAATTTGCTGAAATTAGCCCTCCTCCAGTTAATTATTTTTTATTCTAGATTGCACTTTATCCTTCTCCACTTTAAAAAGAAAATGTTCCTGTGGAGCCAGAGGAGCAGGGGTGCTCTGCAACTCCACAGGAGTCACAATCTCCCCCTCCCCACATAGCCCACTCCAACCCGCACCACCTCCACCACCCCGCCCCCCCACACCTCCACCCTAAGGGACAGGTGGCCCAAAAATGAAGTCTTCGCTTGGGTGAGTAGTATGTGGAGGGGCGACCAGTGCTGGCAGCTCCCACCGAGTATGCTGATAAGGCCAGAGGATCAATTTCCATCAATCCTTGGGTCTCTTGGTTGAGTCTGGGACCCGAGCCAAAATTTACCCCAATATCTGATTGTTCCTTTGGCAAACAGTGTACTGTCGACACATTTCCAATGCAAACTGTGTGATAAAGTATTAATTGTACCATTTACTCTGCTAATCTTCTCTTATCTCTGGTAGCACCATGAATCTATTCTTAAGCAGAGAAAGTCTTTAAGTGCCTGTCAGATGCAATTTTTTTACTTGCGAATATAATGAGATATGGATCTTATCAGGTGTAAAAATACAGTACAGAAATCCCCAACAGAGTCTTTGATAAGAATATACATCACTTGGTTTTCAAATTAACCTTTTTGTCCTAGATGTTCCATTGTTTACCATTTTTTGCTCTCTGCCTTCTGGAGAAGGACACCCCCACACACTGTGGCAGCAGCTGCTACTATTAATTTAAAGCCATTACACAAATTAAAATTAAACTCAATTACTTTAGCTGTTTTATAGCAAGGAAGCATAGCTGATTGTACCTCCTGGTTATGGACAGAAACAATATTCCCACCTACAGGCAGTTTGCACTAGAATACTAATGAAGTATAGTGCAGGATAGTAAAAAAGTCAGAACACAGACCTAACACATTCCATAAAAATTAAATATCTCATGTATCTGCAGAGGTGTTCCTGCTCCAACCCTGTAGGTCATCATCAGAAAGCTCATTGCCAGAATAAGGAATTAGGATATTATCAGCAGACTACATTAAAGCTGCATCATAGTATGAAAACAATCATAGTTAGATATGAAATAAGTTATATTTATAATAGAATATACAAATACAGACAACATTCTAGAAACAACACAGTGGTTTTCAGGTAAACACTCATGAATTGGCAATTGTAAGTTACATTTTTCCCAATAATTGACTTATAAATGTCCCAAAAATATGGTCTCCAGGAATATGAGGAACTTCTGCAAACGTTTCTGCACTGTCGGAACAGTAATAACAGTAACAAAAGATTTGACAACATTTATAAAATCAGTTATGAGAGAAGTTGATTTCAAGGGCATAAGTAAGTGAATTGAATCTGCAATATTTCAGTCATTTCTTGCCCTTTTTTTTCAGTTGGCACATAGGTTCTCACAAGCCGTTGTGCCAGCTGTCCTAATTTGTTTTTGTTTGCCATCAATTCCATTACTGGCACCAATGAGTTTCTCAGTGGGAATCCCCCAAACTATTAGAAGAAGAGGAGAACCAATGAAAAGATGCAGGGGTGGGGTGGGGGAGGTCAGGCTGCAAGAGATATGCTCTGTGTCTACTAGCTGGTATCCTCACAACTGCCTCTGCAGACAGAGCTGGCCAGACTTTGAGTAGCTGATAATTTATGTATGCAAAAGTTCCCATTCCCAAAGAAAGCTGACCTGAAAGCACCAAAAAGATATGTGAAGGGGCCGGTTAGCTGTAATGCTGGATGCTTCCGTGGACGCACCTGATCACTGTATAAGAACATAAGCATTAGGAGCAGGAGTAGGCCATTCAATAAGATCATGGCTGATCTTCTATCTCAACTCCACTTTCCCATATTATCCCCATATCCCTTGATTTGTTTAATATCCAAAAATTTATCGATCTCTGTCTTGAATATACTCAACAACTGAGCATCCACAGCCCTCTGGGGCAGAGAATTCCAAAGATTCACAACCCTTTGAGTGAAGAAATTTCTCCTCATCTCAGTCCTAAATGGCCGACCCCTGATTCTGTGACTTTGACCCCTAGTTCTAGACTCCCCAGCCAGGGGAAACATCCTCCCAGCATCTACCCTGTCAAGCCCTGTAAGAATTTTATGTTTCAAAGAGATCACCTCTTCTAAATTCTAGGGAATATAGGCCTAGTCTCCTCAATCTCTCCTCATAGGACAATCTCCCCATCCCAGGAATCAGTCTGGTGAACCTTTGGTGCACTCCCTCTATGGCAAGTATATCGTTCCTTAGGTAAGGCGACCAAAACTGTACACAGTACTCCAGGTGTGGTCTCACCAAGGCCGTATATAATTACAGTAAGACTTCTTTACAGTATGTCATGCTTTACATGAAGGAGGCATACGAAGGTAATCAACAGTCAGTGTATCCTGATTGCTGCACCCTGATTAATGCAACTAATCATGTCTACAGGCCCTAGCATGCCTACTTGAAAATGATGGTAGGGAACTCATTTCTCAGGGGCTGAGTCAGTGGAGAACCTGATGCAGAGCTTTGTCACTTGCTGCAAGTACATGCAGTTGCCATGCAGCATAAAGCCAGCACAGCCGCTGTTGTCAATGGTTAGCTGTGGTCTGAAACCTGGCTTTATTTCCTTGCAGGCATGCTGCAATTCTGATCTATTGGGATGGTTCTGTGGAGTGGCACAGGGGCCATACTCCTCGCAAGCACTTCCTTCAACACCACCTCCCTGTTGAGTCTGTGTTTTCAATTGCAGTTATACTGAATAACAGGACACAGACTACAGAAGTAAGTAAACAGGTCTTTAGTGATTGAGGGTCAGGGCTGAACTGAGATACACTTTGCTCCGCAGGGTTTACATACCGGTGTGGTCACCACCGGTACTACAATGTACAGGAGCCATCAAAAAGTAGTCCATCACCTTAAGGTATCCTCTTAAGGTGGTACAGGTTACATACACTACAATTCCTCCCCTTTTAGCTTAACAGTGTACACCCCAAATTAAACATTACATGGATAACATATATACAATTTACACACAAAACTGTTCAAAGATTCAGTCTATGAGGAGGCCTCCTGATCCGGTCCGGATAACGCCTTTCAGGGGTCTCTGGTTCTCGTTGCTGGGGTGACTCATCCACTTGATCTCCTATGGATTGAACATCATCATATACGTTCGAGTCTGAGGTAGATGCTACAGGCTCAATAAGTTCTTCAACTGGTGTCTCTGCCGTAGACATGGGGTTGACCCTTGTTCTCGATTCCACAAGTTGGTCAGCATGACGTCGTATTACGTTCTCTCCAACGTCTACCGTGTACATCAAGGGTCCTTGTCGTGCACGAATTGTTCCAGGTTGCCATTTATCATCCCTATAGTCCCTGGCCAACACTGGTTGTCCTACTGCAAAACTACGAGTGGCCTTGTTATTTACATGCTGGAATTGTTTGTTTTCGACTTCCCGTCGCACATTCGGTTTTAACAAATCCAACCGGGACCGCAACCTTCTGTTATAGAACATTATGGCAGGGCTTTGATTTGTCACTGCATGCGTGGCGTTTCGATACGCCATCAGGAAATTGTCCACCTTGTATTGTAGTGGAATATGGTTTTCACTCATGGCCTTTATCGCCTTTTTGAACGTTTGTACAAATCTCTCGGCCAACCCATTTGTAGCCGGATGATATGGGGCAGATGTATAGTGTTTCACCCCATTCTTTTTCATGAATTTCTGGAATTCTTCTGACACGAACTGTGGTCCGTTGTCTGAACATATTTGCTCCGGCAACCCATTCCTTGCAAATATGGTTCTTAGAACTGCGATCGTCTTCTCAGAGGTAGTGGTCGACATCTTAATCACTTCTGGCCATTTGGAATGTGCGTCTACTGCTATCAAAAACATGGAATCCATGAATGGACCTGCAAAGTCGATATGCACACGTTGCCATGGGGCTGAAGGCCATTCCCACGGATGCAGCGGTGCAATTGGAGGTGCATTTTTAACTTTTTGGCACCCTGAGCAGCTTTTAGTCAGATCCTCTATTTGTTTTTCGATACCTGGCCACCACACATAAGCCCTAACAAGGCTTTTCATCTTGACTCCCCCCAGATGACCTTCGTGCAATTCTTTCAGAACTCTCTCTCTTAATTTAGGAGGAATAATCACCCTTGTTCCATACATCAATGTTCCTTGACATACGGATAGCTGTTCTCGTCTGGCTGAGAATGCTGGTAACAGTGGTTCGCCATGTGCTGGCCATCCCTTCACTGTCAAGTCGTAGACCCGAGACAGTGTCGGGTCATTTCGGGTCTCTCTCGCAATACCTGCATTGGTGACTGGTAAGCATTCGATGATGGTCGAGTGAAATATCTCGACAGGGTCAACTGCCGGTGCCTCTTCTGCTGTAGGTAGTGGCAGGCGCGACAGCCCATCAGCATTACCATGTTGCTTTGTACCTTTGAATTCAATATCATATTGATGTGCCCCTAGGAAAAGGGACCATCTCTGAAGCCTCTGCGCCGTCATTACCGGAACACCCTTCTTAGGGTTGAAAATGGAAACCAACGGCTGGTGATCTGTCAGCAGCGTAAACTTTTGGCCTTGCAGGTAATGGTTAAATTTCTTAACTCCCCACACGAGGCTGAGAGCCTCCCTATCTATCTGAGCATAGTTGTGCTCAGCGGAGGTCAATGATCTGGATGCGAAAGCGACTGGCCTTTCCGAGCCATCTGGAAACTTATGTGAGAGCACTGCCCCGATACCATATGGAGAAGCATCACAAGCTAAGCGAATAGGCAGCGTTGGGTTAAAGTGAGCCAACACTTCCTTAGAGGTGATCAGTGCCTTGCTCTTTTGAAAAGCCCGCTTACAATCATCGCTCCACTTCCATGGTATTCCCATTTGCAAAAGAGTGTTTAGCGGGTGTAACACCGTGGATAAATTTGGAAGAAACTTGTGGTAATAGTTAACCAACCCGAGGAACGACCTCAACTGGGATACATTTTCCGGTGCAGGAGCTTTTACAACAGCTTCGATCTTGTCAGGTGACTTATGGAGCCCCTCCCGGTCAATGACGTGGCCGCAGTACGAGATTCGCTTTTGAAAGAACTCGCATTTCTGGCGGTTAACTCTGAGCCCATATTCTTTCAATCTGATGAGCACCTGCTCCAAATTCGCGAGGTGATCCTTATCGTTATCTCCTGTAATCAGGATGTCATCCAGGTAGCATTGTGTGCCTGGAATTCCCTGCAATACCTGCTCCATGGCCCTTTGCCAAATCGCTGGAGCCGATGCCACTCCAAAAACCAGTCTATTATACCGATATAAGCCCTTATGCGTGTTGATCGTGAGATACTGACGTGACGCTTCATCAACTTCCATCTGTAGGTACGCCTGCGCCAGGTCTATCTTAGTGAAGTGTTTCCCGCCAGACAGCGAAGCGAAGATATCTTCAATCCGCGGAAGCGGATATTGCACCGTGTGAAGAACCGGATTAACAGTGATCTTGAAATCGCCACGGATGCGAACCTTCCCAGGTTCCCCCGGCTTGTTGCTCAATGAACGCTTCATGACAGGAACAATGGGTGTAGCCCATTCGCTCCAGTCCACCTTGGACAGTACCCCTGAACATTCTAGCCCTTCCAGCTCTGCTTCCACAGCAGGTCATATTGCATAAGGCACCGGTCTGGCTTTGAAAAATTTTGGGTTTGCATGTTCTTCAACCTTGATGGTT
The DNA here is from genome assembly GCF_052327205.1 of Somniosus microcephalus. NCBI lineage: Eukaryota > Metazoa > Chordata > Chondrichthyes > Squaliformes > Somniosidae > Somniosus > Somniosus microcephalus. Next base: position 309,021,499 of record NC_140989.1, read on the forward strand.
GCCGTAATTCCTTTCAGTGTTCCAAGTCCCTGTTGGAACACCTCCTTAGCATCGTCTAAGATTTTGGACAGTCGTTTAGGTTTGACGTCGTCCTCCTTACAGGCATCTACAGTCAGTGCTTGTATGGAATGCCAGTCCACATTTATTCTCCGGATCCATTCCCGTCCAAGTAGTGGCGGACCTCCATCAGGTAACACATACAAGTCAATTTTCTGACTTTCTTTACCATTGTAGACCACGTTTACTTTTATCTTTCCTTTGGGGTATACTATTTGCCCCGTGTATGTTTTCAATACAATCTCCGTATCCCTCAGGGGAATGTGCGAGAATAACCTTTTTTAATCTTGCTTATTCATGACCGTTAATGGTGACCCAGTGTCTAATTCCATCTTCACTTGGATTCCTGCTATCCGAAGCATGACCCAGATAGTTTGGTGGTCTGCTGTGTTACCCACATTATGTATTTTCAGACAACCCAGTTGCTTACTGCTGGAGTCTGAATCCGTCTTCTGTTCATCCGAACTGTTCTCTGTCACCTTGTGTACTTTTTTGTACTTCTCCTGCGGTGACTTTTTGCTGCTGGTCTTCTTTCCTGACCGGCACACTCTCGCTATGTGACCAGGTTTGCCACATTGCCAGCACTGGTTCTGGTCATGCGTTGTCCTTCCACAACGATAGCACTTTACTGTGCCCAATGCCATTTCATTGGTGCTGAATTCCAATGGCCTTTGCTGTATCTCTGCAGCGCCCCATGCTGCTGCCTCGTGGGATGCTGCAATGCTGAAAGCTTTGTCCAGCGTAAGGTCCTTTTCCTCTAGCAGTCGCTTCTGGGTTCCTTCCCTTAGGAGCCCACACACAAACTTATCTCTCAATGCGTCTGCTAGTCCTGTTCCAAACTGGCAGTACTTTGATAACTTGTGCAGTTCTGTTAGGAATTCCGCGTTGCTTTCTTCTTTAAGTTGAATTCTTTTGTAGAATTTAAATCGTTCCGCTATCAGCAGCGGCGTGGGGTTTAAATGCTCTTGCAGGATAGTAACAATATCCGCAAAACTCTTCCCTACCGGTTTGTCTGGTGTTACAAGGTTCCTTAATAACCCGTACGTCTTCGCATCCATCGAGTTTAATAGGGTTAGTGCTTTCTTATCATCCGGTATCTCATTCGTTGTACAGTAAACTTCGATGCGTTCCACATAAGTGGCCCAATCTTCCACATCGTTATCAAAAGCGGTGATGTTACCTGTTTTTGGCATCCTTGCTGAGTTTCACCTTTCCCTTCGGATATTATTTTTTTCTTTTTTTTTTCCTATTTAAGATGGCGGCTTTTCCTGCGCTTGTCTTCTTCCCCCGCCGACTCAAAATGGCGATTCCCGCGCTGTTGCCGTTCACGCCTCCCAGCGGTCCTTTATTTTTCCCTGCGCTGCTGCTCTTGTTCCCCGCCGCTCCCGCGGTCCTTGTGGCCATAAACGCTTTTCTGGCTGCTGCGCGTCTCTGCCCGATTGCAGTCCGGCCCCTGCCACCGGCTGCGGCCGTGTTCTCCACCCTTTTCGTCGTTTTCCCTCCCCTTCTCCCACTGACAACTCGGCCGACTTCCCCCCCGTGCCGCTCGATCGGGCTTACCCGCCGCTGTCGTAGAAGGGATGCTCACTGATGCTTGACTTCGTGGCCAGCAAACCAACCCGGGTTTCCGATGGCCTCCCGTGCGATGCAGGATGTTGAGGGCGGATGCCCTTTTTCGACGCCCATTTCTGAGGACGAAGCTTCCTTTGATGCAAAACTGCCGCTAGGTAAGATCAGACTCGTCGCCACTGTTGAGTCTGTGTTTTCAATTGCAGTTATACTGAATAACAGGACACAGACTACAGAAGTAAGTAAACAGGTCTTTAGTGATTGAGGGTCAGGGCTGAACTGAGATACACTTTGCTCCGCAGGGTTTATATACCGGTGTGGTCACCACCGGTACTACAATGTACAGGAGCCATCAAAAAGTAGTCCATCACCTTAAGGTATCCTCTTAAGGTGGTACAGGTTACATACACTACACTCCCCTTTGGCAGACACTGAATAGGGGTCGGATGCTGGACTGTTCCATCACTTGCCTGCAGTCTCATGCTAGTACTTGGCTTTCCTTTTCTTTCATTCTTGCTTGCCACTCCTTGTTCTCCTCCTGCTTCAGCCCTGGCAAAGGCTGCTGATGGATTGATATGCCTACTGAGCTTTTCTGAAGTCTTTTACCTCCCTGTCCTGACGTTCCCCTTTCCTTTAAATTTTACTTGCATGCAATTTTCAACTCTCATCACTGGTATGCTCCTTATATCAGTTGAAATATACTCTTGAAGCTACACTAATATACTCCTGAAGCTGTACTAATAAGTTGATCTCAGAAGATTGGGTGAAAACTGTTCACTTCCATTTGATTCTGTCTAAAATCTGTCAGGTCTAACCATTCAGGTCTAAACTGCACCGATAAGAGGAAAATGTAGGATTGGGTTTCTAAAATTAACAAATTTAAATGTAAAATCTTGCTAATAATTAGAATTCTAATTGACCAAAAATGCAATATACATTTACATGTCCTGCTAAACATTTAAATATGCTGGAATCTGGTTTTAAAGGCCCTGAAAGCCCCCTTCTATTTCACTCAGGTTGTCAATATTTATGTGTAAATTTTGACAGTGAGAGCTGGTAGAATATTCAAACATATGGGTGAGCAGTATCATAGCTGAGCCTGATCTTGTTCTCTCATATCAGCCACAAAAGTGCTCTTTCTAACAGGGTTCTTAGGAGGAGAAGTCCTGACTGATATTTTCCCCTGTATCTGTAGGCTACAGATGTTGGAGCAACTGTGGCAGCCACCCTAGTTGAAGAACAGCTGAGTAATTGGAACCTAACCCACTTAATGGGAAATGATGGGATCAGATCAGTTGCTCGTTTCACCTGCCACCCAATTTTACTTTTCAGCAGATGCGAATACCCTTCTGGATGTCAACTCAGTACTTAGAGACCAAAATTCTCATCTCTGCTTACAAAGGCTGCCTGAAATGAAGCTCGACCCCATAACATTCCAACTCAAAGGTGGGAATGCTACCACTGAGTCAAGAGTCACTCCTCCTCTATACAGTGGGAGTCTAAAATTCCTGGGTCCCTACTATGCTGGCAGAACTGTGGAAGGGCAGGACTTCTGCCCACCAAAATCCAAGGACACTAAACCCATCAGATACCCTGCTGGATGGTACAAGGACATCAAACCCAGCAGTAGCAGGCCAGATATGCTGGGGGAGAGGGGAGAAGTGTAAATTTCAGGAACAGGACAGAGCACGGGTAAATCTTCCTCATTTAAAGAACTGCTCTCATTTAAAGGGATGAGCACTCTATAGTAAGAGGGAATGCCAAGGCAGCTGCAGCAGGAGCAGAAAGTCAAGCTTTGAATTTTTCAGATGTTGAAGGAGGGATACAATCGCTGGAATAGCTGGGAAGAAGCCATCAAAGGCAGCAAACGCCTTACAGTGTCTGAAGAAGTTTAATGACTTCACAAGTCAGCAAAGGTAAGCGAGTTGTCAGCTGAATAACAGTATGAAATATAAAAAGCCAGAGGGCATTTGCTGCTCTAATAGTTAAGCTGTGCCACTTAAGGGTATCACAGAGCACCTTATTCTATGCTCCAGAAGCACTGCAAACTGGCATTATTCATGTCAGTTTTGGCTTACAATTAATGCAAGCTAGCATATGGAAGTCTCGCATTGTAAATCCTTGTTCTCTTCTACTTACAAATATTACCATCTATGCTATGAATCCTAGCAGATTGTGACTACAGGATCTGAAGACAGCTACAGTCAATTATCACACATCATACAGGAGAAGACAGCACATAATGCCAGGGAATTGCAGGCCACTGGGGGAGAAAGCACACATATCTATACATTAAGTCAGCAGAAGAGGAAGCACTGGCAATCATTGGAACCAACTCTGGCTTCACAGCTGAGGACAGAGATGTGGAAGTCAGTGTGCCTTTAAGAGGATCGTGAGCATGCACACCTTTTATTATATAATAATGTCTACATTTCCTTCAATCTGTCCACCAGCTACTAGATTCCTCATGAGAAATCCACAAAGTTTAAGATAGAATGCTGTTCATGCAGACACAAGCTAACTGAACTGTTTTTTGTCTCCAGAGGCTGCAAATCAGGAAATAGAAGAATGATGATGGTGGCCAAGAGATTTCAGCCCCCTCTACCTCTGGCAACACTAGAACTCACTCAGATGCCCAGTCATTCATTCTCTCCTTGTCTCCTAGTTAGTCTATAGTATGTCTATACCTTTGAGAAACATGTGCTGAACCAGAAGCAAAGGACTGCCATAGTGAAGGGATAGCTAGCATCAGGCCAGTCAGTAGGCATGAGGAAGAAGGTCTGCAACTCCTGGTCAGACACACCAGGGACACAGTTGGGAGGCAGAGAAGTTGGAGGAGAGTTGTCAGGTTCATGTCGATAATGCAATGGAGTTCTTACAGTATTGTGTGTTTTTGCTGTCTGCCGACGTGCTGATGGCTTCAAAGGTCACCTGCCATTGCTTCATCACATCTGATTCTTCAAGTCAAAGAGCACCCGACTAAAATTTAAATCCTCTGTGTTCCTCACAGATGGTGAATGCTTGCAGAAAGAAGCATCAGACAAACATCTGATGAGCAACCTGGCACCTCCAAAGGAACTGCACCTGATTCATCCACTCCTCATGGCACCTTACTTATTAAAGAACCAGCTTGTATACATCCATCTGGGATCAATGCATTACTGACAGACATGATATTAACAGCTGAATCACAGAGCATTAGTAAGCAGCAGGTTCTGAAGCAGCAGCTGTCAACACCTCAGACCCCTACACCTTAGACATGTGGCACGTGGAGTAAGGCAGAGAAAAGGTTGCATGGTCATGAGGAAGAAAAAAAGGTGAAAAAAACAAGTAAGGTTTTTGCAATCACCAGATTTACTAACGCAAAGACGCTTGCTGTTTGATTATCTTGTAGGATAATAAGGAACAGGTTCTGGACTAACGTTAAAGCTCATGATTATGATGTGATGACTCACTGGGAGGAGCAAGGATTTTATTCAGACCATTGAGAGGTTGGTGAGAGGAGACAGAACTTTGGTGGACTGTGATTTCCAACAAATATTGTTCAATGCATTTGAGAGACTTTCCCAAATGAGAGTGGTCCTCAGCTCTCTAGCAGCACTGGTCACTACATTTGCTATTTGTTCTTCCAGGGAATTATAGACTGGTTAGCCTAACATCTGCTGTCAGGAAATTTCTAGAGTCTATAATTAAGGATGGAGTGACTGAACACCTTGAAAATTTTCAGCTGATCAGAGAGAGCCAGCATAGATTTGTAAAGGGGAGGTCATGCCTGATGAACCTGACTGACTTTTTTGAAGAGGTGACTAAAGTAGTGGACATGGGAATGTCTATGGATGTTATTTATATGGACTTCCAGAAGGCATTCGATAAAGTCCCTCATGGTTAGGAGATTGGCTGAACGGCAGGAGACAGAGCGTAGCAATAATGGGCAGGTACTCTAATTGGCAGGATGTGCCTAGTGGCGTTCTACAGGGTTCTGTTTTGGGGCCTCAACTATTCACTGTATTTATTAACGACTTAGATGACGGGAAAGAAAGCCACATATCCAAATTTGACGATGACACACAGATAGGTGGCATTGTAAGCAGTGCAGATGGAAGCATAAAATTACAAAGAGATATTAATAGATTAAGTGAATGGGCAAAACTGTGGCAAATGGATTTCAATATAGGCAAGTGTGAGGTCATCCACTTTAGACCTAAAAAGGATAGATCAGAGTACTTTCTAAATGGTGAAAAGCTAGAAGCAGTGGAGGTCTAAAGAGACTTACGGGTCCATGTACATAAATCATTAAAATGGCATGGACAACTACAAAAAGTAATCAAAAAGGCTAATGGAATGCTGGCCTTTATATTTAGAGGACTAGAATACAAGGGGTTAGAAGTCATGCTGCAGCTAGACAAAGCCCTAGTTTGACCACACCTGGAATACTGTGTTCAGTTCTGGGCAGCACACCTTAGGAAGGATATATTGGCCTTGCAGGGAGTGCAGGGTAGATTTATTAGAATCATACCTGGACACTGTAATGTCCGTGTGTAATTGAGACACGGACTGCAGAAGTTGGTTATAACAGGTGTTTACTGAATGGAGACAAAACTGGAACTACTATACAAAGTTACTTCACAGGCTTATATACAGGGGTGGTCACTACTGGTACTGCAGTATACAGGGGCTGCAGAATATAGTTCCTTCTTCAAAGTACATACACTACAATTCCTCCCCTTTTAGCTAAACAGTACATAACATTCGATTAATAATTAAATAACATATTTACAATTACAGTTGCTATATACATTAGCTGAAGTTAATCAATTATAAATTCAGTCTTTGAGAAGGCTTCCTGATTCTGTCCGGATAACGCCACTTTGGGGTATCAGGTTCTTCTGGCAAAGTTGATTCGGGATCAACGTCGTTGTTTGGTTCGTCTGCTTCCAATATCACCGATTCTGAGGTAGATGCAATTGGTACTTCGGTTTCATCACCAGGTGTATAGGATCGTGGTGTAGATTTGACGTTTTCCAGTGACTCTAGAATCTGGTCAGCATGGCGTCTTACAATGCTCTCTCCAACGTCATCGGTATACATTAGAGGTCCTTGCCGTGTGCAGATCGTTCCTGGCTGCCATTTCTCTGTGCGGTAGTCCCGGGCCAAAACTGGGTGACCTATCTTGAAACTCCTGGTTCGCCTTTCATTCATATTCTGAAACTGCCTGTTCTCCACATCTCTTCGGATGTTTGGCTTAACCAAATCCAAGCGGCATCTTAGTCTTCGATTGAAGAACATCATGGCTGGAGTTTGGTTGGTAACCGCATGTGTCGCATTCCGGTAGGCAAACAAGAAGTTATCCACCTTGTGTTGTAGGGGTATGTCTTCACTACACATTGCCTTGATAGCCTTCTTGAATGTTTGAACGAACCTCTCAGCCAATCCATTGGTGGCTGGATGATATGGGGCGGATGTGTAATGCTTAACACCATTGTTCTTTAAGAACCTCCGGAACTCTTCAGACACAAACTGTGGTCCATTGTCGGAGCAAATCTGTTCAGGCAGCCCATTTCTGGCGAATATCACAGAATCACAGAAGAATCACAGAAACCCCACAGTGCAGATAGAGGCCATTTCGGCCCATCGAGCCTGCACCGACACATATCCCACCCGATCCCCGTAACCCCTACACCAACACATATCCCACCCTATCCCTGTAACCCCACGTATTTAATCCCCCTAACACTAAGGGTCAATTTATCATAGCCAATCAACCTAACCCGCACATCTTTGGACTGTGGGAGGAAACCGGAGCACCCGGAGGAAACCCACGCAAACACGGGGAGAATGTGCAAACTCCACACAGACAGTCGCCCGAGGCCGGATTCGAACCCGGGTCCCTGGCGCTGTGAGGCAACAGTGCTAACCACTATGCCACCGTGCTGGTGGCATAGTGGTTAGCACTGTTGCCTCACAGTGCCTTATGAATATGGTTCATAAGACTGTGATAGTTTTTTCTGTGGTGGTTGAGGACATTTTTATTACCTCTGGCCACTTTGAATGTGCATCCACCACAATTAAAAACATCGAGTCCATAAATGGACCAGCAAAATCAATGTGTACCCTTTGCCATGGAGATGAGGGCCACTCCCATGGATGTAGAGGGACTTGTGGTGGGGCGTTTTGGACCTTCTGGCATCCTGTACAGCACTTGGTCATCTTTTCGATTTCTCTATCGATTCCCGGCCACCACACAAACGCTCTGGCTAAGTTCTTCATTTTTACCCCTCCCAGATGACCCTCATGAAGCTCATTGAGCACTCTATCCTTCAATTTGGGTGGAATTACTACTCTGGATCCACACATCAAGGTTCCTCGGCACACTGACAGCTGTTCTCTTCTCGGCGAGAATGCTGGCAACAGTGGTTCGCCATGTGCTGGCCATCCCTTCACCGTTAAATCATCGACCCTGGAGAGTGTCGGGTCATTTCGTGTTTCCTTTTCTATGTTTGCATTCGTCACAGGGAGACATTCGACTATGGTCGAGTAGAATATCTCCATAGGATCCACTGCAGGTGCTTCTTCCACCGTCGCCAACGGTAGGCGCGACAATCCATCAGCATTCCCATGCTGTTTAGTTCCTTTGTACTCTATGTCATATTGGTGTGCCCCTAGGAAAAGGGACCACCTCTGTAGCCGTTGTGCTGTCATTATCGGGATGCCCTTCTTAGGGTTGAAAATGGAGACAAGAGGTTGATGATCAGTTAGTAGAGTAAATTTCTGTCCGTGCAGGTAGTGATTGAACTTCTTCACCCCCCACACCAGGCTGAGGGCCTCTCTGTCAATCTGGGCGTAGTTACACTCGGCTGAAGTTAACGAGCATGACGCAAAAGCTATCGGCCTCTCTGAACCATCAAGGAATTTATGTAACAGTACCGCTCCAATGCCGTAGGGAGACGCATCACACGCCAGTCTTATCGGTAGTGATGGGTTGTAGTGAGCCAATACTTCTCTTGAAGTGATCAGGCCTTTACACTTCTGAAAGGCCCGCTTACATTCATCGCTCCATTTCCATGCTACTCCAGTTTGTAGCAGGGCGTTCAGTGGGTGCAGAATTGTGGACAAATTCGGCAAAAACTTATGGTAGTAATTCACCAATCCGAGGAATGACCTCAGTTGCGACACATTTTCAGGCGCTGGAGCCTTAACTACCGCTTCAATTTTGTCAGGGGACTTATGTAACCCCTCTTCATCAATCGCGTGGCCACAATACGATATTTGTTTCTTAAAAAACTCGCACTTGGGGCAATTGGCTCGTAGCCCATGTTCTCTTAGTCTAGTGAGCACCTGCTCTAGGTTGGCAAGGTGTTCACTGTCATTTTCACCTGTCACTAGGATGTCATCCAAGTAACACTGAGTCCCCGGAATCCCTTGCAGGACTTGTTCCATCGCTCTTTGCCATATAGCCAGAGCTGATGCTACTCCGAATACCAGTCGATTATACTGCTAAAGACCTTTGTGAGTGTTTATCGTGAGATACTTCCTAGAGGATTCTTCAACCTCCATCTGCAAATATGCTTGCGCTAGGTCAATTTTTGTAAAACGTTTCCCTCCAGATAGTGAGGCGAAAATATCTTCTATCCTCGGAAGAGGATACTGTACTGTGTGAAGGACTGGGTTCACAGTCACCTTGAAGTCCCCACAGATGCGAACCTTCCTTGGCTCCTCAGACTTATTGTTTAACGTTTTCTTCCCAGACCTGCAAACTCGTGCAATGTGTCCCATCTTTCCGCATTGCCTGCATGTTTTGTCCTTGAACCAGCAGTCCTTCTGGTCATGGGTTGCTCTGTCGCAGCGATAACATTTTTCAAATCCCCGTGTCATTTCATGGGTGCCGTATTCCTGTGGCTTTTGCTGTATTTCCGCAGCTCCCCTTGCTGCTGCTTCGTATGATACTGCCACGCTGAAAGCCTTATCTAGCGTCAGCTCTTTCTCTGAGAGTAACCTCTTCTGGGTTCCTTCACTCAGGAGTCCACAGACAAATTTGTCCCGTAGGGTATCTGCCAGTCCTGCTCCGAACTGGCAGTGCTTTGATAGCTTGCGTAGTTCCGTAAGGTAATCAGCATTGCTCTCATCTTTATGCTGATTTCTCTTGTGGAATTTAAATCTTTCTGCTATCAGCAGCGGTGTAGGATTTAGGTGTTCCTGTAGGATATCAACAATTTCGTTAAAACTCTTCTCCATCGGTTTGACTGGAGTGATCAGGTTCCACAATAGGCCGTATGTTCTTGCGCCCATTAAGTTTAGTAGTACCGATGCCTTTTTCTCATCGGCTACTTCATTTGCCTTGCAATATACTTCGACTCTTTCCACATACGTGGTCCAGACTTCTATTTCATTATCGAAGGCAGTGATATTGCCAGTCTTCGGCATCTTGGAGATCTAAGATGGTGCCTCCCGTGCTTTGCCTTCTTCACCGATTGAACAAAATGGCGCCTCCCGCGCTTTGCCTTCTTCCCCGATTGAACAAAGTGGTGCCTCCCGCGCTTTTCCTTCTTTTCCGCTGCTGCCAACGCTGTTGCTGGAGTTTTTATGCCTTGATGGCGACGCCCTATGGTCTTCGCGCGCTTCCCCCCGCGCTGCTGCCACCACCGCTCTCCGCAGTCCCCGTGGCAAACTGCAGCTCCTCGCGGCTTTCTGCGCTTCTAATTTCTTTTTCTTTTATTTTAATTACTGATCCCGTCGTCAGAGCAGACCCTATGGGACACTTTCCTCCCTCTTCTCGGGTCTGTATGCTGCCCGGCTTCGTAGCACCGGCCGCGCCCTGTGTGCTCCACCCTCTCTCTCTCTCCTCTTCCCGACAACGCTGCTCGGCCCCGTTGAAAAGCCACCCGATCGAGCTCTAGCCCGCCGCAGCCCAGGAAGGATCAGTGTACTACCTGCCACCAGCCCGATTAGCTGGAACACCATAGACTGGAGAACCAAGCCCAGTTCTCGACAGCCTCTCCTGCAAATCTTCGAATTCAATGAATCAGAGGGTGGTTGCCCACGGTCGACGCCCGTTTCTTCTGTTTGGTTTTTTTTCTTTTTGGATTTCTTCCTTCTGGCTTCGACCTTGTGGTAAACCACTTTTATCGTTCACTATCGTTACACTATAGTTATCACTGTTATATCGTTACTCTATGGTTATCACTGTTCACACTGTTGTATCACTATACGAGGTCGCCTCTTGTCACGCTGCTATGCCTGGGCTGACCACTGCTGACTCCGCCCATGACTCCACCTACCTGCCCAGGTATAAAGGTAGTCGACTGGCTGGCATTCCTCCTTGTTGTATCCGATCACCCATGAGGGTGGGCTCTGTTATTTAGCCAATAAAAACCTATAGTTACTTTCTTAACTCGTCGCTTTTCATTGGATGAATTGATAGGTATATCAATTTTATTGGCTAAATAACAGAGCCCACCCTCGTGGGTGATCAGATACAACAAGGAGGAATGCCAGCCAGCCACACTAGCCTCTGTCACACTGGACCAGGCCCGCCCGCATCACCTGTCCAAGTCGATGATGGACATCAAAGTAAACGGCCACGCCACGACCTGCCTGTTCGACAGCGGAAGCACGGAGAGCTCCATCCACCCAGACACGGTGAGCCACTACTCCCTCCCTGTCCTGCCAATGCGCAACCGGATCTCGATGGCATCGAGGTCACACACCACAGACATCAGCGGCTACTGTGTTGTGACCCTGTCGGTTAAGGGTACGGAGTATAAAAATTTTAAACTCCTCGTCCTGCCCCAGCTATGCGCTGCCGTCCTACTAGGCCTAGACTTCCAATCCCACCTCCAAAGCGTCACGCTAGCATACGGCGGACCCCTCCCCCCACTCACAGTCGACAACCAGCAGATTTTAAACCGCCCACCGCGTAACACCTGCGGCCTATCCACCCTCAAGGTCCCGCCACCTTCCCTGTTCGCTAACCTCACCCCCGACTGCAAACCCGTCGCTACCAAGAGCAGGCGGTACAGCGCCGGGGACAGAGCTTTCATTAGCTCTGAGGTGCAGCGTCTCCTGAAGGAGGGCATCATCGAGGGGAGCACCAGCCCCTGGCGTGCCCAGGTCGTGGTCGTTAAGACCGGCAATAAAAACCGCCTGGTCATCGACTACAGCCAGACCATAAACAGGTACACCCAGCTGGACGCATACCCCCTTCCCCGCATATCTGAGATGGTCAATCAGATTGCGCAGTACCAGGTATTCTCCACCATCGACCTTAAGTCGGCCTATCACCAACTCCCTATCCGCCCTGAGGACCGCCAGTATACAGCCTTCGAGGCGAACGGCCGCCTCTACCACTTCCTTAGGGTTCCCTTCGGCGTCACCAACGGGGTTTCGGTCTTCCAAAGGGAGATGGACCGGATGGTTGACCAGAACGGGTTGCACGCCACGTTCCCCTATCTAGATAACGTCACCATCTGTGGCCGCGACCGGCAGGACCACGATGTTAATCTGGAGAGATTCCTCCGTACGGCCCAACGGCTGAACCTCACCTACAATAAGGATAAATGTGTGTTTAACACCTCGCGCCTTGCCATCCTCGGCTGTGTAGTAGAGAACGGAGTCATCGGCCCCGACCCCGAAAGAATGCGCCCCCTCATGGAGCTACCCCTCCCCCACTGTCCAAAGGCACTGAAGAGAACCCTGGGGCTCTTCGCCTACTATGCCCAATGGGTGCCCAATTATGCGGACAAAGCCAGACCCCTCACGAAGTCCACATCCTTCCCCCTTACGGAGGAAGCGTGCGCAGCCTTCTCCCTCATTAAGGGAGACATTGCCAAGGCCACAATGCACGCAGTGGATGAGTCCATCCCCTTCCAAGTCGAGAGCGATGCATCCGACTTCGCCCTAGCCGCCACCCTTAACCAGGAGGGGAGACCGGTGGCCTTCTTCTCAAGGACCCTACAGGGCCCTGAGATCCGACACTCGTCGGTCGAGAAGGAGGCCCAGGCGATTGTGGAGGCGGTACGACGCTGGAGGCACTACCTGGCAGGCAAACGATTTACCCTCCTTACCGACCAACGTTCGGTCGCTTTTATGTTTAATAACAAGCTGAGGGGCAAAATCAAGAATGACAAGATCTTGAGGTGGAGAATCGAGCTCTCCACCTATGATTATGATATCTTGTACCGGCCAGGTAAGCTGAACGAACCCCCCGATGCTCTGTCACGAATTACATGCGCCAGCGCGCAAAGTGATAGACTTCAGACCCTCCACAACGACCTCTGCCACCCCAGGGTCACCAGACTTTACCACTTCATTAAGGCCCGCAACCTGCCCTACTCCATCGAGGAGGTCAGGACCATGACCAGGAACTGCCAGACCTGTGCCGAGTGCAAACCGCACTTCTTTAGGCCGGACAGAGCAAGCCTGATCAAGGCCACCCGCCCCTTCGAGCGCCTGAGCATCAACTTTAAGGGGCCCCTCCCGTCCTCTGACCGTAATGTGTACTTCCTCAACATTGTTGATGAGTACTCCCGTTTCCCCTTTGCCTTCCCCTGCCCAGACATGACCAGTACCACGGTCATTAAATGCCTGAACGACCTCTTCGCCTTGTTCGGGTTCCCAAACTATATACATAGTGACCGGGGCTCCTCCTTCATGAGCGAGGAACTCCGTCAGTTCCTACTAGCGAGAGGTATTGCTGCAAGCAGGACCACCAGCTACAACCCCCGAGGGAACGGCCAGGTGGAAAGAGAGAACGCGACGGTATGGAAGGCCGTCCTCTTAGCCTTAAAGTCTAAGGGCCTCCCAACCTCCCGCTGGCAGGAAGTCCTCCCGGCAGCGCTGCATTCCACCCGGTCACTACTTTGCACTGCCATCAACGCCACCCCCCATGAACGAATGTTTGCTTTCCCCAGGAAGTCGACTACGGGAACCATGCTACCAACCTGGCTGACCTCTCCGGGGCCCGTCTTGCTGCGAAAGCACGTGAAGGCCCATAAAACGGACCCCCTGGTCGAGAGGGTGGACCTCCTGCACGCCAACCCCCAGTACGCCTATGTGGCATACCCAGACGGGCGGGAGGACACAGTCTCCTTACGAGACCTCGCACCCTCGGGCACTCCGGAGACACCACCTTCACCCCCCCCACCACCCCCCCAATTCCAGCCCAGGTAGACGGCATGCCGGAACCCCACGAGCCTTCGCCGACCACGCAGACACCAGCATTAACACCGGATAATGCAACACCGCAGCTGCGACGATCAGAAAGGCTTACGAGGCCTCCGGACAGACTGACATACCAGAACTGGTAGTACACTTCACCCCGCCGGACTCAAATCTAAACAAGGGGTGAATGTGGTAAACCACTTTTATCGTTCACTATCGTTACACTATAGTTATCACTGTTATATCGTTACTCTATGGTTATCACTGTTCACACTGTTGTATCACTATACGAGGTCGCCTCTTGTCACGCTGCTATACCTGGGCTGACCACTGCTGACTCCGCCCATGACTCCACCTACCTGCCCAGGTATAAAGGTAGTCGACTGGCTGGCATTCCTCCTTGTTGTATCCGATCACCCACGAGGGTGGGCTCTGTTATTTAGCCAATAAAAACCTATAGTTACTTTCTTAACTCGTCGCTTTTCATTGGATGAATTGATAGGTATATCAGACCTCTAATAACTTCGCTTCAGGGATGGATCCCCGTGAGGTGGTGCAGAACTGTAGGTAAGTTCGGATCTGTTCGTCGCCAATGTAATGTCCGTGTGTAATTGAGACACGGACTGCAGAAGTTGGTTATAACAGGTGTTTACTGAATGGAGACAAAACTGGAACTACTATACAAAGTTATTACACAGGCTTATATACAGGGGTGGTCACTACTGGTACTGCAGTATACAGGGGCTGCAGAATATAGTTCCTTCTTCAAAGTACATACACTACAGACACCAAGGGTTAAATTATGAGGAGAGGTTACACAAACTAGGGTTGTATTCCCTGGAATTTAGAAGATTAAGGGGTGATTTGAATGAAGTTTTCAAGATATTAAGGGGAACTGATGGGGTAAATAGAGAGAAACTATTTCTGCTGGTTAAGGAATCTAGGACTAGAGGACATAGCCTAAAAATTAGTGCCAGGCCTTTCATAGAAACATAGAAGATAGGAGCAGGAGTAGGCCATTCGGCCCCTCAAGCCTGTTCCGCCATTTAATGAGATCATGGCTGATCATCCAAATTCAGTACCCTGTCCCTGCTTTCTCCCCATATCCCCTGATCCCTTTAGCCTTAAGAAATATATCTAACTCCTTCTTGAATATATTTAATGAATTGGCCTCCACTGCCTTGTGTGGGAGAGAATTCCACAGGTTCACCACTCTCTGGGTGAAGAAACTCCTCCTCATCTCAGTCCTAAATGGCTTACCTCTTATCCTTAGACTGTGACCCCTGGTTCTGGACTCCCCCACCATCGGGAACATCATTCCTTCATCTAGTCTGTCCAGTCCTGTTAGAATTTTATAAGTTTCAATGAGATC
Source organism: Somniosus microcephalus (assembly GCF_052327205.1). Lineage (NCBI taxonomy): Eukaryota > Metazoa > Chordata > Chondrichthyes > Squaliformes > Somniosidae > Somniosus > Somniosus microcephalus. Next base: position 309,036,653 of record NC_140989.1, read on the forward strand.
CCTTCACATTCTTCTAAACTCTAGCAAATATAAGCCTAATTGACCCAATCTCTCCTCATACGCCATTCCTGCCATCCCAGGTATCAGTCTGGTGAATCTTTGCTGCACACTCTCCATGGCAAGAACATCCTTCCTCAGATAAGGCGGCCAAAACTGCACACAATACTCAAGGTGTGGTCTCACCAAGCCCCTGTACAACTGCAGCAAGACATCCTTGCTCCTGCACTCGAATCCTCTCACTATGAAGGCCAACATACCATTTGCCTTCTTAATCGCCTGCTGCACCTGCATGCTTACCTTCAGCGACTGGTGCACAAGGACACCCAGGTCTCGTTGCACTTCCTCTTTTCCCAATCTATTGCCATTCAGATAATAATCTATCTTCCTGTTTTTGCCACTGAAGTGGATAACCTCACATTTATCCACATTATACTGCATTTGCCATGCATCTGCCCAATCACCCAACCTTTCCAAATCATACTGGAGTTTCTCTGCATCCTCCTCACAGCACACACGCCCACCCAGCTTTGTGTCGTCTGCAAACTTGGAGATATTACATCTAGTTCCCGCGTCTAGATCATTTATATATATTGTGAATAGCTGGGGTCCTAGCACCGATCCCTGCGGTACCCCACTACTCACTGCCTGCCACTCGGGAAAAAAAACGTTTATTCCAACTCTTTGCTTCCTGTCTGCCAACCAGTTTTCTATCCAAGACAGTACCTTACCCCCAATCCCATGTGCTTTAACTTTGCATGCTAATCTCTTATGCGGGACCTTATCGAAAGCCTTCTGAAAGACCAAATACACCACATCCACTGGTTCTCCCTTATCTATTCTACCAGTTACATCCTCAAAAAATTCCAGTAGATTAGTCAAGCATGATTTACCTTTTGTAAATCCATGTTGACTTTGTCCAATCCTGTCACTGTTTTCCAAGTGCTCTGCTATTACATCTTTTATAATGGACTCTAGCATTTTCCCCACTACCGATGTCAGACTTACCGGTCTATAATTCCCCGTTTTCTCGCTACTACCTTTTTAAAATAGTGGGGTTACATTAGCTATCCTCCAATCCATGGGAACTGTTCCAGAGTCTATAGAATTTTGGAAGATGACCAGCAATGCATCTACTATTTCTAGGGCCACTTCCTTAAGTACCTTAGGATGTAGATTATCAGGCCCTGGGGATTTATCAGCCTTCAATCCCATCAATTTCCTTAACACCATTTCCCTACAAATACTGATTTCATTCAATTCCTCCCTCTCATTAGACCCTATGTTCCCCAACATCTCTGGGAGGTTATTTGTGTCCTCCTTTGTGAAGACAGAACCAAAGTATGTATTTAATTGGTCAGCCATTTCTTTGTTCCCCATTATAAATTCCCCTGATTCTGACTGCAAGGGACCCACGCTTGACTTCACCAATCTTTTTCTCTTCACATATCTATAGAAGCTTTTACAGTCAGTTTTTATGTTCCCTGCAAGCTTACTCTCAGAATCTATTCTGCCCCTCTTAATTAATCCCTTTGTCCTCCTTTGCTGAATCCTAAACTGCTCCCAATCCTCAGGTTTGCTGCTTTTTCTGGCCAAATTATATGTCCTCTCCTTGGATTTTATGCTATCCCTAATTTCCCTTATTAGCCACGGTTGAGTCAACTTTTTTGTTTTATTTTTATGCCAAACAGGGATGAACAAATTCTGTAGTTCATCCATGCGATCTTTAAATATTTGCCATTGCCTATCCACCGTCAACCCTTTAAGTAACATTCCCCAATCCATCCTAGCCAACTCGTGCCTCATACCATTGTAGTTTCCTTTATTTAAATTTAGGACCCTAGTCTCTGAGTCAACTACTTCACTCTCCATTTTAATGAAGAATTCTATCATATTATGATCGCTCCTCCCCAAGGGGCCTCGCACAACAAGATTGTTAATTAATCCTTTCTCATTACATAATACCCAGTCTAAGATGGCCTGATCTCTAGTTGGTTCCTCGACATATTGGTCCAGGAAACCATCCCGTATACACTCTAGGAATTCCTCCTCCACAGTATTATTACTAATTTGGTTAGCCCAATCTATATGTAGATTAAAGTCACCCATGATAACTGCTGTGCCCTTATTGCATGTGTCTCTAATTTCCTGTTTAATGCCATCCCCAACCTCAGCATTACTGTTTGGGGGTCTGTATGCAACGTTTTCTGCCCCTTGGTATTTCTCAACTCTACCCATACAAATTCCACATCATCAGAGCTAATATCCTTCCTTACTATTGTGTTAATCTCCTCTTTAACCAGCAATGTTACCCCACCTCCTTTTCCTTTTTTCCTGTCCTTCCTGAATATTGAATACCCCTGGATGTTGAATTCCCAGTCTTGGTCACCCTGGAGCCATGTCTCCATAATCCCAATTATATCATATATCCGTTTACATCTATTTGCGCAGCTAATTCATCCACCTTATTACGAATGCTCCTCGCATTAAGACACAAAGCCTTCAGGCTTGATTTTTTAACACTCTTAGTCCTTTTAGAATTATTATTTACTGTGGCCCTGTTTGATTTACACCCTTGATTTCTCTGCCTTCCACTTTTGCTTTTCTCCTTCCTGTCTTTTGTTTCTATCCTTGCTTCCCTTTCCTCTGTCTCCCAACCCCCTGCCATTTTAGTTTAAACCCTCCCCCAGAGCACGAGCAGACACTCCCCCTAGGACATTGGTCCCGGCCCTGCCCAGGTGCAAACCGTCCGGTTTGAACTGGTCCCACCTCCCCCAGAACCGGTTCCAATGTCCCAGGAATTTGAATCCCTTCCCCTTGCACCATTCCTCTAGCCACGTATTCATCTGAAATATCCTTCTATTTCTACTCTGACTGGCACATTGCACTGGTAGCAATCCTGAGATTACTACCTTTGAGGTCTTATTTTTTAATTTACCTCCTAACTCCCTATATTTAGGTTTTAGGACCTCATCCCGTTTTTAATACATCGTTGGTACCTATATGCATTACGACAACTGGCTGTTCACCCTCCCCCTCCAGAATGCCCTGCAGCCGCCCCGAGACATCCTTGACCCTTGCACCAGGGAGGCAACATACCATCCTGGAGTCTCGTTTGCGGCCGCAGAAACGCCTATCTGTTCCCCTTACGATAGAATCCCCTATCACTATAGCTCTCTCGCTATTTTTCCTCCCGTCCTGTGCAGCATGACCACCCATGGTGCCAGGAAGTTGGCTGCTGCTGCCTTCCCCCGATAAGCCATCTCCCTCAACAATATCCAAAGTGGTATATCTGTTTGAGAGGGGGATGGCCACAGGGGACCCCTGCACTACCTGCCTGCACCTACTACTCTGCCTGGCGGTCACCCATTCCCTTCCTGCCTGTGCAGCCTTTACCTGCGGTGTGATCAACTCTCTAAATGTGCTATCCACGATGTCCTCAGCATCGCGAATGCTCCAGTATGTATCCATTCGCAGCTCCAGCGCCGCAATGTAGTCTGTCAGTAGCTGCAGCTGGTTACACTTCCCACACACATGGTTGTCAGAGACACAGGAAGTGTCTCTGATTTCCCAAATAGTGCAGGAGGAGCATGCCACGGGGCCAAGCTGTGCTGCCATGACTTACCCTTTAATTAATTCAAATTTCAGGAGTGAAGTTAGGAAACACTTCTACACGCAAAGGATGGTAGAAGTTTGGAACTCTCTCCCACAAACAACAGTTGATGCCGGGTAAATTGTTAATTTTAAATTTAAGATTGATAGATGTCTATTAAGGGATACGGGGCAAAGGCAGGTGTATGGATTTAAGTCACAGATCAGCCATGATCTCATTGAATGGTGAAACAGGCTTGAGGGGTTAAATGCCTTACTCTTGTTCCTATGTTCATGGGCTTGGTCTTCAAAAGCAGCAGTGTCATTTAAAAAAATAATAATTCTCGAGATGTGGGCATTGCTGGCAAGGCTGGCATTTATTGCCCATTCTCAGTTGCTCTGAGAAGGTGGTGGGGGTTGCCTTCTGTTTCATATAACTGAGTGGCTTCCTAGGCCACTTCAGAGGGCAGTTAAGAGTCAATCACATCAGTGTGGGACTGGAGTCATATATAGACCGTACTGGGTAAGGATGGCAGGTTTCCTTTTCTAATGGACATTAGTTAACTAGTTGGATTTTTATGACAATCCAGCAGCTTCAATTCAAGCAATTCTGCCTGGCACATACTGCAGCACACCCCTGGAACCATCCAGACACATGAACCCTCCTTTAAGCATCCCAATGACTTGCTCAATTCTCATTCTTGTCTTACTGTGTGCTTCACTGTAGTGCTCTACAGCACTGATCGTCCTATAAACTGCTGTGATGAGCTATGGGAGTAATGGGTATCCCTTGTCATCCAGCAGCCATCCTGCCCCTTGACCCTGTTGCTGAAATAGAGGTGGGATACTGAACTGGCAAAGCATAAAAGCATCATGACATCACTTTGTATATCGGGAATTTACATGCAGGAATCTGGTGTATCATCACAAATGAACAGCACATTTAGGGAACGGAAACCTTTACAGTTGATATAAATATGGGAGTTAACATTTGGGACCTGTAAAGCCATATGAGTGCAATCAATAGTCCCCACAATCCTGGGGAATCTGGGGATTTTGTAAAAATACATTGCGCTTTCAGTCATTTGTCTGGGCCCAGGTGCGCAAACTGAAATTTCTTGGCAAAGTGCGCATGGTGATTTACCTTTTACAGGAATGTACAATGAATTGGCTGATCTGACAAAAGTTCCTTGAAAACACCCTGTTGAATAAAAGTTGAGAGCTGTGGTCACTTTCTGTGCAATGATCAGAACTGTCCATTCTGTGGATCTTGGTCGCAAATCTGGTTGTAGTAACAGAGTATTTCCAAAGCTTCACGATTGAAGTGCAGTCTCCCAAGACACAGCTCATGTGAGAAAATGTGGAAAGTGCCGCAGGGTTGATAAATACCACTACATGTGTACCACTGGGATGAATTGGCTCTCCTTTGGTGCTGCCTGATTAATCTGGCTTCACTTTTAGCCTCCAGCTGTTCCTCTTCCTCTTCTTCCTGCATCATATATATCAAGTAAAGTGGGATTCCCAATGGGAAGCCAATTTTGCAGCATTTAGAAAGCTGCTCTCTAATTACTTTTAACCGCAAAGCTCTTCATGTGTATTGGAAATGTAGGTGAAGACATCCTGAGTACAATGGAGAAAGAAGTTTTTAAATAGCTCTAGTCTAATCTCAAGAAATAGCCAAAAGCAATTGCACCATCAGCAGGTTCCCTTTAAATAAGTAATCTGCCTTGATGAGCAGGTCCTAGCAACTGTGACTCTTATATAGTGGTGCAAAATCAAAAGGGCAGACGGGAGGGTGGAAGTTACAGAATTTAGGACAGATCTAGGATTCACCCCAAAATCCTAACTACTGCTACCCAGGAATTTTGAGGTCCAGATCTTTAAATAGAAGGGAAAGACTTGTTCAAATAATTCCTTCTTATACTAGAAAATAAAACTCAACTGAAGATTCTTGGGCTTATTTTAAAATAATGGTCCAATAAAAATCATTGACTAGTCTGTCCCTTTTCTCCATCTAGAACATGGTTGGATGCTGCTTGCCCTTTGCCATGATGTGCCCTGTTGGAGCTGCTCATTATTTTTCTGATTGAATAAGTCAGCATAAAATAAATGCACCTTTTCCTGTATGACTATAATCTCCATGAATAATAGAAGTCAGCATGGCAGAAGTGCACATTTCGTTTAATACAACAAACTACAAAGTAAATGTAAAACAATCTACTTTTTTCTCATACCATGCTTCCCCTGGGTGGCTAAATGTGCCTTTCTTTCTGCTATTCTAGTACTAGATGGAACCAGAGGGCCAGTATCGTGAGAGATGGTTGGCTCTTCTTGTGCTACAAAAGGGTCATGGGATTGAGATGATCCTCCTCTCATGGCATCTTGCTTCTGGGAGGGAGCCATTGTTGACTACATCTCTGTAACATCTGCCTGGGCAGCCTGTGTCACCTCCTAGGTGCCACTGGAATAGTGCTCTGATGGGAAAAGTTGGAAGCCTGGTATGTGTTACTGTCCTGAGAAAGGGCAGCCTCAGGCAGGTCTGTTTCAGTTATCAGATTTTGAAAGCGCTGAGAGAAAGCAGCCTGCATCTCACAAATACATATACTGCACAAATGAGCATCAGATAAATTACCCCATTTCTACCTTTACGAATACTAATCTGCTAATTTTTCACTTAAATGGGTAAGTCTAACATATCATTATTCACTAGCTACTAAAGTCCAGTCAGCCATTCAAACTGTCATACTTCAAAGTTCTTCTAGCTGTCCTATGCTTACCCTGCTATTACTATTAATATAAAATATTATTTTCTTTAAAATAGGTTCAATTATTTCTGATAAAGCATATTTTATGTGCCCCATGTTAAATATAGACAAAATGGAAAATCATCACATACTTACAAATAGAATACCATATTGGGTCAATTTAACATTAACTACCTCTTCTCAGTTCTGATGAATGTCCCTATTCAAAATATTAATCTATTTTTCTCTTTCAAATGCTAACTGATCTGCTGTCTATTTCCAGTACTTTCTGTTTATTTCAGATTTCCAGCATTTGCCATTATTGTTTTTAGACTAGGTAGCCACAAATTCACTGCCCTTCCAGTGCAATCCTGCTGTAACCGCAAAGGGCTACAAATTAGGCTGCAACCCAGATACACTGCATCCCCGCCTCATGTTGGGGAATCCACCGGGGCTTTGTAAACACCTGCCTACGTCTTAGAAGATAGGAATAGGTGGGGAAAGGGGTGGAGACTCCTAATGCCAGGAGATGTTGCCTCCCCAGCTTCTCAGTCGGCAGGTGTATCACCAGCACTAGTACGCCTGGTGAGACTAGGTGTGCCAGGTTGGCATACAGCAGTAATGGGGACCACTTGGGAACCCAAGCCTGCATTGTGGCCTGGACCCCTGGGCACAGTTTTATTCTGTACTTTAGCCTTACAAAGGGGGCTGAAAAAGGCATTTTGGCATTCTTTCTGGAAAGGTCCCAGCAACCTACACCCGCAAGACCCAGCAGAGGACAACCACTTTTCTGGACAATTTCCTACCTGTGGAAGCAGTTGGGGCACCTGTGCACCTAGTGACGTGGGCATTGTAACTAAGGGACATTCTTGTGACCCTGCAAATTTTGGTGGGGGTAATGGTAACAGCCCCAGGTGGGTGGATCCTGGCACTATTTCTGGGATACATCCGTCTGTGGGTTTTTGGCTCCTAGATCTTCTGCTTGGCTGCTGAGCAACTGGAATGCAGTGCAGTGGAACTTGTGCCCTTAATCCAGCATGAAGAGACACCGTCACTCGATCTGACACTCCCAGGTACCAGCTCAGAAATGGCACTGCGTGAACTTTAGAGGGTAGTATAGAGGTGGATCTGCACGTGGTGATTCACTGGGCATGACTGGGCTGCAAGCAGACATGGGGGAAAGGGTAGCACAGATACCAGCTCCCTGGGGGGCGAGGATGCACATGAGTTCTGCTGCAGAGCACTCAGATGAGGACTTTGATGGGGCAGCCTTCAGAAGAAGGGTGATGGGCATGCACATATAAATGCTTGTGGCAGGCCTTCCAGAGAGTCTATTGTCACTGTCAAGGAGCATGGAGGAGTCCAGCTCCAACATTGCATGGGGCTTTGCATGGAGCTTGGAGCCCATGATTTCCAGGATGAAGAGATGGGCAACTCCATTAGAGCACTTGTGGACCCAACCATGATGCTGGGTGTGCTGGGCAATGACGCTGCTTCCATTGGAGCACAAGCGGAAGTGACCCAAAGTCTGAGTGCTGTAGTGGAAGCTCAGACTTCCTGTCATGCAGGCTCAGCTTGCTGCCACGCAGGCTCAATCTGATCTCATGCAGGCTCAGCTTGCTGCCACGTAAGATCAGACTGCTGCCACGTAAGATCAGACTGCTGCCATCATGGCTGGGTTTACGAGTGTGGAAAAAGGCTTGCAGGGTCTCACAGCAGTCCAACAATCCGTCCTCCAACAGATGGAAATGAATGCTGAGGTGCTGCCCCGGGGGAGTGGCAGTGGCTCCATGGAGCAAGAACCAGCTGTCCTCTCTCAGGATGACAACATTCATACTTCCACCACTGCCACTCCACCAGTGCCATTGTAGTTGCCTGTCAGCCAGCAAGCCAGACTGCTGCCATCCATGCCGAGGTGGTGCAGCCTACAGCCGGGCCTTCCAGGACCAGAGCTGCTCGAGATCATCCTGCAAGGCTATCTGCAGTGTTCCCCCATGGAAAGTCAGCAGCTTTCCACCAGCCATGCTGCAGCCACTGGGGCAGCACTTCGTAGGAGCACTAGAATAGGCAAAGGAACACAAAAGACAGACAGTAAGGGAATGTACAAGGATGATTAGTTGACTTTGTAATGTAATATTGCAATTAATCACTTATAAATTATGTTTGGAATGTTTGTTTTGTGGTGGCTTTCATTTCAGCATTGTGCCCAAGAGGACGCTGTGATATTTCCTGACAGAGGGATGGTAAGGTGGGGAAGCGTTGAGCAACAGGGATCTGGAGTTTCATTCAGGGGAACCAGAGTCTGATGATGCGCTTATGGACAACCCATCCGGAACGGGGATTTGCAGGCTGCGGAACTGTTGCTTGAGAACCCTGATGGTCTGCTTGATGAGGTTCCTCGTAGCAGCATGGTTGTCATTATATGAATGCTGGTCACGAGTGGTGGTGTTGGGGAGGGGGGTCATCAGCCAGGTATAGAGCAGATAACCCTTGTCTCTGGGCAGCCACCCTTGGGTTTGACGTGGTGGCTGGAAGATTGCTGACACAGTGGACTGGCGCAGGATGAAGGCATCATGATCAATGTTCCTTGTAATTTTTTTGGCACCACGTGGCCCCTTTAGGGGGCTGCGCGGACCATTCAAAATACCGCGCATGAACAGTTTTTGCATTGAAAAGCCGGCAAGCCGGCTGTGTGAAATCCCTGGATCATTGATCATGACTACTGCCAGAATACTGGGCATTCACCATCATGATGTGCCGGGCATGGTTGCACACAACTGCACATTAAGTCAGTGGTAGCCTTTGCGGTTATGGTACATCTCATCATTGATGTGCAGCACCCGCAATGCCACGTGTGTGCAGCTGATGGCACAATGCACCATGGGGAAGATTGATATCCTGGCAAAGCCACGTGCACGCTCCTCCTGCTTCTCTCTGTTTAGAGAGAAGACAATGAAGTCCTATCTCCTAGAGTACAGAGCCTCTGTGACCTCCTGGAGGCAGCGCTTGACGACGAACTGCAAGATGTTTGCTAAGTCGCCTATTCCAGCCTGGAAGGATCCACTGGTGAAACAATTCAGGGCCACGGTCACCTTGAGGACCACTGCAGAGCTATTGTCGCCCTGCTCTGAGGCTGCAGGTCTGGATCCAAGAGGTAGCAGAGTTCTGTGATCACCTCCTTGCTAAAGCGGAGCTGCTGAATACACTGCTCCTGGCTTGGGTGCAAGTAGGAGAACTGCTCCCTGAAGACCCTAGGTGGGTAAGGCCTCCTGCTGAGATCCCTCCTCCTTCTGCGAGCAGCTTGTCTTTGCTGCCTCTGATCGATCTCCCTGTCATGCTGTAGTGCGAGGAGTACTGTAAGTAGAGCCTGCATGATTGGGAGCAAGTGGTGTAGTCAGAGGCCTTCCAGTTACAGTCAATGCCTTTGCAACATCCAGCAGCACTCCCTGCACACTTTAACAACGTTATAAATGTCTTCCAGCAAGCCAGTATTGATATAATCATAAAATCATAGAATAGTACAGCATAGAAGGAGGCCATTCGGCCCATCGAGTCTGCGACGGCTCTTTCAATTCAGTTAGTCTCACGCCCCCACCTTTTCCCCGTATCCCTACAACATTTTCTCCTTCAATTATTTATCCAATTCCCTTTTGAAGGCTACTATTGAAGCTGCATCCACCACCCTATCATTCCAAATCCAAACCACTTGTTACGTAAAAAAGTTTTTCTTCATGTCGCCTCTGGCTCTTTTACCAATCACCTTAACTCTGTGCCCGCTGGTTATCGACCCATCAGCCATTGGAAATAGTTTATCTTTATTTGCTCTATCTGTTGTGTATGTACCTTTAAGAGAGAACTGCTTTTATACTGTAGTACCGGCAGTGACCACACCTGTATATAAAGCCGTAGCAGGCTTCTGTACTTTCAGTTCCAGCATACCCTCTGTTCAGTAAACACCTGTTATTACCGTTCTCCTGCAGTCCGTGTGTTATTGATACGCGGACAGTACACTATCTAAGCCCTTCATGATTTTAAACTCTATCAAATCTCCACTTAGCCTTCTCTGCTCTAAGGAGAACAATCCCAACTTCTCTAGTCTATCCATGTAACTGTAATCCCTCATCCCTGGAACCATTCTAGTAAATCTCTTCTGTACCCTCTCTAAAGCCTTCATGTCCTTCCTAAAGTGTGGTGCCCAGAATTGGACACAATACTCCAATTGGGGCTGAACTAGTGTTTTATATAGATTTAACATAACTTCCTTGCTTTTGCCTCCATTTACAAAGCCCAGGATCCCATATGCTTTATTAACTGCTTTGTTAACCTGTCCTGCCACCTTCAAAGATTTGTGTACAAACACCCTCAGGTCTCTCTGTTCTTGCACCCCCTTTATAATTGTACAATTTAGCTTGTATAGTCTCTCCTCATTTTTCCTACTAAAATGCATCATCTCACGCTTTTCTGTGTTGAATTTCATCTGCCATGTGTCCTCCCATTGCACCAGCCTGTCTATGTCCTCTTGAAGTCTATTACGATTCCTCACTGTTTATTACACTTCCAAGTTTCGGCTCATCGGCACACTTAAAAATTGTGCCCTGTACCCCCAAGCCCAAGTCTTTAATGGACATCTAAAATAGCAGTGGTCCTAGTACTGAACCTTGGGGAACTCGACTGTATACCTCCCTCCAGTCTGAAAAACAGCCATTCACCACAACTCTGTTCTATTCCTTAGCCAATTTTGTATCCATACTGTTGTGTCTGTGTGTTGATAGAGACACTGAAGACAGGAGTTGGTTTCATAGGTGTTTACTAAACAAAGTCTGGAGGGGAACTAACTGATACAACACAATATACAGGCTTATATAGCCTGAGTGGCCATTACCGGCGTTACAGTACACATGGGGCTCTTAAAGGCACATACACTACAATTCCTCCCCTTTTAGCCAACCAGTACATAATATTTTAAGTAATTATTAATTACATGTTACAAGAAAAATAATCCACACATTGCTGCAGTTAATTAATTATAAGTCAGTCTCTCTGGATGCTTCCTGACTTGGTCCGGATAACGCCTCGGTGGTGTAGTAGTTTCTGGTGGTGTAGTAGGTTCTTTTGGCAAGGCTGATTCGGCTTCAATGCCAGTGTCGGGTTCATCGGGTTCCAGTATCACCGGATCGGAGGTAGATATGGGTATCTCTACTTCATCGTTAGGCGTCTGGAGTTGTGGTGTAGGTTGTCCCTTTTCAGATGACTCTATGATTTGGTCAGCATGGCGCCTTATTATGCTTTCTCCGATGTCCACGGTATACATCAGCGGTCCTAGTCGTGTGCAGATAGTTCCAGGCTGCCATTTCTCGGTACGGTAGTCCCGGGCCAAAACTTGTTGACCTATCTGGAAGGTTCTAGTTGGCCTTTCATTCATGCCTTGAAATTGCCGGTTCTCCATGTCCCTTCTGATGTTGGGCTTGATCAAATCCAGCCGGCATCTTAGGCTTCTATTGAAGAACATCATGGCGGGAGTTTGGTTTGTAACCATATGTGTTGCATTCCTGTATGCAAACAAGAAGTTATCCACCTTGTGCTGAAGTTTTATGGCTTCATTACCCATGGCCTTTATGGCCTTCTTGAAGGTCTGGACAAACCTTTCAGCCAATCCATTGGTGGCGGGATGGTATGGGGCGGACGTGTAGTGCTTAACCCCATTGTTTTTTAAGAACTTCCTGAATTCTTCGGACACAAATTGCGGTCCATTATCAGAACAGATCTGTTCTGGCAGCCCATTCCTGGCAAATATGGTCCTTAATACTGTGATGGTTTTTTCCGTGGTGGTGGAGGACATCTTTATTACCTCCGGCCACTTGGAGTGTGCATCAACCGTGATTAAGAACATTGAGTCCATAAATGGACCAGCAAAGTCGATGTGTACCCTTTGCCAGGGAGATGAGGGCCACTCCCATGGATGTAGAGGGGCTTGGGGTGGAGCGTTTTGGACCTTCTGGCATCCTAGGCAGCTCTTGGTCATTTCTTCGATGTCTCCATCGATACCTGGCCACCATACAAACGCCCTGGCTAGGTTCTTCATTTTCACTCCACCCAGATGCCCCTCGTGAAGCTCCTTTAGAACTTTATCCTGGAGTTTGGGTGGAATCACCACTCTGGATCCACACATCAAGGTTCCTCGGCACACTGACAGCTGTTCTCTTCTTTGCGAGAATGCTGGCAACAGTGGTTCGCCATGTGCTGGCCATCCCTTCACTGTTAAATCGTAGACTCGTGAGAGAGTCGGGCCATTTCTAGTTTCCCTTTCAATGGCAGAATTTGTTACTGGTAGACATTCGACTATAGTAGAGTTGAAAATCTCCAATGGGTCTACGGTAGGTGCTTCTTCTACCGTTGGCAACGGTAGGCGCGATAACCCGTCAGCATTCCCATGCTGTTTTGATCCATTGTATTCTATGTTGTATTGGTGTGCCCCTAGAAAAATGGACCACCTCTGTAGCCTTTGCGCTGACATAATGGGAACATCCTTTTTGGGGTTGAATATGGAGATGAGGGGTTGATGGTCAGTCAACAAGGTAAATTTTTGTCCGTGTAGGTAATGGTTGAATTTCTTCACTCCCCATACCAGGCTGAGTGCTTCCCTGTCGATTTGGGCATAGTTACGCTCAGCTGAGTTTAATGAGCGTGACGCAAAAGCTATCGGCCGTTCCGAGCCATCAGGGAATTTATGCGATAATACTGCTCCTACGCCGTAAGGGGATGCATCGCACGCCAGTCTGATTGGCAGTGATGGGTTGTAATGAGCCAAAACTTCTTTGGACGTGATTAAGTCTTTGCATTTATGGAAGGCACGTTTACAGTCGTCGCTCCATTTCCAAATTACTCCTGTTTGTAGCAGTTCATTAAGAGGGTGTAGAAGAGTTGATAAGTTCAGTAAAAATTTATGATAGTAATTTATTAATCCCAGGAACGACCTTAATTGTGAAACATTATCAGGTGCTGGGGCTTTTATGACCGCTTCAATTTTTTCAGGTGACTTATGCAACCCTTCCTTGTTAATTATGTGGCCACAATATGATATTTGATTCTGGAAAAATTCGCACTTGGGGCGATTTGCTCGTAGGCCCCGTTCTCTCAGCCTAGTGAGCACCTGCTCCAAATTGGCAAGGTGCTCGTTGTCGTTTTCTCCTGTTAGAAGGATGTCGTCTAGGTAGCATTGAGTCCCCGGAATCCCTTGGAGGACTTGCTCCATAGCTCTTTGCCAGATAGCTGGAGCGGATGCTACTCCGAAAACCAGTCGATTGTACTGGTATAGGCCTTTGTGTGTATTTATCGTGAGATACTTTTTAGAGGCCTCTTCAACCTCCATCTGTAGATATGCCTGTGCCAAGTCAATTTTGGTGAAACGTTTCCCTCCGGATAGTGAGGCGAAAATATCTTCTGTCCTCGGAAGAGGATACTGTACCGTGTGAAGGATCGGGTTTACAGTCACCTTGAAGTCTCCACAGATGCGAATTTTTCTCTGTTCTTCAGATTTATCATTATTCAACGTTTTCTTCATGACCGGGACGATGGGTGTTGCCCACTCGCTCCAATCTATTTTGGATAATACGCCTGCCTTTTCCAAATTCTCCAGCTCTGCCTCGACTGCTGGACGAATTGCGTATGGCACAGACCTTACCTTAAAAAATTTGGGAATTGCCGCATCTTCCACTTTTATTGAGGCGGTGATGCCTTTCAAGGTTCCTAGTTTCTCTTGAAACACTTCCTTGGCGTTGGCCAAGATGTCTTTTAATCGTTCAGGTATGATGTCATCATCATTTTTTTCCTTACTGGTCACCGTCAGTGCCTGAATGGAGTGCCACTCTAAAGATATTTTCCTGATCCATTCACGTCCCAACAGCGGTGGACCACCATCTTGTAGAACGTATAAATACAACTTCTGTATTTCCTTGCCGTTGTATACAACAGGCACCCTTATTTTTCCTTTGGGGTGTACTTTCTGCCCCGTATATGTTTTCAAGATAATGGATGTGTCTTTTAAAGGTATATGCGGAAATAGCCGCTCGTAATCCCGTCGATTTATGACGGTCAGAGCTGATCCTGTATCTAGCTCCATTTTAACTGGGGACCCTGCTATTGTGAGGGTAACCCAAATGGTCTGGTAATCTTCTTTGGTAATTACATTATGTAATTTGAGAGAGCTTAGTCTCTTGTTTCCGGAGTCGCTATCACTCTTCTGGTCTTCGGAGCTACTGTCCGTCATCATTTGTACCTTTCTGTGCTTTTCCTTATTGATTTTTTTTCCGTTAGTGGATTTTTTGTTTCCAGATCGGCATACATGTGTAATGTGTCCCATCTTTCCGCATTGCCTGCATGCTTTGTCCTTGAACCAGCAGTCCCTCTGGTCATGGGTGGATCTGCCGCAGCGATAACATCTCTCGAAACCCCGTGTCATTTCATGGGTGCCGAAGTCCTGTGGCTTTTGCTGTATTTCTGCAGCTCCTCTTGCACTGAAAGCCTTGTCCAGTGTCAAATCTTTCTCAGAAAGTAGCCTTTTTTGTGTTCCTTCACTTAGGAGACCGCAGATGAATTTGTCTTGTAGAGAATCTGCCAGTCCTGCCCCGAATTGGCAGTGTAGGGTATCAACAATCTCCTTAAAATTCTTGTCCATCGGTTCGGCTGGAGTGATTAAGTTTCGTAACAGCTTATATGTCTTTGCGCCCATTAGATTTAGAAGTACTGAAGTTTTGTTTTCATCTTCTATTCCATTTGCAGTGCAATATACCTCCACTCTTTCCACATATGTGGTCCAATCCTCTATCTTGTTATCAAAAGCATCAATATTGCCAGACTTAGGCATCCTAGAAAAAAAATGGCGCTTCCCCGCCGCTGCTGCCGATGACAACGCTGTTTCCCGCGGTTTCCGTTCTTTTTATTTATTTATTTACAGTTGGAGACTCATTCCCGCCGGACTCTCTCTCTAGGTCTGAATGCCGGCCTGCTTGCAGCGCCGGCCATCTCCCGAGTGCTCCCTCCCCGTCTGTTACTGCTTGCCTCCGCTTTCGATGCTTGGCCTAGCTGTCGAGCCAGCCGCTGGAGCCCCAGCCCGACGCCCAGGAAGGATTATTGCAGTACCTGCCACCAGCTTGGCTAGCTGGTGAAACCACAGCTTCTTCTTTTTCTTGATTTTTCTTCAACTTTTGGACGCCAGAGGAATCGATGTCCTTGAGGTGCTGCCGAATTGCAGGTAAGTCCGTTTCCAATTCGTCGCCACTGTTGTGTCTGTGTGTTGATAGAGACACTGAAGACAGGAGTTGATTTCATAGGTGTTTACTAAACAAAGTCTGGAGGGGAACTAACTGATACAACACAATATACAGGCTTATATAGCCCGAGTGGCCATTACTGGCATTACAGTACACATGGGGCTCTTAAAGGCACATACACTACACATACTGTTACGGCCCCTTTTATCTCACTGGTTTCAATTTTGCTAACAAGCAAAATGGTGGTACTTTATCAAATGCCTTTTGAAAGTCCATATACACATCAACTGCACTGCCCTCATCCACCCTCTCTGTTACCTCATCAAAAAACTCAATCAAGTTAGCCAAACACGATTTACCCTGAACAAATCTGTGCTTGCTCTCCTTTATTAGTCCATGCTTGTCCAGGTGGCTGTTAATTTTCTCCTAGATTAGTGTTTCTAACAGTTTCCCCACCACTGATGTTAAATTGACTGGCCTGTAATTGTCAGGTTTATCCTGCTCCCCATTTTTGAACAACAGTGTAACATTTGCAATCGTCCAGTCCTTTGACACCACTCCTGAATCTAACGAGGATTGGAAGATTGTGGCCAGCACCTCTGTAATTTCTACCCTTACGTTCCTCAGTGACCTAGGATGCATCCCATTCAGACCAGGTGATTTATCTACTTTAAGTACTGCAGCCTTCCTAGTACCTCCTCCTCTTTATCTATTTTTATCTCATCCCATGTGGCTATTTGCGGCTGCAGCTCACCAACCTTATTAACCACACTTTGTATTTTCTATGATCCCAACTAATTCTGTATTATTTCAAACTCTAAAGGCTCGATTTTGCTAGGCCCGAGGAGGCGCGATTGGAGGCGTGTGAGTTGTTAAAATCGCAAAAAATGGCGGGCGGACCCGATCCCGCCTCTGAGCAATTTTCCCACATGCGAGTTTTCTGACCCCGTTTCCATCCCGCATCCAAGAGGCCCTTAAGGCCCTTAACAACCACGTAATTGCCTCTATAATCCCATTTTGAGAGGCCTTTCCGATTTTAACCCTTTTCCCACATGCTGCACACCTCGTCTGGAACACGCCAGTGAATCCTGGTGACATCACAAGTGGACTGCTTACTAACAGCTCCAGCTCCACCATTATAAAGAAGTTTTCACCAATCATCATTCGCAGGTGGCAGAACTTTGCTGTCTCAGGTCTGGGGGAACTTTTAGCAGGCATACTCATTGTTCTGGAAGTTTGGAGCCTGACACCCATCTCCAGTGTGACCGCCTGGGAAACCCCTCTCCCCACCTTGACTGAGCACTTCCTCAACTGAGGTATATACCAGAAGAATGGGAACTATTTATTTCCTTTCCTCCTGGACATCGGATTCGGACGAAGACCAGTCACGGCAGCAGCAGAACCCTGACCAACAGCAGCACCAACTGCAGGAGCAACAGCAGCAGCTCCAAGCTGCTGTTCACCCACCTGAAGCTGCACAGGCCAGAAGGCGCCAGCGCATGGAAGCACGTCGGTGCAGGAGATACCCCCAAAACAGGGTCTACAGACAGAGGATCAGCTACCTCAACATGACTGAACAGCAGTGCCAAAAGAGGCTCAGACTTTCGCGAGAGGTAGTGGCTGACATCTGCGCAATGCTGCAGCAAGACCTGGAGCCCAGAGGAGCAGGTGGACAACCCTTACCAGTGGCCGTCAAAGTCACCACCGCAGTCAACTTTTTTGCTTCAGGCTCATTCCAGGGATCAGCAGCAGACATCAGCGGCATCTCCCAGGCGGCCGCACACACTTGCATCACGCAAGTAACCGATGCCCTTTTTGCCATCGCGCACAATCACATCAATTTCTCCAAGGATCAAGCCAGTGTAATTGCGCATGCGGTTGGGTTTGACAATCTGGCAGGCTTTCCAAGGATGCGGGGCGTCATTGACTGCACACATGTGGCCCTAAAGGCACCCCATCACAATCCAGGTATTTTTGTCAACCGCAAGGGATTCCACTCCCTCAACGTACAGCTGGTGTGTGACCACAAGAAGGAAATTTTGCATATTTGTGCCAAGTGCCTTGGCAGTTGCCATGACTCCTTCATCCTGCACCAGTCTAATGTGCCTCCGCTCTTCAGTCCACCAGACCAACTTTGCAGATGGCTACTTGGAGACAAGGACTATCCCCTGAAGTCGTGGCTAATGACGCTGTTGAGGAACCCTTCCAACGAAGCAGAGGAGCGCTACAACTCCAGCCACATGTCCACCAGATCCATAATACAGCAAACCATCGGCTTGCTGAAGATGCGCTTCAGATGCCTTGATAGATCAGGTGCAGCCCTGCAGTACTCAGCAGCCAGGGTCTCCAGAATGGTCATGGTTTGCTGTGCACTTCACAACATGGCACAGCATCGTGGCTTGCAGATGCCTGAGGAACAAATGCCTCATCACATAGCCTCCTCAGATGTGGAGGAGGAGGAGAGCAAAAACGAACAGCTTGCAGAAGCGCATCAACCAGCGGCAGCAGCATGCGAGCACATTGCTGCCCGGGATGCAAGGCACGTACTCATCTTGGCCAGATTTGCTTAGCCTGCACAATCAAACATTTTTGCCTCGCACCTTCTTATCAGACCCTCGACAATGGCCTGGAACCTGCGGATTCCTATCACTCTGATCACCATACTGACAATTGCAAGTAATCCTAAGCCCTCAATGTGGAAGTCCCATTAGCAAAATGACACACGCCACAACTGCAACAGTTTGCCATCCGAATTTTTTATGGCAATAAGCATCTGATGGCTTTTCAACATTAAACATAACATTACACTCAAGTGACTACCCTTGTGACTACTTGTGCATTATCTTCCTCTTACGCATGCTCCTACGTGGTGCTTCCCCTGTGGCTTCAGCAGATGTGGAGGCCCCTTGCTCACTTTCCTGCTGCTCCTGTCTCGACACCTTTGGCAGGCGTCCTCTGGGGTTGCGAACCTGTGAGGGCTCGGCAACAGTCTGCTGCTCCTGCAGCTGTGCAGGGGTTGAGACGCCGATCTCAGTTGGGTGGGGACTCTGGTGGGGCTCTGACTGAGGGCTTTGCAGTGACATGGTCGTGTGAGCGCTTGGAGAGGAGCCCCCACTTCCTTGCTGTCTACCACCAACATCCCTCTCATGGGTCAGCCCCACTTCAGAGCTATCAAGTGGCTTGACAGCACCTTGCTGCACTTCAGGGGGGCCATGAGGACCCGTTTCTATACTGGAAGTCCTAGTCCCGAGGACTTGCATGAATGTCTGGTTTGTATGCTCAATAGCTGACCATCACTCCTCAAAAGGTGTCAGTCTATTGTGAACAATGATCATGTTTTCACGACCCTGGCAACTAAGCTCCTCCATGGCCGTAGCCATCCTCTCCTCTACGGTAGCCATCCTTTCCACGGAGGTTGCCATCCTTTCCGTGGTGTGATGCGTTCATGCACCAACGCCTCCACAAAGGCTCTGCTCATGTTAGTGATGGACTCCTCCATTCGCTCCACATTCACAGCGACCCTGGAGACAAAACCTGCCAAAGACTCCTGCACCTGTTCCTGGAGTTCCAGCACCGCTGTCCTTCTGGATGCACCCGGAGGCACAGGGTCGACATGCAGCGGAGCTGAGCTGGGAGCGTCCTGCGCCCTCCGACGAGGATTCTCCACTGCTGTCCCTGTCTCCACCATCTGCTGATGCTCACTTGTGAGCTGTGATACACCAGGTGACAACTCTACTCTATGTCCCGAAGGCCCCACCGAGGTGTGAGTGTCTGTGCTGGTGATGTGTGCGCTTAATTCTGCTGACACAGCGCCCTCAGAGGCTGCAGCTTCCTCTGAGGAGTCTGGAAGCTCAGGCTCTTCCTCCTGGACAGTGGGGATGGGGGCTCTCGATGGTCCTGTGGGGGAGTAAAGGAAAGAATTAGAGATGTGAGGTCAAGGTTACATGCACATTGAATAGTGCAGATGATCATAAGTCAATCTGTTAGAGCATCAGATTCATTATCAGTGACTCATGCAATGTCAATGAGAGAGATGCCAAACTAATCTGTCATCAGCTTGCTGTGATGCGCCTGCCTGTCCGTCCCCCACTTGGGAATCGTCCTCGATCCCGGCAATTTCAGGGCCGCCTCCTCCGAGGTGGTGAGCTGGGCTACTGAGGGTGGCCCTCCTCCTGTCCTCGCCCTTTCCTTCTTATTGTGGGCTCTCTTTTCCTGCAATGAGGGACACAAGTGGAGTTTGAGTGAGAATGAAGGAGTGAGTGTAGAGGTTCCATAGCATAGATGCTTAGAAGGAGACAAAGGGCCCTCCCTGTATATTGTAAGTTGTCATTGCATCACAGTGATAGAGAGTGTGAGGGCTGCATAGTCGAATAGTTAAGTGAATGTGACCATAGAGAGAGAGAGAATGGGTAAGGGTGCAGGGATGTAAGTGTCAAGTGCGATGTGGAGGAAGAGGTTGGCAAAGCAGAGTGCTGGTGAGGAGAGGCGATGGGGATCAGATTGAGGGTGAAGGGAAAGTCATACTCACTTTTTCAGTGCGCAGGTCATGAAACCTCTTCCTGCACTGCAGCCAGGTTCTGCGGAACATAGAGATGGCATTGACCTCCCTGGCCTCTTGCAGCCACACAGCTTTAGTTTGTTGTGGTGGCTTTTTTCTCCCTGAGGAAGTGAAGAGCACCTCCTTATTAGATCTTGCTCCCTCCACCAGAGCTTGGAGGGAGGGCTCATCAAATTGAGGTGCACACTTTTGCTTGCTGGTGGACATGGTCGGTAAATGAAGTCTTTCATACAATGTCCAAAGAGTTTCCAGTCTCCAGAAGAAGCAAGGCTGCTTGCAGGCCTTAAATTCAGAAGCACTGATGACGTCATCGGAGGCGACTTTCAGGATGGAAAGACTAATTGGGCCAGGGGTTCCCACACACTGGAAATCAATTGCCCAATTAGGGGAAACTCGCTCTTTTTCCCCACATCACACTGGAGTCGGGTTCAGGACTCTAAAAACACCTGACATGCCCCAGCTCGCCCACACTGGCAAAATCGAGCCCTAAGTGCCTCTCTCAGTCCTCTGTGCACCTTGTTTCTACTTTTTAATACTACATCTTGGTGCCCAACCCCTGCCAAATTAGTTTAAACCCTCCCCCACAGCACTTGTTAACCTGCCCGGAAGGATATTGGAACATAGACAAAAAGCTGAATTCCAGAGGTGATGTGATACCGACTGCCCTTGACATCAAAGCAGCATTTGACTGAGTGTGGCACCAAGGAGCCCTAGTAAAACTGAAGTCAATGCAGATTCGGGAAAAACTAGCCACTGGCTGCAGTCACACCTGTCACAAAGGAAGATGGTTTTGGTTGTTGGATGCCAATCATCTCAGGCCCAGGAGTTCCTCAGGGCAATATCCTAGGCCCAACCATGTTCAGCTGCCTCATCAATGACCTTCCCTCCATCATAAGATCAGAAATGGGGATGTTCGCTGATGATTGCACAGTGTTCAGTTCCATTCCCAATTCCTCATAATGAAGCAGTCCATGCCCACA
This sequence comes from Somniosus microcephalus, assembly GCF_052327205.1. Lineage (NCBI taxonomy): Eukaryota > Metazoa > Chordata > Chondrichthyes > Squaliformes > Somniosidae > Somniosus > Somniosus microcephalus. The sequence goes on from NC_140989.1 coordinate 309,057,792, forward strand.
TTTTTTTTAATTTGTTCACAGGATGGGGGGCATCGCTGGCAAGGCCAGCATTTATTGCCCATCTCTAATTGCCTTTGAACAACTGAGTGGCTTGGCTAGGCCATTTCAGAGGGCAGTTAAGAGTCAACCACATGGAGTCACATATAGGCCAAACCAGGTAAGGACAGCAGCACATATAGGCCAAACCAGGTAAGGACAGCAGATTTCTTTCCCTGACGGACATTAGTGAATCAGATGGGTTTTTCCTGACAATCCGGTAGTTTCATGGTCACCATTACTGATAGTTCTTTTATTCAGGATATTAAGGGGAACAGATAGGGTAGATAGAGATAAACTATTTCTGCTGGTTGGGGATTCTAGGACTAGAGCATAGTCTAAAAATTAGAGACAGACCTTTCAGGAGTGAAATTAGGAAACACTTCTACACAAAGGGTGGTAGAAGTTTGGAACTCTCTTCCGCAAACATCAATTGATGCTAATTTTAAATCGGAGATTGATAACTTTTGTTAACCAAAGGTATTAAGGGATATGGGCCAAAGGTGGGTATATGGAGTTAGGTCGCAGATCAGCCATGATCTCATTGAAGGCGGAACAGGCTCGAGACGCTGAATGGCCTGCTCCTGTTCCTATGATTTATTAGAAACTATCTTATATTCATGGTAGCGAGTTCCATATTTTGACCACTTCCTAGGTAAAGAAGTTTCTCCCATTGCATTTGATGTGCCTCAATAATTCCGAGACTCGAAGTTAGCAGAACAAAAACAAGGCTTTTATTAACTTAGAAAGTAACACGTAAGAGAGAGAGATGTCTTCCTTCTGGAGACTGAGGCCAGACTGAAGCTAGCTTACAAACGGGGCCAGGTATGGGCGGAGCCCTACACATAGCACATTCCAGCACATTCCAGTATACAATACAGCACATTCCAGTACACAATACAATGAGGTCTGGGGGAAGGGAAATGACACTGAAACCGATCTCAGTCACAGGCAGTGGTGAATGGAATATTTCATCACATTCACCCCTTCTATAGATTTAGTCTGTTTGGGGGTTTGATAGTCCTCTGCGACCGACGTGGCTGTTGCGGTGCCGCGGGTGTCGGCTGGGTGTCCCCGGTAGCCTCCTGGGTCTCTGCCGGGGGTGCCGCCAGGATTGTTGGAGGGGTAGTTGGTGGGGGTGCCGTTGGTCGGTGTTCTTCCGGGGGTGATGAAAGAGTAGTGGGTGGGTAAGAGTTGCTGTGATCGTCGTTGCCGCTATTGCCGTGGTTGTTGTCGATGCCGGCTGGGGCGACGTCTTTTATGGACACGGTGTCCTCCCTTCTGTCAGCGTGCCGGACATATGCGTATTGGGGGTTGGCGTGGAGTAGGTGTACTGGCTCCACGAGAGGGTCCATCTTGTGGCCCCTCACATGCCTTCGCACGAGTACCGGACCTGGGGTGGAGAGCCATGACGGCATGGATACACCTGAGGTGGATTTCCGAGGAAAGACAAACATTCGTTCATGAGGCGTGGTATTAGTGGCCGTACACAATAGTGACCGTATCGAATGGAGCACATCCGAGAGGACTTCCTGCCAGCGGGAGATAGGGAGGCCCTTGGTCCTTAGAGCTAGAGTGACTGCTTTCCATACTGTCCCGTTCTCTCGCTCCACTTGGCCGTTACCCCGGGGGCTGTAGCTGGTGGTACGGCTCATGGCGATCCCCTTGGACAGCATGTACTGGCGTAGCTCTTCACTCATGAAGGACGCCCCCCTATCCGTATGGATGTAGCTCGGCATACCGAACAGGCAGAACAGGCTGTTGAGGCATTTAATGACCGTGGCGCTGGTCATGTCTGGGCAGGGGAAGGCGAATGGGAACCGGGAGTATTCGTCCACAATGTTCAGGAAGTAAACATTGCGGTTGACGGACGGGAGGGGGCCCTTGAAATCTAAGCTGAGCCGCTCAAAGGGCCGTGTAGCTTTGATTAAGTGGGCTCTATCTGGGCGGTAGAACCGAGGCTTGCACTCAGCGCAAGTGCGGCAGTTCCTGGTCAGGGACCGAACTTCCTCAATCGAGTAGGGTAAGTTACGGGACTTTATGAAGTGGAACAGCCGCGTGACCCCTGGGTGGCAGAGGTCGTTGTGGAGGGTCTGTAGCCGATCCCCGGTGGCGCTGGCACACATCCCTCGTGAGAGGGCGTCAGGGGATTCGTTAAGGGCCCCTGGCCGGTAAATGATGTCGTACTCGAAGGTGGAGAGCTCGATCCGCCACCTAAGAATCTTATCATTTTTAATCTTCCCCCTCTGTTTATTATTGAACATAAACGCTACCGACCGCTGGTCGGTAAGTAGGGTGAAGTGTTTGCCGGCTAGGTAGTGGCGCCAGTGGCGCACTGCCTCCACGATGGCTTGGGCTTCCTTTTCCACGGAGGAGTGTCTGATCTCGGGCCCTTGGAGGGTCCTCGAGAAGAAAGCTACGGGCCGCCCCGCCTGGTTAAGGGTGGCCGCCAAGGCGAAGTCAGACGCATCACTTTCCACTTGAAATGGAGTGTTCTCATCCACTGCCTGTAGCGTGGCCTGCTCAATATCCTGCTTAATGCTTTTGAAGGTGGCGTGGGCCTCAGCAGAGAGCGGGAAAGAGGATGCTTTCAAGAGGGGGCGGGCTTTGTCGGAGTAGTTGGGGACCCATTGGGAATAATAAGAAAATAACCCCAGGCACCTTTTCAGGGCTTTGGGAGTGTTGGGCAGGGGCAGCTCCCGTAGGGGGCGCAATCGGTCGGGGTCTGGCCCGATTTCCCCATTCTCCACCACGCTGCCTAGTATGCAGAGGCGCGTGGTGTTGTAAACGCACTTGTCCTCGTTGTAGGTGAGGTTGAGTTTTTGTGCGGTTTTCAGGAACCTCTCGAGGTTCGAGTCGTGATCCTGCTGGTTGTGACCGCAGATGGTGACGTTGTCGAGGTAGGGGAAGGTTGCCTGCAAGTGGTGGTCATCGACCATGCGGTCCATCTCCCTCTGGAAGACCGAGACCCCATTCGTCACCCCAAAGGGGACTCTGAGGAATTGGTAGAGGCGTCCGTTTGCCTCGAAGGCGGTATACGGGCGGTCCTCTGGTCTGATAGGGAGCTGGTGGTACGCTGACTTGAGGTCGATGGTGGAGAACACCCGGTATTGGGCGATTTGGTTCACCATTTCTGATATGCGGGGTAGAGGGTAGGCGTCTAGTAGGGTGTACCTGTTGATCGTTTGACTATAGTCGATCACCATCCGTTTCTTCTCGCTACCCCTTACCACTACCACTTGGGCGCGCCACGGGCTGTTGCTGCGTTCAATAATGCGCTCTTTCAGGAGCCTGTCTACCTCGGTCGCGATAAACCGCCTGTCCTCCCAGCTGTACCTCCTGCTTTTGGTCGCTATTGGCCGGCAGTTAGGGGTAAGGTTCGCGAATAGCGAAGGCGGCTTTACCTTCAGGGTAGCCAGACCGCACACTGTGAGGGGCGGCTGGGACCCACCGTACTTGAGCGTGATGCTTTGGTGGTTGCACTGGAAATCCAGGCCCAAGATCACGCTCGCACATAGGTTCTTCATGATTAATACTTTAAAATTATCATATACAGTTCCGTTAACGCACAATTGTACCGTGCAGTAACCCAGAATGGCCGATGTCTGGGTTTTATCAACCATAGAGATGGTACCCTGAGTAGGGACCACCTTTAGGGAGAGTTGTTGTGCCAGTTCTGGGTGGATAAAGCTCTCCGTGCTTCCACTGTCAATTAAGCATTTAACCCGGCACCCGTTTACCTCGATGTCCACCATTGATCTGGATAGCGGGTGCGGCCTGGTCTGGTCCACTGTGACCGATGCCACTGTAGGGCCCTGATCGATACAAGATGGCGTCCACGCTGTCTGCTCACAAGATGGCGGACCCCACGAGGTCGGGCAAGATGGCGTCCAAGATGGCCGCTCCCACGGCGCACACGCGGCGGTGGCGGGTTTTCCGGCGGTTGGTTTTCCGGCGGGGTTCCCTCTGCACACCTTCCCGAAGTGCCCCTTCTTACCGCACTTAAAGCAGGTGGTGCCTTTCGCTGGGCACAGGTTTCTGGTGGCTTTGGCTGCCCGCAGAAGTAGCAGTTGGGTCCCTGACGCGTCGCGGCTGTCGTAGGGCTTCTGGGGGGAGAGCGGGGCCCAGCCGGTGTCGGGCTGTCGGGCGGGGAAGATGCCTTCCAAGATGGCGGCGCCCTCGGTGCACACGTGGCAGCGTGGACGGCGCAGGCTGAAGAGTAGGCATCCGAGTTTCTCTGGGCCACATCCAGGGATCGCGTGGTGTCCGCAGCCTGTTTCAGGTCCAACCCCGTTTTTTCCAGCAGTCTTTGCCGGATGTAAGTGGAGCTGAGGCCTGTGATGAAGGCATCGCGAACAAGCTCGTCAGTGTACACTGCGGCTTTTACATCTCGGCACTTGCAGTCTTTGCCAAGCATTTTCAGGGTGCTTAGGAACTCCTCCACCGATTCCCCAGGTCGCTGTGCGCGGGTAGCGAGCAGGTGCCTAGCATACACCTCATTCGTAGGCTGCTGGTAATGTGCCTTTAAGATGTCGCAGGCGGCCAGGTACGTCTCGGCGTCTTGGATGAGGGGGTAAACCCGGTGGCTTACCCAATTCCGCAGAATTCCGAGTCTCATCCTCGCAGCATCCGTAGCGTCTTTGACGGCTGCGGAATTGTCCAGGAAGAATTCCATACACTCAAACCAGTGTCCGAAGCGTGCTGATGCGTCCGGAGCATGTTGATCCAAATCCAAATGTTCGGGTTTCAGGAGTTGATCCATAGTGTTGAAAAATAAGTTAATAAATTTGATGTGCCTCAATAATTCCGAGACTCAAAGTTAGCAGAACAAAAACAAGGCTTTTATTAACTTAGAAAGTAACACGTAAGAGAGAGAGATGTCTTCCTTCTGGAGACTGAGGCCAGACTGAAGCTAGCTTACAAACGGGGCCAGGTATGGGCGGAGCCCTACACACAGCACATTCCAGCACATTCCAGTATACAATACAGCACATTCCAGTACACAATACAATGAGGTCTGGGGGAAGGGAAATGACACTGAAACCGATCTCAGTCACAGGCAGTGATGAATGGAATATTTCATCACAGGATTTATTAGTGACTATCTTATATTTATGGCCCCTACTTCTGGTCCCTAGTTGTGGAAATATCTTATCTACGTCTACCCTATCAAACACTTTAATAATCTTAAAGCGCTCTACCAGGTCACCCCTCAATCTTCTCCTTACTAGAGAAAATAGCCCCAGCCTGTTCAATCTTTCCTGATAGGTATAGCCTCTTAGTTCTGGTACCATCCTAGTGAATGTTTTTTGCACCTTCTCCAGTACCTTTATGTCCTTTTTATAATATTGATACCATTCACAACTCCTCAGATAATGAAGCAGTCCATGCCCGCATACAACAAGACCTGGACGACGTTCAGGCTTGGGCTGATAAGCGGCAGGTAACATTCGCGCCACACAAGTGCCAGGCAATGACTGTCTCCAACAAGCGAGAGTCTAACCACCATCCCTTGACATTCAACGGCATTACCACTGCTGAATCCCCCACCGTCAACATCCTGGGGGGGGTCACCATTGACCAGAAACTTAACTGAGCCAGCCACATAAATAGTGTGGCAACAAGAGCAGGTCAGAGGCCAAGTATTCTGCGACGAGTGTCTCACCTTCTGACTCCCCAAAGCCTTGCCACCATCTACAAGGCACAAGTCGCTGGGTTAAAATCCTGGAACTCCCTCCCTAACAGCACTGTGGGAGTACCTTCACCACACGGACTGTAGCGGTTCAAGAAGGCAGCTCACCACCACCTTCTCAAGGGCAATTAGGGATGGGCAATAAATGCTGGTCTTGCCAGCGACACCCACATCCCATAAACGAATAAAAAAAAACTGCTCACAGTACTCCAAGTGTGGTCTAACCAAGGTTCTATGCAAGTTTAACATAACTTCTCTGTTTTTCCATTCTAGCCCTCTATAAATGAACCCCAGTGCTTGGTTAGCTTTTTTATTGCCTTATTAGCCTGCATTGCTACTTTTCTGTACCCCCAGATCCCTATGCACCTCTACCCCATTTAGGCACTTATTTTCCAAGGTGTATATGACCACCTTATTCTTCCTACCGAAGTGTACCACCTCACACTTAGCTATATTGAAGTTAATTTGCTAATTGCACGCTCATTCTGCAAGTTTATTAATGTGTTCTTGTATTTTGTCGCAGTCTTCATCTTTATTAACTATATCACCACCACCTTCTCAAGGGCAATTAGGGATTGGCAAGAAATGTTGGCCTTGCCAACGACACCCACATCCCATAAACGATTTTTTTTTTTAAATTTGGTGTGATCTGCAAATTCTGAAATTGTACTTCTGATTCCCAAGTCCAAATTGTTTATGTAAATATTGAACAACAGTGGTCCCAGCACCGATCCTTGTGGAACACCACTTCCCACCCTTTTGCCAGTCTGAGTAACACATGCTCCACTAAATTCTGAAGAGTTGAACACTTGTAGTTGGAGAAGAAATTGGCCCACTTGTGATCTATTCATTCAATGTCCTGGAACTTTGGCATTACTTCATGGAGCACACAAAATTGTGCTTCTCCGTACAATGTTTCTCCATCCAGTTCTGCTATATTTGCAGCCTTGGCACAGTTCACCAGGTCCTTAAATGTGAATTGAGTGCAAAGACCAAATACTGTGAAGTGTTTCAGAGGTCTTGTATGGAAGGGGAACCATTTCTCCCGTAAGTTAATGCTTCTCTCGTACACCTTTAATGCATCAGATTTAAATGCAGTTTGAAGAGTGATTGACAATTTCTTCAAATTCTGGTTCACTTTGAAAATAAGTTGTTTCGCAGCCTGTTCATCAAATTAGCTCTCAGATTTTCTATCACACTGTATAAGTCTATGGCCTGAATTACATCACTTTCAAGCACTTTGATTGCAGTGTGAAAAACATTCATATACCTGTGCACAAAGTAAAAATAGCAGTCAGAAAGAGACAGGTCTTCGTCACTTATCAGCTAATGTCCTTGGTCAGCGATGAAGTTCCATATCAGTGCATGAGTATTATCTTGCCTTTGTGAAATGAAGTGCACTTTCACGGCTATCCAGCATTTCAAAATCTCAGCTGGAAATGTGACAGTCACCTCACTGGAGAAGGTCGCAGAAGATCACGGTATTCTTCCTCCACAAATTCAAAACATTCCTGAAGTTCCTTCACCTTCTTAACAGAGTTTGAAAGCTCATTATAAATCTTGCTGCCAAACTCTCTACATCGTACTTCATCAGCTTACATCTATGCTTGGCTGTGTTAGGGAATACTTGAGCACTGCAGTTTGCTCGCAGTAAGTTAAGTTGTGATACTTTTAAGTTCAAAAATACAGAATGATTTTCTCATAATTAACTGACGCATTGTCAGCCAGAAAGGACACTGGCATAGAAATTGGATAAGGCGCGATAACGGGTGATGCAAAATTCGTGCTGCCTGCTTATTAACATGATTGGAGTGCAGATCTCAGCGCTAAACATGCTGCCGATTGGATTAGCACTCAATGGGGGAGGGGGGGAGGCTGCGGGTGCAGTCCAATGGCCAATAAAGTTTGGCCTAGTAGGTTCTCTCCACTACTTAAAGGGTAGGTAAAGGGGAGGTGCTTTGTTGCAGAAGCACGTCATTGACAGTCTGGAGAAACAATGGATCAACAACCAAGAGAACAAGCTAGACGATTTTCAGATGCTGCACTGAAGGCCTTGGTCCTGGGAGTCCAACGAAGGTGGGCTGTCCTTTACCGGTAGGGAGGCAAGAGGCCATCCAAGGTCATTTGTAGAAGGTTATGGGAAGAGATTGAACAATCATGTCATGGCCACCAGTGTTGTCCCAAGGACCTGGATCCAGTGCCGCAAAAAGTATAATGACCTCACATGGCTGGTCACGGTGAGTGAAGGCTTCAGCAAATGCCATATCCATCATCTGCATCACAAGTCTCACACACTGCTCAATGCACCATACCACCATCACTCACCTACCAACAATCATCACTCATTCCTCACAATCATAGCTTCACTTCACCTTCACACACTTAAGACTGCTGCAACTCACACCCACATCTCACGTCGGCGGGAAATCAGCGGCAGCAGCGGGGCTATAAAAGTCCCAGAGACCCAGGTAAGGCCTCAGTGCGTCGGCGGGAACTCAGCGGCAGCAGCGGGGCTATAAAAGTCCCAGAGACCAGGTAAGGCCTCAGGGTGTCGGCGGGAACTCAGCGTCAGCAGCGGGGCTATAAAAGTCCCAGAGACCCAGGTAAGGCCTCAGTGTGTCGGCGGGAACTCAGCGGCAGCAGCGGGGCTATAAAAGTCCCAGAGACCCAGGTAAGGCCTCAGTGTGTCGGCGGGAACTCAGCGGCAGCAGCGGGGCTATAAAAGTCCCAGAGACCAGGTAAGGCCTCAGGGTGTCGGCGGGAACTCAGCGTCAGCAGCGGGGCTATAAAAGTCCCAGAGACCAGGTAAGGCCTCAGTGTGTCGGCGGGAACTCAGCGGCAGCAGCGGGGCTATAAAAGTCCCAGAGACCAGGTAAGGCCTCAGTGTGTCGGCGGGAACTCAGCGGCAGCAGCGGGGCTATAAAAGTCCCAGAGACCAGGTAAGGCCTCAGTGCGTCGGCGGGTGTTTCAGCGGCAGCAGCGGGGCTATAAAAGTCCCAGAGACCAGGTAAGGCCTCAGTGCGTTGGCGGGAATTCAGCAGCAGCAGCGGGGCTATAAAAGTCCCAGAGACCAGGTAAGGTTTACCAATCTCCAGTCTGGGAACTCAGAGGGAAGGAGAGAGGTAAAAAGTAATCCAAGTGTGACGTCACCAGAAAGCGGGTAAGTGATTGGTTGGTAAGTATTTCTCCCTTTTTAAGCTTAAATCTCTTTGGTTTATAGTTTCTAAGGTGTGATATTCACCATCTAGAATCGGGGCAGAGGGTATTTAAGAATAATATTAATAAATTTAATTAATTACATAGAATGGGAGATCAGGTGATGTGTTGCTGCTGCAATATGTGGGAGCTGGTGGACACCATTGATGCTCACGGTGATCACATTTGCAGTAAGTGTTGGCTGCTCGAGGAATTCCAGCTCCGTGTTGAAGAGCTGGAGTCCGAGCTTCAAACACTGAGACACATCAGGGAGGGGGAGAGTTACCTGGACTCTGTGTATCACGAGGTATTCACACCAATTAGATTAATTAATTCAGATGTAGTCCGTGGCCAGGGTCAGGATGGTGTCACTAGAAGTGAGGCAGGTACGGGGATCCAGGAGGTAGTGTTGGAGGAGCCGCAGCTATTACACTTGTCCAACAGGTTCGAGGCTCTTACTCCCTGTGAGGATGGGAACAGGGACTGTGGGGAGGATGAGCAACCTGGCCACAGCACCGTGGAGCAGGGGGCAATTCAAGTGGGGGGAGTTAAAAGAAATGTTGTAGTGGTAGGGGATAGTATCGTTAGGGGGATAGATAGAGTTCTTTGCAGCCGAGAGCGAGAGTCCCGAAAGCTGTGTTGCCTGCCCGGTGCCAGGGTTAAGGACATCTCCTCTGGACTGGAGAGAAACTTGGAGTGGGAGGGGGAGGATCCAGTTGTCGTGGTCCATGTTGGTACCAACGACATAGATAGGACAAGGAAGGAGGTTCTGCTGAAGGAGTTTGAGCAGCTAGGGGCCAAATTAAAAAGCAGAACCACAAGGGTAATAATCTCTGGATTATTACCTGAGCCACGAGCGAATTTGGCTAGGACAAATAAAATTAGAGAGTTAAATGCGTGGCTCAAAGACTGGTGTGGGAGAAATGGGTTTTGCTTCCTGGGACACTGGCACCAGTACTGGGGCAGGAGGGAGCTGTTCCGTTGGGACGGGCTTCACTTGGCCAGTGCTGGGACTAGAGTCCTGGCGGATCATATAACTAGGGCTGTAGAGAGGGCTTTAAACTAACTAGTGGAGGGGAGGTTCCTAGAGAGCAAATAATAAAAATGACAACAGAGAAGGTCATAGACTTAGGTAGCAGTGGGGAAATTAAAAACCAGAGCATGTCAGGAAGGGGCAGAAGGTATGGAGTAAACGGTAAAGTAATAAAAAGGGCAAAAGCAGGAACTAAGTGTCACAAAACATATTTGAAAGTTCTCTATCTGAATGCACGTAGCATTCGTAACAAAATAGACGAGTTAATGGCACAAATAACTACATATGGGTATGATCTTGTGGCCATTACAGAAACATGGCTGCAGGGTGACAATGCCTGGGAATTAAACATACCAGGTTATTTAACGATCAGGAAGGACAGGCAGGAAGGAAGGGGAGGTGGGGTGGCTATGTTAATAAAGGAAGGAATCACTGTAATACAGAGAAATGATATTGGGTCAAAAGATCAGGATAATGAAAGAGTTTGGGTGGAGGTAAGGAATAATAAGGGGAAAAAAACACTAGTGGGCGTAGTCTATAGGCCTCCGAACAGTGGCAACTCTGTTGGACGGAGTATCAATCAGGAAATAGTTGAGGCTTGTAATAAGGGAACATCTATAATTATGGGGGATTTTAACTATCATATTAATTGGACAAATCAAATTGGGCAGGGCTGCCTTGAGGATGAGTTCATTGAGTGTATTAGGGATGGGTTTCTTGAGCAGTATGTAACTGAACCGACCAGGGGGCAAGCAACCTTAGATCTGGTCCTGTGTAACGAGACAGGATTAATTAAAAATGTCCTAGTAAAGGATCCCCTTGGAATGAGTGACCATAACATGGTTGAATTCCATATTCAATTAGAGGGTGAGAAGGTTGGATCTCAAACAAGCATGCTAAGCTTGAATAAAGGAGACTATGAAGGTATGAGAGCGGAATTGAGTAGAGTGGATTGGGAAAATAGTGTAAAGGGTAAGACGATACATGATCAGTGGTGTACATTTAAGGAGTTATTTTACAACTTCCAAAAAATATATATTCCACTGAGAAGAAAAGGGTGTAAAAGAAAAGACAGCCATCCGTGGCTAAGTAAAGAAATTAAGGATAGTATTCGACTAAAAACAAGGGCATATAAGGTAGCCAAATCTAGTGGGAGGATAGAGGATTGGGGAAACTTTAAAAGACAACAAAAAATAACAAAAAGATTGATTAAGAAAGGGAAGATAGATTATGAAAGTAAATTAGCAAAAAATATAAAAACAGATAGTAAGAGTTTTTATAGTTATATAAAAAGAAAAAGGGTGGCTAAAGTAAATGTTGGTCCCTTAGAGGATGAGACCAGGAAATTAATGGTGGGAAATATGGAGATGGCAAAAACACTGAATGAATATTTTATATCAGTCTTTACAGTAGAAGACACTAAGAATATCCCAACACTGGACAAACAGGGGGCTAAAGGGGGGGGAGGAGCTAAACACGATCAAAATCACTAAGGAAGTGGTACTTGGTAAAATAATGGGACTCAAGGCGGATAAATCACCTGGGCCTGATGGCTTACATCCTAGGGTCTTGAGGGAAGTGGCGGTAGGGATTGTGGATGCATTGGTAATAATTTTCCAAAACTCCCTCGACTCGGCAAAGGTCCCGGCAGACTGGAAAACTGCTAATGTAACACCCTTATTTAAAAAGGGCAGTAGACAGAAGGCTGGAAACTATAGACCGGTTAGCCCAACATCTGTGGTAGGTAAAATTTTGGAGTCCATTATTAAGGAGACAGTAACAGGACATTTGGATAATCATAATTTAATAGGACAAAGTCAGCATGGTTTTATGAAGGGGAAGTCATGTTTGACAAATTTGCTGGAGTTCTTTGAGGAAGTAACATATAGGGTGGATAAAGGGGAACCAGTGGACGTAGTGTATTTAGACTTCCAAAAGGCATTTGACAAGGTGCCACACAAAAGATTATTGCTTAAGATAAAAAATCACAGGATTGGGGGTAATATTCTGGCATGGATAGAGGATTGGCTATCTAACAGAAGGCAGAGAGTTGGGATAAATGGTTCATTCTCAGACTGGCAATCAGTAACTAGTGGTGTTCCGCAGGGGTCAGTGCTGGGTCCCCAACTCTTTACAATCTATATTAACGATTTGGAGAAGGGGACCGAGTGTAACATATCAAAGTTTGCAGATGATACTAAGATGGGAGGGAAAGTAGTGAGTGAGGAGGACATAAAAAACCTGCAAGGGGACATAGACAGGCTAAGTAAGTGGGCAGAGATTTGGCAGATGGAATACAATACTGGAAAGTGTGAGGTTATGCACTTTGGCAGGAAAAATCGTAGAGCAAGTTATTATCTTAATGGCAAGAAACTGGAAAGTATTGAAGTACAAAGGGATCTGGGGGTCCTGGTGCACGAAACTCAAAAGGTTAGTATGCAGGTGCAGCAAGTGATTAAGAAGGCCAATGGAATGTTGGCTTTCATTGCTAGGGGGATAGAATATAAAAATAGGGAGGTATTGCTTCAGTTGTACAAGGTATTGGTGAGACCGCACCTGGAATACTGCGTACAGTTTTGGTGTCCATACTTAAGAAAAGACATAGTTGCTCTCGAGTCAGTACAAAGAAGGTTCACTCGGTTAATCCCGGGGATGAGGGGATGGACATATGAGGAGTGGTTGAGTAGATTGGGACTCTACTCATTGGAGTTCAGAAGAATGAGAGGCGATCTTATTGAAACATATAAGATTGTGAAGGGGTTGGATCGGGTGGATGCGGGGAGGATGTTCCCGATGATGGGTGAAACTAGAACTAGGGGGCATAGTCTTAGAATAAGGGGCTGCTCTTTCAAAACTGAGATGAGGAGGAACTACTTCACTCAGAGGGTGGTAGGTCCATGGAATATGCTGCCCCAAAAAGCTGTAGAAGCTACATCATTACATAAATTTAAAACAGAAGTAGACAGTTTCCTAGAAGTAAAGGGAATTAAGGGTTACGGGGAGCGGGCAGGAATTTGGACATGAGTCTAGGTTCGGATTGGTCATGGCCCTGTGGGTAGCGGAGCAGGCCCAGGGGCCGTGTAGCCTGATCCTGCTCCTATTTCGTGTGTCTAATTCTGTTAGATTCAGGAGATGGTTCTGTGATAGTGGATTGGCGGTTAGGATCAGATCAGCCATGATCTTATTGAATGGCGGAGCAGGCTCGAGGGGCCAATTGGCCTACTCCTGCTCCTATTTCTTATGTTCTTATGTTCTTATGTTCACACCCTGCACACAATGACAGCTATTCAACCATGGCAGGCATGTCTACCAAACACAGTGCACCACACTCACTGACACACTTCCCTTTCTCTTGCAAGCCAAGATGGCACACAACAGGAGAGAGCAACAACAGATGGGAGGTGGCCAAGCCGCAATTGAGAACCGGACGGATCTTGAGGAATCTGTCCTTGAAATCATTGGAGGGGCAGTGACAGAGTCCGTGGCCAGCGGAGAAGTTGAAAGCATTGCTGATGATGATGGCATGGTCATAACTAATCCTGCTTCTCACATCCCACTTTCCCCTCATTCTACAATCTCTTCTCACTGACAAGTTGCTAATGATCTATGCATGGATATCTTGCTTTCCCCCACTCCCCTCACCACAACCCAACCATTGTGCCTTTCTGCTTTCAGATACCCAAGAAGTGCTCCTAGCACAGCCTGTTCTTCATCATCAGCAAATTGACGGAGGAGACGAAGAAGACAAACAGACACCGGCACTGCATTTGACACTTGCAGGCACCAGCTCATAAAACGGCACTGTGCGGAATGTAGAGGGTAGTATGGAGGCGGGATCTGCACATGGTGAGGCACCGGGCACAATTGCGCTGCAGCAAGGCCAGGGAGAAAGGGTAGCTCGGGTGCCAGCTCCCCGGAGGCCGAGTTTATGCACGAGTTCTGTTCTACAGGACTCAGATGATGGCCTCAAAGGGTTGGCCTTCAGAAGAAGGGTGATGGACATGCACATGGAAATGCTAGGTGCAATGGCAAGCCTGCCAAAGAGCCTTTTGTCAATGTCAAGGATCATGGAGGAGTCCGGCTCCAACATTGGATGGGGTTTTCCGCAGAGCTTAGGATGGAACTGAGGGACAGCTCCAAGAGCGATCTTGTGGACCCACAGTTGATGCTGGATGTGATGGGTGATCTTGCAGCTTCCATTGCAGTACTGGCGGAAGCGACCTGACATCTCACTGCTGCAGTGGAAGTGCAGACTGCTCTCCTGCATGCTTAGCTTGCAGCCATGCAAGTTCAGACTCCTGGCATCATCACTGGGTTTACGAGAGTCGAAAAGGACTTGCAGGGTGTTGCAGCTGGCCAGCAATCTGTCCAACAGACTGCTAGGAATGCTGAAGCGCCGCCCCGGAGGAGTGGCAGTGGCTCAGTGGGGCAAGAAGCTGCTGTCCTCTATCAGGATGACAGCATTCCTACTCCCACCACTGCCACTCCGCCATTGCCCTTGCCGCTGCCTATCAGCCAGCCAGCCCAGACTGCTGCCGCCCATGCCGAGGTGGCGCAGTCTACAGCCAAGCCTTCTAGGTCCACAGCTGGTCGAGGTCGTCCTGCAAGGCCATCTGTAGTCTCCCCCACTGAAAGTCAGCAGCCTTCCACCAGCCATGCTGCAGCCACAGGGGGAGCACTGCGTAGCAGCACTGAAGTTGATAAAGGAACATAACAGACAGACACTAAGAGAATGCACAAGGGTGAATTGTTGAGATTGTCATTTCGATTGGATTTAGATAATTTTATGAATTTTGTTTGGAATGTGTGTTTTGTGGAGGCTCTCATTTCAGCTTTGTGCCCAGGAGGATGCTGTGATGTTCTGCGACAGAGGGGGACATGATGGGGAAGTGGTGAGCAATGGAGAAATGCTAGCTATGTCTCCTGCTGCAGACTGGAAGAATCCGCTGGTAAAGCAATTGAGGACCATGGTGACCTAGACTGCTACTGGGAGAGCCATCGTCGCCCTGCACTGAGGGTGTAGGTCTGGTGGTTGCAGGATGTGGCAGAGTCCTGTGACCACCTTCTTGGTGAAGCGGAGCCTCCTAATGCATAGGATTACATAGGAAATACGGCACAGAAACAGGCCATTTGGCCCAACCAGTCCATGTTCCACTCGAGCCTCCTTCCGTCTTTCCTCATCTAAATCTATCAGCGTAAGCCTCAGTTCCCTCATATACTTGTCCAGCCTCCCCTTAAATGCATCTATACTATTCGCTTCAACCACTTCCCGTGGTAGCGAGTTCCACATTCTCACCACTCTTTGGGTAAAGAAGTTTCTTCTGAATTCCCTATTGGATTTCTTGGTGACTATCTTATATTGATGGCCTCTAGTTATGCTCTTCCCCACAAGTGGAAACATTCTCTCTGTATCCATTCTATCAAAAGCTTTCATAATTTTAAAGACCTCTATTAGGTCACCCCTCAGCCTTCTTTTTTCAAGAGTAAAGAGACCCAGCCTGTTCATCCTTTTCTGATATGCATACCCTTGCATTTCTGGTATCATCCTTGTAAATCTTCTCTGCACCCTCTCCAGTGCCTCTATATCCTTTTTATAATATGCCGACCAGAACTGCACGCAGTACTCTAAGAGTGGTCGATTTAGGTTTAGCATAACTTCCCTAATTTTCAATTCTATCCCTCCAGAAATAAACCCTAGTGTTTGGTTTGCTTTTTTTATGGCCTTGCTAACCTGTGGCGGAACTTATAGTGATTTGTGTATTTGTACTCCAAGATCCCTTTTTTCCTCTACCCCACCTAGACTCGCATCCTCCAAGTGATAAGTGACCTCCCTATTCTTCGTACCAAAATGTAATACCTCACATTTATCTGTGTTGAACTTCATTTGCCAATTATTTGCCCATTCTGCAAGTTTATTAATGTCCTCCTGTAATTTGTTGCAGTCCTCCTCAGTATTGACTATTCCCCCCAATTTGGTATCAACCGCAAATTTAGAAATTGTGTTTCTGATTCCAATATCTAAATCATTAATGTAAATTGTGAACAACAGTGGTCCCAGATCCTTGTGGAACACCACCACCCACCTTCTGCCACTGTGAATAGCTCCCCTTTACTCCCACTCTCTGCTTTCTGTCTTGAAGCCAGCTAGCAATCTATTCTGCTACTTGTCCCCGACTCCGCATTCTCTGACCTTATTCATTAGTCTATTATGGGGTACCTTATTGAAGGCCTTTTGAAAATCTAGATAAATTACATCTACTGCATTACCATTGTCTACTCGCTCTGTTACCTCTTCAAAAAATTCAGTAAGGTTGGTCAAGCAAGATTTTCCCTTTTGAAATCCATACTGACTATTCATTATTATACTTTTCAATTCTAGATGTTCTTCTATTTTCTCCTTTAGTAGGGATTCCATTATTTGTCCTACCACCGATATTAAGCTGACTGGTCTATAATTCCCTGGACATGTTCTATCTCCCTTCTTAAATATAGGTATTACATTAGCTATCCACCAGTCCGCTGGCACTACACCTTTTTCTAACAAATTATTAAATATGTGTAGTAATGTCTCTGCTATCTCTTCCCTAGATTCTTTTAAAATGTGGGGATGCAATCTGGACCAAGGGTTTTATCCTCTTTGAGTTTGATTAGTTTGTTTAATATATCCCCTTTTTTATTTTAAATGCACTTATCTCATTACTAATCTCGTCATCCAATGCCATGTCCACCTGTTCTGTCTCCCTGGTAAATACTGAAGTGAATTAATATTTCTGCCCTCTCCCTATCATTACCTGTGGTATTGTCCTGTCTATCCCTTAATGGCCCTATTCCCATACCAACCTTTCTCTTTTTATTGATGTGCCTGTAAAATATTTTACTATTTTGTTTTATGTTCCTTGAAAATTTAATTTCATAGTTCCTCTTTGCCTTCCTAATTGTTTTTTTGACTTCTCTCCTAATCCCTTCATATTCTCTCTTATCATGCACTCTTCTCTTGTCTATGTACATAATGTATGCCTCTTTCCTTAACCTCAATTGTTCCCTTACGTCTTTATTCATCCATAGAGTCTCATTAGTGTTTAGTTTGTTCTTTCCTTTTAGCGGAATATATTTTTCCTGCACTCTGCTGAACACCATTTTAAATGTTTCCCATTGTCATTCTACATCATTATTTGCCAATACTGTTGCCCATTTTATCTTCCCAAGTTCTATTCTCAGCCCCTCAAAATCAGCTTTTCTCTAATGTAGTCACCTGTTTTTTGTCATAATGATGTCCTTCTCTATTATCATCTTAAAGCATATTATATTATGGTCACTATTGCCTATATGTTCCCCTATTTTACTTCTCTTATCTGCTGCTCCTGGGTTACGTGGAGGTAAAAGAAGTGCTCTCGGAAGACCCTAGGTTGGTAAGGCCTCCTGCTGAGAGCCCTCCTGGCCCTACTCCTCCTCCCTCTGCGCGCATCTTCTTCGCTGCCTCCGCTCCATCTCCCAAAGATACTCGAGTGCGAGGGGGACTGCAAGTAGAGCCCCTATGACTGTGAGCAAGTGGTGTGAGCAGAAGCCTTTAAATGAGAATCAAGGCGTTCTCCACTTGCACCAACACTCCCTGTGACCTCAGCAACTTTAAACAAGTTTAGAAAGCTCCAAGACTTGCAGAAACTTAGACAGACCCAGTAGAAGTGAAAAAGCATGTCAGCTGTAAGTTGTTGCTGATGATCCATTTAAATAGCACTGTTGGAGACTCCTTCCTGCTACTGAATGCTTCGTCAGCTGGTCATAATTATGAGAGGGAGGTAAGTGGAGCAGCGACGTCGAAAATGGCAGATCGTGCGTCAAATTAGTGTTGTCACGATCTGCCTCATTTCCATTTCTGCAGCGAGCGTGGGACTCACCGGAAGCGGGCGCAAGTGAGATGGCTGCCAATTTTTCTTTATAACGGGCCTTAATGGCCACGTTAAACCCCTGAATTTCTAGGCCACTATGTTTACTACCTTCAAGGCATTGCCATCCAAAATGTGCATATTTTGTTGCTGATAGCATTGGCTGTTTCTGTAGTGTCCGTGTGTTGATAAAGACACTGAAGACAGGAGTTGGTTCATAGGTGTTTACTAAGCAAATTCTGGGGGGGTTTCTAACGGATATACACAATATACAGGCTTATATAGCCCTAGTGGCCATTACCGGCATTACAGCACACCTGGGGCTCTTAAAGGCACATACACTACAATTCCTCCCCTTTTAGCTAACCAGTACATCATATTTTAAGTAATTATTAATTACATGTTATAAGAAAAATAATATACACGTTGCTGTAGTTAATTAATTATAAGTCAGTCTCTCAGGAGGCTTCCTGACTCGGTCCGGATAACGCCTCGGGGGTGTAGTAGTTTCTGGTGGTGTAGTAGGTTCTTTTGGCAAGGCTGATTCGGCTTGAATGCCAGTGTCGGGTTCATCGGGTTCCAGTATCACCGGATCGGAGGTAGATATGGGTATCTCTACTTCATCGTTAGACGTATAGAGTTGTGGTGTAGGTTGTCCCTTTTCGGATGACTTTATGATTTGGTCAGCATGGCGCCTTATGATGCTTTCTCCGATGTCCACGGTATACATCAGTGGTCCTAGTCGTGTGCAGATAGTTCCAGGCTGCCATTTCTCGGTACGGTAGTCCCGGGCCAAAACTTGTTGACCTATCTGGAAGGTTCTAGTTGGCCTTTCATTCATGCCTTGAAACTGCCGGTTCTCCACGTCCCTTCTGATGTTGGGTTTGTCCAAATCCAGCCGGCATCTTAGGTTTCTATTGAAGAACATCATGGCGGGAGTTTGGTTGGTAACCATATGTGTTGCATTCCTGTATGCGAATAAGAAGTTATCCACCTTGTGCTGAAGTTTTATGTCTTCATTACCCATGGCCTTTATGGCCTTCTTGAAGGTCTGGACAAACCTTTCAGCCAATCCATTGGTGGCGGGATGGTATGGGGCGGACGTGTAGTGCTTAACCCCATTGTTTTTTAAGAACTTTCTGAATTCTTCGGACACAAATTGCGGTCCATTATCAGAACATATCTGTTCCAGCAGCCCATTCCTGGCAAATATGGTCCTTAATACTGTGATGGTTTTTTCCGTGGTGGTGGAGGACATCTTTATTACCTCCGGCCACTTGGAGTGTGCATCAACCGCGATTAAGAACATTGAGTCCATAAATGGACCAGCAAAGTCGATGTGCACCCTTTGCCAGGGAGATGAGGGCCACTCCCATGGATGTAGAGGGGCTTGTGGTGGAGTGTTTTGGACCTTCTGGCATCCTAGGCAGCTCTTGGTCATTTCTTCGATGTCTCCATCAATACCTAGCCACCATACAAACGCCCTAGCTAGGTTCTTCATTTTCACTCCACCCAGATGCCCCTCGTGAAGCTCCTTTAGCACTTTATCCTGGAGTTTGGGTGGAATCACCACTCTGGATCCACACATCAAGGTTCCTCGGCACACTGACAGCTGTTCTCTTCTTTGCGAGAATGCTGGCAACAGTGGTTCGCCATGTGCTGGCCATCCCTTCACTGTTAAATCGTAGACCCGTGAGAGAGTCGGGTCATTTCTCGTCTCCCTTTCAATGGCAGAATTTGTTACTGGTAGACATTCCACTATGGTTGAGTGGAACATCTCTACTGGGTCTAATGTAGGTGCCTCTTCTACCGTTGGCAACGGTAGGCGCAATAAACCGTCAGCATTCCCATGCTGTTTTGATCCTTTGTATTCTATGTTGTATTGGTGTGCCCCTAGAAAAAGGGACCACCTCTGTAGCCTTTGCGCTGTCATAATGGGAACACCCTTTTTAGGGTTGAATATGGAGATGAGGGTTTGATGGTCAGTCAACAAGGTAAATTTTTGTCCGTGTAGGTAATGGTTGAATTTCTTCACTCCCCATACCAGGCTGAGTGCTTCCCTGTCGATTTGGGCATAGTTACGCTCAGCTGAGTTTAATGAGCGTGACGCAAAAGCTATCGGCCGTTCTGAGCCATCAGGGAATTTATGGGATAATATTGCTCCTATGCCGTAAGGGGATGCATCGCACGCCAGTCTGATTGGCAGTGATGGGTTGTAATGAGCCAAAACTTCTTCGGATGTGATTAAGTCTTTGCATTTATGGAAGGCACGTTTACAGTCTTCGTTCCATTTCCAAATCACTCCTGTTTGTAGAAGTTCATTAAGAGGGTGTAGAAGAGTTGATAAGTTCGGTAAAAATTTATGATAGTAATTTATTAATCCCAGGAACGACCTTAATTGTGAAACATTTTCAGGTGCTGGGGCTTTTATGACCGCTTCAATTTTTTCAGGTGACTTATGCAACCCTTCCTTATTAATTATGTGGCCACAATATGATATCTGATTTTGGAAAAATTCGCACTTGGGGCGATTTGCTCGTAGGCCCTGTTCTTTCAGCCTAGTGAGCACCTGCTCCAAATTGGCAAGGTGCTCGTTGTCGTTTTCTCCTGTTAGAAGGATGTCGTCTAAGTAGCATTGAGTCCCCAGAATCCCTTGCAGGACTTGCTCCATAGCTCTTTGCCAGAAAGCTGGAGCTGATGCTACTCCAAAAACCAGTCGATTGTACTGGTACAGGCCTTTGTGTGTGTTTATCGTGAGATACTTTTTAGAGGCCTCCTCAACCTCCATCTGTAGATATGCCTGTGCCAAGTCAATTTTGGTGAAACGTTTCCCTCCGGATAGTGAGGCGAAAATATCTTCTATCCTCGGAAGAGGATACTGTACTGTGTGAAGGACCGGGCTTACAGTCACCTTGAAGTCTCCACAGATGCGAATTTTTCTCTGTTCTTCAGATTTATCATTATTCAATGCTTTTTTCATGACTGGAACGATGGGTGTTGCCCACTCGCTCCAATCTATTTTGGATAATACGCCTGCCTTTTCCAAATTCTCCAGCTCTGCCTCGACTGCTGGACGAATTGCGTATGGCACCGGTCTTGCCTTAAAAAATTTGGGAATTGCTGCATCTTCCACTTTTATTGAGGCGGTGATGCCTTTCAAGGTTCCTAGTTTCTCTTGAAACACTTCTTTGGCGTTGGCCAAGATGCCTTTTAATCGTTCAGGTATGATGTCATCATTGTTTATTTTCTTACTGGTCACCCTCAGTGCCTGGATGGAGTGCCAGTCTAAACGTATCTTTCTGATCCATTCACGTCCCAACAATGGTGGACCACCATCTTGTAGAATGTATAAATACAACTTTCGTATTTCTTTGC
This sequence comes from Somniosus microcephalus, assembly GCF_052327205.1. NCBI lineage: Eukaryota > Metazoa > Chordata > Chondrichthyes > Squaliformes > Somniosidae > Somniosus > Somniosus microcephalus. The sequence continues at coordinate 309,079,006 of NC_140989.1, forward strand.
CATTGTATACAACAGGCACCCTTATTTTTCCTTTGGGGTATACTTTCTGCCCCGTATATGTTTTTAAGATAATGGATGTGTCTTTTAGAGGTATATTCGAAAATAGCCTCTCGTAATCCCGGCGATTTATTACGGTTAGAGCTGATCCTGTATCTAGCTCCATTTTAACAGGGGACCCTGCTATCGTGAGGGTAACCCAAATGGTTTGGTAATCATCTTTGGCAAGTACATTATGTAATTTGAGACAGCTTAGTCTCTTGTTTTCGGAGTCGCTATCGCTCTTCTGAGCTACTGTCCGTCATCATTTGTACCTTCCTGTACTTTGCTTTATTGATTTTTTTTTTTCTGTCTGTGGATTTATTTTGTCCAGATCGGCATACCCGTGCAATGTGTCCAATCTTTCCGCATTGCCTGCATGCTTTGTCCTTGAACCAGCAGTCCTTCTGGTTATGGGTGGATCTGCCGCAGCGATAACATCTTTCGAAACCCTGTGTCATTTCATGGGTGCTGAAGTCCTGTGTCTTTTGTTGTATCTCTGCAGCTCCTCTTGCTGCTGCTTCGTATGATACAGCCATACTGAAAGCTTTGTCCAATGTTAAATCTTTTTCAGAAATCAGCCTTTTTTGTGTTCCTTCACTTAAGAGACTGCAAACGAATTTGTCTCGAAGATAATCTGCTAGTCCTGCCCCGAATTGGCAGTACTTTGATAGCTTTCTTAATTCGGTTAGGTAATCAGCATTACTTTCATTCTTGTGTTGATTTCTCTTGAAGAATTTGAATCGTTCTGCTATAAGCAGCGGTGTTGGGTCCAAGTGCTCCTGCAGGGTATCAACAATTTCTTTAAAATTCTTGTCCCTTGGTTTGGCTGGAGTGATTAAATTTTGTAACAGCCCGTATGCCTTTGCGCCCATTAGGTTCAGCAGTACTGAAGCTTTTTTTTCATCTTCTATTCCATTTGCAGTGCAATATACCTCTACTCTTTCCACGTATGTGGTCCAATCCTCTATTTCGCTATCAAAAGCATCAATATTGCCAGACTTAGGCATTTCCGAGAAGATATGGCGCTTCCCGCGCTTTTCTTTATTTTCAGCAGCAAAGATATGACGCTTCCCGCGCTTTCCCACCGCTGCTGCCGATGACAACGCTGTTTCCCGCGGTTTCCGTTCTTTGTTTACAGTTGGAGGCTCGTTCCCGCCGGATTTTCTCTGCAGGTCTGAACGCTGACCTGCTTGCCGCGCCGGCCGTCTCCCGAGTGCTCCCTCCCAGTCCGTTATTGCTTGCCTCCGATTTCGCTGCCTGTCTCAGCTGTAGAGCCAGCCGCTGGAGCCCCAGCCTGACGCCCAGGAAGGATTAGCGCAGTACCTGCCACCAGCTTGGCCAGCTGGTGAAACCACAGCTTCTCTCACTTTCTTGAGTCTTCTGGATGCCCGAGGAATCGATGTCCTGGAGGTGCTGCCGAATTGCAGGTAAGTCCGCTTCCACTTCGTCGCCACTGTAGTGTCCGTGTGTTGATAAAGACACTGAAGACAGGAGTTGGTTCATAGGTGTTTACTAAGCAAAGTCTAGGGGGGGGGTTCTAACGGATATACACAATATACAGGCTTATATAGCCCGAGTGGCCATTACTGGCATTACAGCACACCTGGGGCTCTTAAAGGCACATACACTACAGTTTCTTCAAAGACTTTGTAAAAATAAGCTAACCACCTCTAACACCACTAGATGTCGCAAAGTATCATATAACCAGTGGTTAGTACTTAACTTTTCCCTTATTTGAGGCATCAGTGGCTATGGAAAATTAATTATTTGGCCTGGATTTTGGTGTCGTAATGACGGCAAAACGGTCAGCGTTCCCTGTCATTACTCCTCTGAAATGGACTCAGGGAGAGGATCGGAGGCCTCGGGTGGTGGAGGAAGAGTCCGATCGCAGGCAGTGAGTGAAGCAGGGACGCTGGATTCAGCAGGTAAGTGTAAAGGCATTTGCCTCCTGGATCCTGCAGTCCTCACCTTACTTAAGCTGGCAGGTTCCCTGAGGCCTGAGGACCCCATCCAGCCAGAGTTAAATTTAAAATGGTGGTTAAAACTGAGGCACGCTAGCCTCATTACAATATCTAAATGGGCGACCTGCCTCCTGGGAGCTGGTTGGTTGCCTGCCCCTCCGTCCCACCTGCGTTAAAACCAGAAGTGGGCAGGTTGGATGTGAGTTGGGGTCGGGAATCAGTTTTCTGACACTTTAACCTCCCACTCGACCCTAACCCACCCGTATTTTGGGGTTAAAATTCCCCTCGACGTTTCTGTGCGTTCATGCGTATATGCTTATACACTTTCTCACAGCATCAACACCTTCATTTTTTAACAGAAACTGTATTAACTAGCAGTTTTACGTAATGATAAAAGAAAACACAAGATACATTACTAATTTTGTTGGTATAACAAGTGTACACCCAAACTGTGCAATAGGTAAGTGGGATAATTAGTCACTATAACGTTGTTTCTTATTGCAATGTTACTACTATTGTAAGTTCACAGTGGTGCCTTTTCATATGCATCCCAATCACTGCATATGCAGGTGTTCCATCAGCTCATTTGGCCTGTGAGTAATGTCAGTTCAGAGGAGAAGCTTCAGGCTTCAAACTTTTAATCTGTTTCCATTATCTCTGATCAAGGTGGAACCACAGGGGAGCAGAGTTGCTGGCAGGACTATGACGAGTGAGGAGGCAGCCTATCTATAAAACATATTAATCACTTTCCTCTCTTCCAGGCACATTTACAAATCCAGCCTCTGCCTGGACTCCCTGGCGCCTGAAAAATGGATTCTCTGTCCCTTGGTTCAGGCAAATGCCTTTCAGGGAAAGTCATCAGCATAATAATTACTGACATTGCTGATATAAGCCTAAGTTGTCGATGGGCAACTATTAGAAAAACAAAGAATTCTGGGAGAGGCCTTTATAGATTTCCCATGTTGGCATCTGCATCTATTGGTTTGCATTAGGAACAACATAAGGACCCAGAAATATTCAGATATCAGCTGCTGTGACAGTGCTTAATCCTGAATAAACTGCTTAGGTGCCAAGGGAATCTTATTCCTCTCTGTTGTTCCCAACAACAGATGCAGCCAATTAACTTTAAGTAGTGACCAAGAAAACCTTTGTATTATTATGCTGTATTATGCAGAGGATGACATCTCTAGATATCAGTCTGCAAGCTGCCTTTCATTATCAGCCAATTGTTCCAATCAATCTGACAATTATGAAAAAAAGGTCTTAATCATAATACATAGAATCCTTATACGTGCACAAAAAAGAAATATACATATCTGCCAAATAGAAAAAACAATCAACAATTTCAAGTGTGAACTTGTGGTAAATGTAAATGTGTGAATATTACATTTTCCACTTTACTGTTTCTAAAAAAAAGGCAGTGGTAATCATTTTATATTTAAATTCAAAAATAAGAAACCACGAGTACTGCAACGCTATCCATATGATTGCTTGAAGTGATAATGCCTCACTATAAAATCTGATGCAATATAATTTCTATTAGCATTTTTTGAAATTCAGTCTTAAATTTGCAAAAGACAATACTCACTGAAATAACACCAAGAGTTTGATAAGAGAAAAAGCCACTAAAGCAAACAAACTTATCAACATATCGGCCTAGAAATTCAGTTGGTTGCGCCAGCAGTTAGCGCCTTAAGAGAAGTGAATTTCGGGCGCTATGCGTGTAGCGCCCGGGTGCAGCGCAGTTTGCGCCTCGCCCCAAATTAAGTTGACCCTTAGCGCCGGCGCAAAGTTTAGCGCCCGCCCGGCTGCGCGCGCAGAAAATGACGTCACATCCTCGTGCAACGCCCTTTGCGCGCCCCGATTCCAAACTTCAGTCGGACCGCCCCATTGTGCAGCTGGCAGCCAGAGCGTTTGTAAAATGGAATGCAACACAGCCGACGCGGGCCCCGGGGAGCGCAAATTAAAGGGCACGTACCCTGCAGTATAAAGGGCAGCCATTTTGCAGCAAACACTCTTGTGCAACGGATTTCTGGACACACAACAAGGAGGAGAGCTAACTGGTTTCGCGCAGCAATAGCTCAGGTATTTTTGGACTCAGGCCAAAGCGCTGCAAGTGCCCTGTTGGAAATTTGACTGTTTGCCAGCATTTGATGGGGGTTGCATGGGGTGCCAACGCGGAGTTTCAGCGCCATGTGCGTAGGGCTCGCAGACGCGCGGTCAGAGGGGCAGCCCTGGCTAGAGGCAGAGGGGGCAACAGGCGTCGGCAACATAGGCCTTACCCAGTCAGGGTATACCGCCAGCAGCGCTCCTACCTCACCATGAGTGGCGCGCGATGTGTAAGAAGGCTGAGATTCCGAAAGGAGGTGGTTGCAGAGATCTGCCACCTGCTTCGCAGAGATCTGCGTCCAAAGCTCAGGTGCAGGACGTCTCTGTCGGTGGAAGTGAAGGTGACGGTGGCATTGAACTTCTATGCCACCGGCTCCTTCCAATCCGCTGCTGGGGGCATAGCTAACATATCCCAGTTCGGCGTGCATCGCTGCATCCGCCAGGTGACCGATGCCCTTTTCAGAAGGAGACGCCAATTCATCTCCTTCCCCATGGCCCTGGAGAGCCAGCATCAGCGTGCAGTGGGATTTGCAAGACTCGCGGCCTTCCCCTTGGTGCAGGGCGCCATTGACTGTACGCATGTGGCTTTGCGGGCACCTCTGGAGCATGGCGAGCAGTATCGCAACCGGAAGGGCTACCATTCTCTCAATGTGCAGCTGGTGTGTGACCACAAGCAGCGCATCCTGGCTGTCAATGCCCGCTTTCCAGGCAGCTGCCACGATGCCTTTATCCTGCGGCAGAGTACTGTGCATGACATGTTCGAGGCACAGCCTCCCCCAAGAGGATGGCTACTCGGGGACAAAGGCTATCCTTTGTGTACCTGGCTCATGACCCCACTCCGCGCGCCCAGGACCGCTGCTGAAGAGGCATACAACGAGAGCCATCAAACGAGCAGAAACATCATCGAGCAAACTATTGGGGTCCTCAAGCAGCGGTTCCGCTGCCTTGATCGTTCCGGCGGATCTCTGCAGTATTCGCCGCACCGGGTCTCCCAATTTGTCGTAGTTTGCTGCATGCTACACAACCTGGCTCTCCGCAGGATTCAGGCACTGCCACCTGACGTTGGACCACCACCTCAGGAGGAGGAGCAGGAGGAGCAGGGGGAGGAGGAGGAGGAGGAGGAGTACGTTCCCAGGAGGGAGCGACAAGGTCCAAGGGCCGTCCGTCGCCAGCTTATTGAACGTAACTTCTAAGCCCCCTGTCAGGGAATGCCTTGTGGCCATGAAGGAAGATGAATGCAGCCGCTCCGCAAGCCCTCAGCCGGCGAAGGCAACAAAGACTAACAAGAACAACCATGGACACTGTCTGAATAAAGATAAAAAAATTTTTGACAAAAATGAAACCCCTTCCCACATGAATCCCCAAAACAATCAACGGCCCCCACAAAAAGTGCAACAAACGACTCACTCCCACAACCTGGGGAGGAGTAACTCCACATTTGAACAAACCAGGCCTCAACCTCGGCCTTAACGCAAAAAACATACCCATAAACAAAACAACCATGGCCAAAATAAAGATGTCCACCGCCATATAAAATGAAAGCTGGCCACACCCTCTACTTAGTGGCCCGCGAGGGCGAGACCTTGTCCAGCCTTTTGGCGCCCCTGCCCGGCCTGCTGCTCCTCCGCAAGCTCTGCCCAGTGGCTGCTGCGAGGCTGGGGGAAGGCGCCTGAGGGTCAGATGTCCTTCCGCCAGATGGCCTTGGGGGGCGGCCTACACGGGCTTTGGGCCTCGAGGGGCCGGCTGTTGATTGGCGCACATGTGCCTGCCCACCATCAGCTCCAGCCGCTTGCCGTTGATGCTCCACTGGGGGAGTGGCGGCGACGGATGGCGCAATGTGGGCAAGCTGGCGTATTGGAGGCGCTGGCTGGTGATGTCGCACGCTGGCACTCGCCCGGGCCCGCACTGCAGGATCCGCACCAATCAGCCGAAGGGCGGATCGCTGTGCTGCTGCAGCGCGGCGGGTGTCCTGGCGATGCCTGGCTGAGGCAGCGCATGTGACAGCAGTGAGTGCCCCTGTTGCCCTGGTCTGCGCCCGCATCACATGCGCCACTGACTTGACGGCATCAGCCAGCGACTCCATCGCCGGAGGCATCCGTTCCACTACCTCCATCATCATCCGGCCACTCTCGGCATTTGATGCCCCAAACTCCCGCACACTGGTCGCCAGCGACTCGATGGCCTCAGGCATCCATCCCACCACCTGCATGAGCTCTGTGTGGCGGCGGTCCGAATCCTCGGCCATTTTGTCCAGCTGGCGCGCCTCCTCCGAGGTGAAGGTGGCCGGACTGGAGGCGGGACTCTCCTGCTGGGGAGCAGGGGTCTGAGCTAGGCGACCCTTGCCACGTTGCTGGCGCCGAATGTCCGCAGCAACTGCACTCCCCTCCGATCCTTCCCCCCTCTGGGGGGAAGGCCGCGGCCCACCCGCAGCCCTCCTGGGTGGCTGGACGCCACTGGTCCCAGCAGCTGCACTCCCCTCCGAAAGTTGCTCCAGGCTCTCATCCAGGGAAGACGTGTCCAACACTTCGCCCTCTGCTGCGGGACCTGAGTCCTCCCCTGATGGTCCGGGTTGCTCTTCCTCCTCCTCCTCCTCCTCCTCCTCCTCCTGTTCGGAGGGGCTGTCACTGGCAGCTTCAGGGAGCTCTTCGTCACCAGCTGAAAGCAGGAAGGCACAAGAGTAGCTTCAGAGTGAGGAGAGGGCATCAGCGAGGGAGTCATGACTGGTGGCATTCAGTGCATTGGTGGCACAGTGGCAAAGGAGGTAGCTCGGATGCGCAAGTGCGATGAGAGAGGGCCAAAAGGTGAGGTCCTTACCATTGCCGGGCAGCGGAGGGTCGGCTTCTCCGCACGCTCTGGGCACAATCACCCGGCCTCCCATGAGGCCACTCACGCGCTCCTCCAGGGGAGTGAGCTTCTGGAACTTGGGGCGGCCTCCCCCGGTGATGTCGCGGCGCTTACGATTATTCGCAACTTTAGCCTGCAAGAGAAAGAACGGGCTCTAAGTACGGTGTGTAGCCGTGACGTAGTATGCACTGCCTCCCATGGTGGAATAGCTTGGCCAGAGTGTAGCCCTGATCTAGTGTGCATTGCCTCCCATGGTGGAATAGCTTGGCCAGTGTGTAAAGTGCAGAATGTGCAATTGATGCTCATGACTGTCCCAAAGCTGCTGGCTGAGGGCTGCCCATTAGGCCTTTCAGCTCCCTTTGCCCATCATGTCAGGTGTACATGCAAGAATGAGGAGGAGAGTGGAAAGGGTACTCACCCTGACAATCCTGGTCAGGTCATTGTATTTCTTCCGACATTGCACCTTATCCCTGGGGGCATCGCCGTAGGACGACACCCTGGTGGCGATCTCCCTCCAGGCTTTGGTGTAGACGCGATGGGTGGGATTCCTGCCAGTGTCTGGGAACAAGATCCTGCGCCTCTTCTCCAATGCTGTCAGCATGATATCCAGATCGCGCTCTGAGAAGCGCAGGGCACGCTCACGGGCCTTCTCATGCGTTGCCATGGCTCCTTGGGCTCAGCAGCAGTGTTGAGGCCTAGTTTGAAAGCTGCAGTGTGCAGGGTGTGGCAGCAGACCAAATCGTCCCTTCCCCCTTTAAGAGCTGGCCGGCGCCACGGGGTCTGCTGTCAATCAAAAAATGACCGCACCCGCGCTGCGCCCCGCCTCGGCGCTATCCCTCTGCACTGCCGGCTTAGCACCTAAAGATAGTCGTGTAACGCCTCTTTTAGCGCTCCAGCAACCTCTTAGGGCGAAGCGACTGAATTTCGGCGAAGGTGGCGCAACTTTGGGGCGGGCGCTAAAGTCGGGCGGGCGCTAACGTTAGCGCCCCAAAACTGGCAAAACTGAATTTCTAGGCCATCCTCTCTTATTTTAGAACCATATTCTTCTTCTCTTAGTTTATCAAAGGGTGTTCTATCATAGAACAAAATTATCGTAAACATAACCTTTCATTGGATGAGGAACAAAGGGGATGAAATTCAATAACGCTAAAACGCTAAAAAACGGGCACAAGCTAAACGCAGGCAGCACATCAATTTGGTGCTGCCTGCTAATTACTATGATAGGAACGCAGAGCCTAGCGTGGAACGCATTGTTGACAGGCTGTGCGCTCAACAGGGGGCCAAAGTTCGCATCACTGGAGCGAGGCTAGTTTTAATTAAAGCTAGCCTGCTCCTCTTCAAGGCAGTCTGTAGCTCTTAAAGCTGAGCTGCCTTCTGCAGAGAAAAAAGTTAAAATTCCTTCAGCACTAGGCAGTCTGCAACCTTTAAAGCTGAGCTGTCTTCTGAAGATGAAATATGCTAGAAGTGCTTCAGCACTAACACAAATGGCTCAACAGGTCAGAGAAAGGGCACCCAGAGTTTCAGATGCAGCACTTAAGCTTTATGCAGGGGGTCAACAGAAAGGCCCTCTACCCACAGGGGACCAGGAGGCCATCCAGAATGAAGGATGTGGGACCAGGCCGTCACTTCCAGGAATGCTGCCCCCATGACCTGGTTCCAGTGCCCAAAAAATTTTCATGACCTCAGACGAGTACTCAATGTCAGTGAATGTATCTTCAAAGGGCATCTTCTGCCAACTGCACCACTAACCTCACTCACTGCTCAATGCACGATACCACCCACCTCTGCCATTACTCACCTACCAACAATCTCTACCAAACATGAGGCACACCTCACATTATTAGCTTCACCTGACCCCTTGGAGGAGATGGGGCTGGCAGGGGCATGGCTGAGCCCTTGGCCAGCAGCGTGGCTGAAAGAGTACAAGATGCTGGTATCCTCATACGTTAACCTTCTTCTCACATACCACTTATCCCTCATCCCACCATCTCCTCTGATAATAAAACTGCACATGGTGTAAGCATGCACCTCATGCTTTAACCCCCTCCCCTCACCATGACATTACCCTTGTGCCTTCCTCATTTCAGACACCCAAGAAATTCAGCCTGCCCAGCCAGTGGTTAACCTAGAAGATGGAGAGGAGAGTGAAGAAGAAGAAGAAACACCGTCAGTCGCTATCACACTCCCAGCCTCCAGCTCCTCGAGGTCATCCTGCAAGGACATCTGCAGTGTCCCCCACTGAAAGTCAGCAGCCTTCCACCAGCCGTGCTGCAGCCACTGGGGTAGCACTGCATATCATTACTAGGATAGGCAAAGGCACACACAGGACAGTCACTAAGGGAATACACTAGGGTGATTAGTTGATTTTTTGATGTAATGTTGGATACATATATGGATAAAGTTGGATTGGAAAGTTTGCTTTATGGTAGCTTTTATTTCAGCATTGTGGCCAAGAGGACACTGTGATGTTCAGTAACAGAGGGAAGGTAAGGTGTGGGACAAATGTTGGAAGGGGAATTGGGGTTGTCTTCACTCATACTGCAGGTGGATGATTCAATCCCGGATATCCTGGCCAGAAATGGTCTGTCTGGGTTGCATCCTTCCTTTCACTTCCTCCTCTTCTGCTTTTTCCTCTTCTGCTTCCACCTGTTCAATTTCACCTCCCCCTGCGAACTTGTCCTTTTTGCTGCCTCTGCTCCATCTCCATGTGTTGCTGCAGCCCAAGGGGGACTGCAACTAGAGTCCCCAGGACTGGGAGCAAGTGGTTTTCTCAGAGGCCTTCCTTTAAGAGCCAAAAGCCTTACAAATGTCCAGCAGCTCTCCCTGCACCCTTTAACAACTTTTTAAATGTATTGCACCAAGCTACTACTCCAATAAAATGTAAGGAAACCAGTCCAAAAGCAAAAATCTAAACTTACCTGAAGGTTGTGTGTGTCCCTTTAAGAAGTGCTGGCAGCATCTCTGTTGTACTGCGGCACGCACGTTCTTCTGTGTGTGGTTTGGAGAGGCAGTATTAAGAAAGGCACACTGATTGATGTCACGATCTGGATCATTTAAATATGTGCAGCGAGCGCAGGCAACAGCAACGCTGCCAACCTGCCCAAAATGACAGCCGCCATGTTTTCTTCCAAACTGGCTTTAACAGCTGGCATTTAAGGATCCAATTTCGCAGCCAAACTATCTGTAATTTTTAGTATTGGTTACTCAAAGTAATAATAGCATGGTTTCAGTTTTTTTTTTAAACTTATTACTGATGCAATTACTTTTTCATGTCATTTTATCCATGCTTTAAAATATCAACATCTTCTGTATTCCTGGTACCTTTCCAGATTTCAAATTGGTACTATTTTTTTCAGTCTCTTCTATTGCTATGGTACCTATTTGTATCAAAGGCCTCTGTATTTCTTAAGTTCATTTTGTTGGTACATGGAACTCGGCTAATTTGGCTTTTGAAAGGTGTTCATGTTTAGCTCATTCAATATAGAGCCAAAAATGTATTGGCATCATTGAAGAGAGAGCAAAAGAGGGAGATACGAATCTCACTTAACAACAGTCAGCTTGTTCAAATGACCAGTTTCAGGACCTTGGGACTGAAACTGGGATTCCTGCCAATAAGATATTCAGCAAGGGCATTGCAACCTACGCAAAGGGATGTTGACATACATTCCAAAAGGATGTTGACATACGAATGTTGTAGAGAAATGTAAACTGGTGTGCGTAAGAATCGGCTGAAAGATGGTGCATTGACGGGAGACTACCAAATATGGCAAGGCCACCTTCCAGTTTGATAAACAGAGCAGTGTATAAAAAAACTTTTGTGTTAAGTTTGAGAGAGAAACCTACAAGAATGAGCGCATGTCTACCTTCAAAACCGATGACAAAACTCCGCTTGTAAATTGCGTTATACTCTGAAGAAATTATGCTCCACTTTTAGAGGGTTTTTCAAGTTAAAGTAGAAAAAAATAAAGTGATTGTAACCATAAGACTGAATTCATTACTACTCAAATGAACAACAGAAGATTGTTTAAAACAACGCATTTCTACATTGTCATATCAAAGCTCTTAGTTTAGCAACTCTGGAAAACAGTTGAGCAATGATTTTAACTTGGTTTCTTCATCATTTATAATATTCTCATTTATGTCCCTGATAACTTGCCAGTCAACTCAATAAAGGTATCAAAGAGAATCTTTGCATCATTAAATGTAACTGCACAAGTAGGTATCCCTGCTTTACATTTTCAGGCTGTTAATCCATTACCTTGTACTACACTCTGTTTTACACAGGGTACACAGATGTTTCTACGTTTGGTAGTCAGTCATTTTCTAGTTTACTTTTAATTTTTACCATTTTTTAGGTCTTGACACTCATGAATCTTATACATTTTTTTTGCAATGTAACATATCTTTTGCTATTTCTTGAACTTTATCATATAATGTATTCCATTTTAATTCTGGTGCATTGACAGGTAACTTTCTTAATGCAGCAAACCTCCCTGCATTAGGTTCTTGGAATTGCAGCTTTATTTCTGAATCTTTTCATTTGTTATCACTGAAGTGCACATGCATCTCACGTGTCCCACAAGGCTTACTTTCTGTGCTGATATCAGCTCTTCAACTTACTCTTCAGAATTAATATTTCTAACTCATAACAAGTATTTGCTTTTGTGTGGAATAACTTGATTTTATCTGTTATAACTGCTATTGCAGAACTTTATTCCAAGTATATTAATTAATCAGCATAAGCAGTAGGTGGACAGAAAAACAACCACAGTAAAGGCATTCAGTACTAACTGCTGTAATTACCAAAGATTACTGAAATGTTGCTTTTCTTAGCAGTCCATTTATGGAGCTAGAAGCACAGCACAATGAGATTCTTAAATATTAATTTCAAAGCCGACCATAAAGTTTACACTTTACACCCAAATGTAGTCTGAAAGTTTTCCAAGTACTGAGTATAAAATCAGCTTCAGTTTGGACCAAGGCTATAATAAGGTCTGGAGCCGAGTGGTTCTGGTGGAACCCAAACTGAGCATTGTGAGCAGATCTTCGCTCCTTTCCTCCCTCAGCCTCTGCATTGAGCGATCCTCGGAGCTTTAAATCTCTATCTGAACTCACCTTGCCCTTTTCCTCTGGTTCCATTGCCCTCCTATCCTCCTTAAACCTCTCTCTCCATATAAACTCTCCTACCCAAATTCACAGCCACCTCTTTGACCTTGCCATCTCATGTGGTCTCTTTATTCACATCGTTGTGGTCATATACAAGGTTATATGAGACCATGCATCCCTCACCACCAACATCCCTCTACCCCCTTCTCATTCCACTTCCTTCTGCATCTGCCTTGAAATGAACACTCCCCACTCCCCAACACAAGTCACTTACAACTGCACTTTCAAAATGCCAACTGTCTAACCTTTGGCCCTCCATTCACCACAATACTTCTGCAGCTGTCGATCTGCTCAAACACTCCTCACCTCCATCTCTGATGCCCTTCGCCTCAGTAAAATCTTTATTCTCTCCCAACCTGTTCATTCCCCCTGGTATGGCCCCCATCTTTGCTCATTCAAGTCAAAGAGGTGCAGACTTGAGCATATCTGTGCACAACTGGTTTAGCCAGCCATCACCAGATCTGGCAGGAACACATCAAGGACTATTAGGCCTGCTCTCCTCTGTCGGATCATCTTGGAAAGCAAAGGTAACCACCAGATTCTTTTCTCCAACTACCAACCGTCTCCTTAGACCCCTCTCCTCTGCCCCCTTCACCCTCATCTCCAACGTGCAAGGAGCTCATCAACTTCTACATCACTAAGTTTGAGACCATCTGTTGAGCTGCCTCTGCCTCATCCACCCCATTCTCCTTGTCCACCAAGCCAAACCTTCCCCAAGGTTCACCCAGCCCTAGGCCTGAACCCACATATTTCTCTAGTTTCCTATCTCCCCTCATGCCCTTTCCAAGCTCATCTTGTCCATGAGGCCCTCCTCCTACTCCCTTGTCTTCATTCCCAGTAAGCTGCTGACCATCTATCCTTTCTTCATGGCACCCATGCTAGCTGATGTTACAAATGGTTCCCACTCATCAGGTAGTGTCCGCTTTCCTTTCAAAATCACAATTATCACTCTTCACCTTTGTCATCTCCAGACTCAATTATTCCAATGCTCTCCTGGTCGGCCTTCCATCCTCCACCTTCCATAAACTTCAGCTCATCCAAAACTTGATGTGCATATTCCATCCCTCAATGAGTCCCACTCACCCATCACCCTGTGCTTGCTGACCTACATTGTCACCCACTCCCTGGCTGCTTCAAATCTAAAATTCTCATCCTCATGTACAAAACGCTTCATGGCTTCATCCCTCCCTAGCTCTGCAACCTCTCCAGCTCTACAACCCCCCAAGTACTCTGTGTTTCTCCAACTCCGGCCTCTTGTGCATTCCTCATTCCCTTCACCCCACCATTGGCAGCCGTGTCTTCAACTATCTAGGCCCTAAGCTCTATAATTCCCTCCCTAAACCTCTCCACCTCTCAACCTCCCTTAAAACCAACCTCTTTGACGAAGCTTTTGGTCACCCTTCCTTGTATCTCCTTCTTTGGCTCGGTATAGATTTTTGTCTGATAGCACCTCTGTGAAGTGTCCTGGGACATTTTTCTACATTAAAGGTGCTATATAAATGCAAGGTGGCGTTATTTTCTTCTTTTTGTTGAAGAATGCCATTTTTTATACATTTGATTCTCAAAGTAAACTCGTTCAATACCATTTCTATCAACCAAATATATGATGCACCTTGTTGCTAGGCAGCACGGTGGCATAGTGGTTAGCACTGTTGCCTCACAGCGCCAGAGACCCGGGTTCAAATCCGGCCTTGGGTGACTGTCTGTGTGGAGTTTGCACATTCTCCCCGTGTTTGCGTGGGGGTGCTCCGGTTTCCTCCCACAGTCCAAAGATGTGCGGGTTAGGTTGATTGGCCATGAAAAAAAAATTGGCCCTTAGTGTTAGGGGGGATTAAATACGTGGGGTTACGGGGTTATGGGGATAGGGCTTGGGTGGGATGGCTGTCGGTGTAGGGACCGGGTGCTAGGGTTTGGATGATCAGCCATGATCTCGTTGAATGGCGGAGCAGGCTTGAAGGGTCGAATGGCCTGCTCCTATCTTCTATGTTTCCTACATTTGTTGACAATACCATAGATAGGCAGGGACAATTTTCATGTCTCTACCACCCGCTTGCACTTAAAAATGGGGCGTCGTAGATCACAATATAGAGGGAAATGAAAGCGCCTCCTTACTCCCAAGATCACGCCCATTTCAGTTCTCAGGTAGCACTCATTCTTGGCAGGTGGATTCCCTGACAGAAATAGGCAACAGCTTCATGAATATATGGTAATCTGGGTCAGATGTCCTTTTCTTTTCTGTCTGCTGGATTACTCCAGTTCCTGCTCCCCACCCACCAAACATGATCGGTAGATTTCAAGAGGTGGCCATTTTGAGTGTACATTACATGATCCTTAGCTGCAGTCAGGGAAAGCTGGAAATAGGCTTGGCACTCTTCTTTGCAGCGCTTCTGGGTTTTAAAGATTAAATGGTTTCTCCTGTAGGTGCTGCCAAAAATGTTGCTTCCTCCTCAAAGCTGGTGCTTCCTTTCATTCCAGATGTTTCCACTCCTCCCATTTAAAGTGCTGCTGCAGTTGCATCAAAATTGTCTGTCCAACCTGATTTCCCACCCTAGATCATAGAGCTGGCTATAAGGCGCATGTTTCGTGCTGGCAGCTTGTCAAATTCACTTAAATAAGGTGGAAGGTAGGGCAAATGTTTCTAGTTGATGGTCTTTCATTAAATCTACATTCTTGTCTCCACAGATGCCGCCTGACCAAGTGTTTTGAGCGTTTTCAGTTTTTATTTCTGAGTTCCAGAATCGGCAGTATTTTGCACAGTGTTTACCATTTAAATAAGGTCTGACCACAGAAATGGCATGATGGCCCCCATGCTGACTTCTTCAATTGAGTGCCACGCATGCCCCACTCACTGTCTGCCTGGTCTCCACTGGAGATGATAATCACCTTCGCAATGTCAAACACTTATAATCAGCACATTTTAATTACTTGTGAAAAAACAGATCTACCCATTAGTTTAAAAAATTTTTTTACTTTGTCTAGCTTTAAAAAATCAGATAAGGATTTGGTCACTCCCAGCTTTAGTTTCAAAAATCCCTTCGCTTTGTCTGACCTTAAATAATAGCACAAGACAGTTCAAGGTAAGTGTGGCTTTCCATCCCAGGCACTTCTTGGTCAAATAACATAACCCTTCATCCAACCTGGGAAAGCCTGGGTATACATAGCTCTGGAAACTCAGTGGAATCAGCTGTTAACTGTATAAGATCCTTTGTCACCACAGTTCTTATATGCAAATAAAGGGCTTAACGGCAGTTTCAGGACACTTTCTCAAAATTGGGCTGCCCTGAATGCTGTCAACGTGGGGCCTGCTACATTCAGGATAACCAAGTCTATATGCGGCCTAACCAGAGATCTTCTTTTAAAAATAATACTTAGACCTGATTGTGGTGCTGGAAGGAGCAGGAGTGCTTACACGAGGCATTCCTGCCACAAGGGCCACTGCTAGTGACACAGCTTGGGTTACCAGCTCTGGTCTGATGTATTCCTGGAAATTTGATCATGTGACATTTTGTCACATGGCATTTGATCATGTGACACTGCTCATGTGATGTTTAATCACATGACATTTGATCATATGACATTTTCCCACTGTTTGAGTGTCTCAGTATTACCAAACCGTGAATAAAATATTTGACTTTTTGTTTTATAGTGAGATGAATAACATAATTTATAAATCAAAGAACACAACATAGAAAGATATAGTAATGTTTAAATAAAAACTACTTATGTCATGTTTCTACAGTATCGACTGCAATGAGAAACACCAAGTAAATACCACTGATTCAACAAAATATCATCGATATAAGTAACCTCTAACTAAAGTTTTTGTACAATTTTATGGCTTTTTACAATATACAGCAAGTCATAAAAACAATAAATAAAACCAAAACCAAACCTAATTCAATTCACTAACTCCTACACCCCACCACTGAAGCCCAGCTTTAGGGAGGTGAGGTTCAGTCCTCAGCAAGAAGCACCAAAGCTGCCTGACTCCTGGAACAAAACACATTATACAACAGTGCACATCACAAACCAACATGACCTCTCTCTCCCTCCCCTAGTTGGTGTTTCTCTCTCCCTCCCTCCCCCCAGTTTGTGTTGCTCTCTGTCCTACGCACCTCCCCAGTTTGCTTTTCTCTCTCCCTCCCTCAGTTTGTGTTTCTCTCCCTCCCTCCCCCAGTTTGTGTTGCTCTCTCTCCCTCCTTCAGCTTGTTGCTCTTTCCCTCCCTCCCTCAGCTTCTGTTGCTTTCTCCTTCCCTCCCTCCCTCCCCGTTTGTATTTCTCTTTCCCTCCCTCCCCAGTTTGTGTTGCTCTCCCTCTCTCTCTCCCCTCCCCCTCCCCTTCCCCGTTTGTGTTCCGCTTTCCCTCTCTCCCCCAATTTGTGTTGCTCTCTCTCTTTCTCCCTCACTCCCTCGCTAAGTTTGTGCTTCTCTCTTCCTCCCTGCTTCAGGACTCACAGAGTTCCCAGGCGACTTTTGTTGGCCCTGATGCCATCATCCTCATAACCAACAATGAAGCGACACGTTCGGCATAGCGGGGAGACGAGCAGAGCCCAGGCATCATGGTTTGGTTGCAAACAACAGTCAGGGTGCTGCGCATGAATCGTTCCTCCCGAGTCGCCAGCAGCAGCGCTTAGGAGACCAATCGCCATTCCGATAGACTCCTGTCGAAAGCGGGAGGGTTGGGAATCCTAGATTCAAAGAGCTAAAATTGAAATCTTCTTTGCTGGCGAGCTGCCTGAACAGGTGCAGCAGGTGTATGCAGCTCGCTGGTCTAATTTAAATGAGGCCCGAGGGCCACTATCACAAGTGCCTCAAGCCTACCCATTCCGGCGTAGGCATCATTCCCTGCGCTCAATTCATGCTGGCAGTCTGCCTCTTTCCAATTCACCCCCAAAGGTTTGATTCTTCTCTTCTGTCCACTGCTGTGACCCTGCCATAACCCTGATCCATAGGCAAAGTAGAGAAGTTATGCTAAACTTGTATCAAACCTTGCTTAGACCACACTTGGAGTACTCTGTGCAGTTCCGGTTGCCATATTATAAAAAGGATATAGAGGCACTGGAGAGGGTTCAAAAGAGATTTACAAGGATGATACCAGAACTGCAAGGTTATACCTATCAGGGAAGGATGAACAGGTTGGGTCCCTTTTCTCCTGAAAAGAGAAGGCTGAGGGATAACCTAATAGAGGTCTTTAAAATTACAAAATGTTTTGATAGAGTAGATACAGAGAGAGTGTTTCCACTTGTAGGGAAGAGCAAAACTAGAGCCCATCAATATAAAATGGTCACCAAGAAATCAAATAAAGAATTCAGAATTCAGGGATGAGAGGGCTGTTCTATGATGAGAGATTGTGTAGAATGGGCCTATACTCTCTGGAGTTTAGAAGAATGAGAGGTGATCTCATTGAAACATACAAGATTCTGAAGGGGATTGACAGGGTAGATGCTGAGAGGTTGTTTCCCCTGGCTGGAGTGTCTATAGCTAGGGGGCATAGTCTCAGGATAAGGGGCAGGCCATTTAAGACTGAGATGAGGAGGAATTTCTTCACTCAGAGGGTTGTGAATCTTTGGAATTCTCTGCCCCAGAGGGCTGTGAATGCTGAGTCTTTGAGTATATTCAAGGCTGAGATAGATAGATTTTTGGACTCTAGGGGAATCAAGGGATATGGAGATCGGGCGGGAAAGTGGAATTGAGGTCGATGATCAGCCATGATCTTATTGAATGGCGGAGAAGGCTCGAGGGGCCGTATGGCCTATTCCTGCTCTTATTTCTGAAGTTCTTAGAAAAAACATCTTTATCCAGAGTGGTGAGAATGTGGAACTCGTTACCACAGGGAGTAGTTGAGGCGAATAGTATAGATGCATTTAAGGAGAAGCTAGATAAGCATATGAGGGAAAAGGGGATAAAGAGTTATGCTGATAGAGTGAGATAAGGAACGATGGGAGGCGGCTCAAGTGGAGCATATACGCCGGCATGGTCTGGTTGGGCCAGATGGTTTGTTTCTGTGCTGTATATTCAATGTAATTCTATGTAATGGTAATTACAATGTGAGATGGGAAGTTGTTTTTCAGAAACCTAAACAATGGAGAATTCATTAGCCATGTGTGTACACTCAGATACACTTCACAACCTTTGTTAGAAGTCTATTTTGATCTCAGTGGGGATTATGAGAGAGGCTTTTAAAAATCAGAACTCAGACACCAAGAGGGAGTTGAGCAGCAGAAGT
The DNA here is from genome assembly GCF_052327205.1 of Somniosus microcephalus. Taxonomy (NCBI): domain Eukaryota; kingdom Metazoa; phylum Chordata; class Chondrichthyes; order Squaliformes; family Somniosidae; genus Somniosus; species Somniosus microcephalus. Next base: position 309,097,350 of record NC_140989.1, read on the forward strand.
TCGATTAAGCCAGAAAACTTGCGGTGCCACCGTAGGCCAAGGTTAACGGTCACCTGTAAAAAGAGCACAGGCAGCACCGGTATTTTGGTGCTGCCTGCTGATTTAAATGAGTGCAGCACAGAACCTCCCATGGAACGCGCTCTTTCAGACGGTAAGATCAGCAGGAGGCCGAAGGCCGGGTCTAAGGAAATTGCAATTTATGAAAGTGAAGTGCAATGTTTCCGGTTATGTTTGTAGGTTGACAGAGAGGGTATGCAAGATAAATGAAAGTCTAAAAATACACTAATCTGTCATATTTTAAAGAACGCAACCAATATTTCCGATTCTACTCCCTAGACTACAAATAAAAGCAATCTATTCTTTTAATACACATACCTAGTGAATAAACTTTATTATTACAGAGGATTTTCACTGTAAGTCTTTTTAGGAGTATATTTCTCTAGAAAGTACCTGGATAAGCATTTTGAAAGGGCAATGGTGCACTGGAATTGTGAGATTTGTTTACAATACTGGATGTCAGAGCCGGCATAGGTGATCCATGATTCCTCCCTGAATAGACCAAGAGATGTGAAAAGTTTACTGGGTACCCTGAACACCTGAATATCGATATGAGTAAATGCAGATGTACAAATTTCTACAGAAATAGATCTCCTTTAATTGAAAATGTAATAAGCACACACCATTTATTCAGAGGAACAGGATGCATATTCAATACAGACATTTGGGACAATAACAGCAAACATTTACAAAGCCCAAATATCATTTCATTTCCAGTTTACTGACACAACTGCAAGCGCTTATTAGTAAGATTTGAAAATCGGGTGTACAAGTGTATGTCTTGCGTTACACAACTGACCGACAGTAATGGATCAGGCCTTTAGATGCAGTACAAGTCCACCAGACTATTTATAACCATATGCTGTTCTGTACAGATTATTGCCAGAACCTGCTCAGGTTGAGTGCTGGCATTTTATAGAACACGCATTCAATCTGCTGATGTGTTTCTGCAGCAATGACCATGAGCCATCTCACTGGACTGGACATACTCTGCAGAGTTATTGAAGACTTTGGCTCTACGCGCTGGCAACGGCTGCAAGCACGGTCGTGCTTTGGAGAGGATGGTAAGAGGAGCGGCGACGTCCAAAATCGCTCAGCGTGCTTCAATTCGGCATTGCACGCCAATTGACATCACGCTCCTGATCATTAAAATATTTCCGGTGAGCACAGGCAAAAGCAGCGCTGCCGACCTGCCCAATATGGCGGCTGCCACATTCCGCACCGGAAGTGAGCGGAAGCGAGGTGGCCGCCACTTTTTTCTTCAAAACCGGCTTTAATGGGCGGCGCTAAAGGTTCCAATTTTTAGGAGGTTCCAGTTTATAGACTATTGTGCTTTTAAATTGAGTTAGACAGCCCACTGGAATGGCCTAGCGCCTGCATGCTCTTTATCTTTGTAACAGTATTTGAACAGAAGTTGTACCAATTGTATCAAGCGACTTTTATCAACCTCATTGTTCTCTGTGTTTTACCAATTGTGGAATAAAGCAGTTTATAAATAGAACCAAACTTCATCACACCCAGTGTAAAACACAAAAATCTGTCCAGATCAGCACTCCTGCTCCTCCTGTCTCCAGAGATAGGCAAGTATAAAAAAGTTACCATACCTATTTGTGGGTGGCCTCTAGCGGTCCCTTTAAAAACCGCTGGTTAGGCCGCTGAAGATCCAGTAAAACTGAGCAGAGCATTCATGGCGCGTGCTTCGCCCAGTTGATGACAAATTTAGAACAGGGTTTAAAAAAGGGCATTAGGACCATGATTTGCATATTCAAGATACCCAACACCTGTTTCAGGAAGGCACACTGGATACTGGAAGTCACTGCTTCCAATTTGGCAGCAGGCGCACTTCCGGAAAGATTGCGCATGAGAAATAGTGACCCGAAATTGGTCCCTCCCAGTGCAAATTTTTCACCTGAGAAAAGACCAATTTCACCCCATGATTCTTTTACTCCCTCTTATATATATATACTAGCTGGAGTGCCCGGCGGTGCCGAGGCTTTTTCGAGGGCATGTTGTTGGAAGAGAGAGAGAGAGAGCGCGCGACTGGGGGGGGGGGGAGAGAGAGCGCGACTAGGGGAAGAGAGAGAGCGACTGGGGGGAAGAGAGACAGCGACTGGGGGGAGGGAGGGGGGAAGGGGGGAGGGAGGGGGGGAGGGGGGAGGGGAGGGGGGAGGGAGGGTAGGGGGAGGGGAGGGGAGGGGGAGGGAGGGGAGGGGAGGGGGAGGGGAGGAAGGGGAGGGGAGGAAGGGGGGAGGGAGGGGGAGGGGAGGGGGGGAGGGAGGGGGAGGGGGAGGGGGGAGGAAGGGGAGGGGGGAGGAAGGGGAGGGGGAGGGGGAGAGGAAGGGGAGGGGGAGGGGGGGAGGAAGGGGAGGGAGAGGAGGGGGAGGTCCCCAAGCCCCGCCCCCGATCTCCCGATCTCCCGCCCCCGATCTCCCGATCTCCCGCCCCCCGATCTCCCGATGTCCCGCCCCCCGATCTCCTGCCCCGCGATCTCCCGATGTGCCGCCCCCCGATCTCCCGCCCGCCGATCTCCCGTCCCCCCGATCTCCCGATGTCCCGCCCCCCGATCTCCCGTCCCCCGATCTCCCGTCCCCGATCTCCCGATGTCCCGCCCCCCGATCTCCCGATGTCCCGCCCCCCGATCTCCTGATGTCCCGCCCCCGGATCTCCCGATGTCCCGCCCCCGCGATCTCCTGATGTCCCCGCCCGAGCCGGCTTCAAGACCAGAGAGACGCCGCCGCGCAACCTACCGCGTGATGCCCGGCCGGACTCAAGTCGCGCTCCGGGCAGAAGATGACGCGGACGCTGACTCCCGCCCCCGCCCGCCTTTACTAAGATGGCGGCGGTGGTGACGCTCGGCTCAGGCCCGCCCCTTCTAGCCTTCACAAAGATGGCGGCGATCGCTGGCCTTTTGTGATCGCGACGGGAGGCGCCTAGCTCGGGCGTGGCTGGTCAACAGATGCCCAGGCTTTGAGGCCTGGAAAAACGGTTGAAAGGTAGGAAAATTATAGAGGTTAGACAAAAGATTTACAAATTAATTAACTTTTTTAAAAAACAATTTGTCTTTTAAAAGCAACTTTTTTTTTGCTGGAAATGTAGATTTGAAAAGAAACACGCAGAAAGCGGGAAAAAGAAAGGAAAAGTTGGAATCAAGATGGCGGCGACTCACCTCGGTTCAGAACGATAAGGCCGCCCACACACGCACCGATTGGTGGACCGTCAGGTCACCGAAGCGTAGGATTGGTCAATCGTCCCATCACTCGACCGTAGGAGGGCCCGGCCGCACGCGCCAGGAATCCGCCATACGATTGGTCGACCCTCGACGTCACTCGATGCTAATGAGCGGATAATGAGCGGAATGTTGAATGTTTTTTTGATACCGCGGGCGCAATTTTTGTCCAGCCGAAACGTAAGTACGCTTAGGACGGTTCTGGAATCATCAGCTTTCTTTCGACGTAATGCACGTGTAGGTACGCTCTATAACTTTCGAGTTAATTCAAGACAGACAGACAGACAGACGGAATGACAGACAGAAGTATCCTTTTATATATATATAAATAGATACTAGCTGGGGGAGCCCGGCTTTGCCAGGGCTGTTTGGGCCGGGCGGTTTAAATCGAGTGCGAGGCTTTGGGGCCTCTCTGTGTCCCTCTGTGAATCTGCTGCCAGGCAACATTTTAAATCGAGTCCCAGGCTTTTGGGCCCTGTCTGTGTCCCTCTCTCAATCTGCTGCCGGGCAACATTTCTACCTTTTAATACCTTGAAAGATGAAAGTGAAAGTACTTATAAAACGCTTTTGGTAAATCTTATGTTATTTTTAAAAGAGATACTAACTTTTTCAAAGCTGGATGATGAAAGTAGTTTGAGCTGGAAGCAGTGAAACAATGGCTGCCACATCCCTGAGATGAAAATGATTTGTCCCGCCCACACACACACACACCGATTGGCAACCATCAGGGGACTGTACTGTAGGATTGGTCAATCGTGACGACACAGGATTGGTCGAACCTTGACGTCAATCAATCAATGCTAAGTAGCAGATAATGAGTTTAATTTTGAAGGTTTTTTGCATAAGGTGCGAACAATTTTCGTCCGACGAAAAGTTAAATATGCTTACGACCGTCCCGGAAGCGTAAGCTTTATGCTTACGACCGTCCCGGAAGCGTAAGCTTTCTTTGGAGGTAACGCGCGCGTAGGTACGCTCTATAACTTTCGAACGCATATAGCCAGACAGATGCACACGTGAGGACAGACAGAAGGACAGACAGACAGAAGGACAGACAGACAGATAGACAGACAGACAGAACGATCCGTTTTATATATAGATTATTTTATCTATAATATATATAAAGGAATCGATCTGTCTGTCTGTCCAGGCATCACTCAAAAGTTATAGAGCATACCTACACATATATATTATATCCAAAGAAAGGTTATGATTAGGAGGGTGTCCTAGGCGTATTTACTTTTTTGGTCAGACAAAAATTGTTCGTACAGTAGACAAAAAAACATTCAAAATTCCGCTCATTAGCGGTTGGCCAATCATACGGGGAAATCCGCTCATTAGCATTGAGTGACGTGAAGGTTGACCAATCCTACGGGGGGAGCGGCGCTGCGTCACGGGGGGCGTTTCATGGCGTGTGTGGGCGGGGTCTAATCTTTCAAATTGAAAAGTAAGCGGCGGCCATTGTTGTTTGTGATGGAGCAACTCTGCCTCTGTCCAACCATGGGCCCCAGTCCCACCCTCACCCTCCTCCTTCTCTCCGCTTTCTCCCCTCTCTCCTGTCACCCACGGCTTCTCCGCTCGCGGGTTGTTTGCATCCACGGTGGATGACGCTGCCTGCAGGCCTCAGGCCTCGAAGCCTCGGCCTCTCTCTCGCCAGCCACGCCTGATCTAGGCACCCGCCCATCCCACAGACAGACAGACAGACAAACTCATTTATATATACTAGCTGGAGTGCCCGGCGGTGCTGAGGGTTTTTTGAGGGCATGTTGTTATGAAAAAAGTAGAAATAATTTTTATATATATATAAATGACTTTGTCTGTCTGTCTGTCTGTGTGGGAAGGAGAGAGAGAGAGGGAAAGAGAGAGGGGGAAGGAAGAGGTTGAGAGAAAGGGTGGGAAGGAGAGAGAGAGGGGAAGGAGAGAGGAGAGAGAGAGAGGGTGGGAAGGAGAGAGAGAGAGAGCGGGGGGGGGGGAGAGGAGAGAGAGAGAGAGGGGGAAGGAGAGAGAGAGAGAGAGGGGGAAGGATAGAGAGAGAGAGAGGGGGGAAGGAGAGAGAGACAGAGAGAGAGAGGGAAGGAGAGAGTGGGAAGGAGAGAGAGAGGGAAGGAGAGAGAGACAGAGAGAGAGAGAGAGGAGAGAGAGACAGAGAGTTTGAATCGCGGCGGCCGAAGGAAGGAAGAAGCTGAGCTCTCCCTCCCTCTCCCACTCCTTCACTTTCCCTCCCTCACCCTCTCTC